>NW_024067777.1:314537-629074 GCF_009389715.1 Phoenix dactylifera | reverse complement strand
GGATGGTGCCAATGGGGAGGCTAGTGGTAGTACCGGCACTATTGACCCAACTATTCGGTGTAGGCATACTATTAGGGACGGCACAAGAGGGAGGCTAGTGGTAGTACTCGTGCCCTTCCCAACTCCCCGATAGGGAGCAAATAGAGTATAGAGCATAAGAAAGTTAAAAATGAAAGACAAAGTAAATGAAAGTATATAAGAAGAATCAAGTCAAATTTTTAATCACTTGAAAACACACTTTAATGATGAAATCAGTGCAAAATTATATAGAGAGAGTTTATTTGAAAAGAATTGATTTTGATCCTTGACATTCTTTTTCTTATTATTTTAATGATCATAATATAATATTTGCATGTGGCATGATGTCTTGAATTATGGGTTCTCAATATTTTTGTAATGCCTCATACTTGGACAATTTGATTGAATGTTTGAAATACTACATAACATCTTGTGTTTGGTTTTATTGAAAAGAAATTTCAGATTTGTCGTTCACAATCATCGTTAAAATCTGAAAGTTAAATAAATTTGTAAAAAGAAGAAGAGAAGGATATCTCTATTTAGGCAAAATAAATTGAGTTTGTTTTATCTTTCAACTTGCTTAACTTTGGTATATAATGTGCTAATTCATACCAAAACTCACATTAAATACAAAGATTCTGAATATGCTCTTATATGTTTGAAATATAAGTTTTCAATCGTAATGATTTAAGATGAGCTATAATGTGGAAGATACATATCTCAAATTATGACCTTGAAAGGCTCTATTGAAAATCTTTATGAAATTCAGAATCTGATTTTGTATAAAAGCTTAAACTCATATGATTTCTAAATAAAATCTTAATATAAGAAAAATAGAATTAAAATTTTGATGCCTTGGTTGATTGCTCCGATACGCATCCGAAACATATCATTTCTTATCTTTAAAGTGTACTAATATTGGTCCAAATGATGTGTCTTTCGATGATTTTGGTTGCAAACAAAAATTTCTAAATATATGATCTTATCTTGATATTAAAAAGATTATTGTGTTTCATATATACATTGGTGAAAAACTATGATTAAGAAATTGAGTTCTATAAATATATATTACCTCAATGATCATCTATATGTTTTTCTCTCCTACATTTCTTAAAGACTTCCATCAGAATATATATATAGAGTGAATGATCTTAAAGCTAGAAATATTTCTGCTCACTCAAATGATCTTAAAGAAAGAAAATGTAAATGTTTTTGAAAAAAAAAAAACTGAGCTTCAAATGAATCATTTTCTGATTAATATCTCTATACCATTTTCTCTAAGATTAGGAGAAAGCATAACTTGTGCTTAAAAGATTAAAAAGGGTGATTGCCTATAAATTTTGAATAATTCTTGATCACTCGACATTCTCGATATCATAGAATTTCAGTTTTATTCACGCTTGTCATTAAAATCTGAAATTCAACAAAAGAAAAGAATGATTGAAGAGGAATGCATCTTTTGAGGGGGAGCTTTAGAATATCTTATCCGTAAAGTTACTTTAATTTGATGCATACCTTGATTTTTTATGGATTGATTTTGATGAACATCCTTATATTGCCAATACATGCTTTAATTATAAGTTTATACCTTAAGATGAGTTCTATAAAGGTTGTCTTATCTCAAACCTTGGTCTTATGAAAATAAGCTGAAACTTATAGAAAACATATTTTGAGATTGACAATTTTAATTGAACATTATCTACAAATCTTAAACTCTTAAAATGGAAATGATCAATTAAGGGGGAGAAAAGAAAATTTCAGAAGGAAAGATCTTATGGAACTTAATCGCATAAATCTATAACTAAAGGAGAGGGAAAGAATACTAAATGAAAAGTGATCCTAATACTCTCCAATATGTATCATCTGAAATTTAAATCTGAAAATCTTATGATACACCTTGAGGCGTGTTATTTGGTTAGTATATCTCATGCATCACTCTTGAACCAATTGCAAATTTTAAGAGCCTCTAATTTAATGAAAAAGGGGGAGAATAATGTGTTAAATTTTTTTGAGTATCTTTTAGAAAATCTATTTTTGAACTTCACTAATGAGTCCTAATTGGCTTGCTCTTTAGAACTTCAATTTTGTGCCAATTCATTATTTTATGTATCAAATTGTGCTTATTCTCTAAAGAAATAAAAGAAAGTCTTTAAAAGAGCTCTAAGATGTATCAAAAAATTGCATGAATTCATATTTTGGTATTTGTGCCCCAATGCTCTTATTATCATAAAGAACTTTGAAGTCATTAAGAATTAATGATCCAACAGGATGATATGTCTTTCAAATATATAAGTTTTGATCTTTTACTCTGAAAATCAATTGAATTGCTCCTCCTATTGATAAAATACTTAATAGATTAGGCAAAAGGTCTTAAATGAACAAGCTTTTCCACTTATTGTTGAAGAGAGGTCAGATTTCCATTCGTGCTTTCCTTGAATATCATTTGTGGTACTTCTTGAATTAACCTAAGGAAGATTCCACCTACACTTGATTAGAAAACTATCTGTGGTATCAAATAGAAAATTTCTTAAAATCACATTCGATGTGTTCTGCTCTGGAATTATCTTAATTGGCTCTGATCTATGCTCATTAATCTTTTTCTAACATTATTGCCTTGAGTTATATGATTCATATTCTTGCAATAACTTGACATGCAAATCAGAGTACAATAAGAAAAAGAAATATCTGAGTATTCTTATCTTTGTGCTTAATGTTCCACTATCTTTTTGATGTTGTCAAAAAGGGGGAGAATATCTAAGTATATGCTCATAATGCTTTGTATTTTATATTGAATACCAACTCAGCTTAAACTGAAATAGGTTGATTGTTGTTAAGCTGATTAAATCTAAAGCATTATCATGAAGTATGTTTTAAATATTTATTTTATATTGAATACCAACTCAGCTTAAACTGAATAGGTTGATTGTGTTTAAGCTGATTAAATCTAAAGCATTATCATGAAGTATGTTTTAAATATTTATGTTTTCTACTTCATGCAACTTAGCTATGCATTAGTCCTAGAACACAGTATATTTATATTGCACATACTCCAAGTTTTGTCATCATCAAAAAGGGGGAGATTGTTGACCCTCTAATGGATTTTGATGAATACAAAACACTAGAGCATAATTCCCTTTATCTTAACAAGTTATTTGAGGATTTTAGTTGGTTAATTAAGAATATTGTTAAGAAATGTCTAGGCAAGTTCCCATGATTTTTAAGAACTTATTGAAGAATTTTTGAGATGAAAGAAAAAGTTCAGGGACAGCCGAGACGTCTCCGGGTTGTCTCCGAGACGTCTCTGGCACAAACAGGAAGAACTGGCACGTCTGGAGACGTCCCCGGGTACCTGCGGAGTCGTCCCCGCAAGTAAAAAGCAGACCAGCGGAGTCGTCCCCTAGATAGCGGAGACGGCTCTCTCAGAGAATTCCAGAAGACTTGTTTTTCGGAGATATAACGGCGGAGACGTCCCGTAAAGCACGGAGACGTCCCCGGAGCGCGGAGACGTCCCCTGAAAAAGCGGAGTCGACTCTCTCAGAGAATTCCAGAAGACTTGTTTTTCGGAGATATAACGGCGGAGACGTCCCCGTAAAGCGCGGAGACGTCCCCGGTGCGCGGAGTCGTCCCCGAAGAAGCGGAGTCGTCCCCATGCAAAAAGCGCAAACAAGCGGAGACGTCCCGTAAAGCGCGGAGACGTCCCCGGAGCGCCTGGGACGCGACTGACAACTTTTTCAGGTAGATTTGAATTTCAAACCGGTCATATCTTGTGTCTAACGGCTATATTTGCTTTTTGGGCTATAAAAGGGACCTCTTAAGTGCTTCTCAACAACCCAACACAAGATCATTCAAGAGAGAAGAAAGAAAAAGAGGTTCAAGGGAGTTAGAGCTTTCAAGAGGAGAAATCAAGTGCATTCAAGCTTTCCCATCTGATTTCCGAGCTCATCTACTCACTCCCACTTGGCAATCAAAGCTCGCATTCAAGCCAACGTGATCCACATCAGAAGAACCACCATCATCCACGCTTCCAACGGCAAAAAGGGTTCTTCCGATTTTATTGTTTCTCATTGTTATATTTGCTTCTTAAGAGCTTTCAAATCTTTTGTAAAACGTTTGAATATTTGAGCTTGTTTCAGTCAAGGGACTTGGAACAAGGGATAGGCGTCCCAAGCCTAAGTTAAAATTGGGGGATTGTAGGGTTCGTTGTTAGCCCGGGGTAAAACAACGAGTTGGGTAGTTCACTCGAAAAACTACCGGATTGTTAGGGTTCGTTGTTAGCCCGGTGTAAAACAACGAGTTGGGTAGTGCACTCGCAAAACTACCGGACTGTAATCTGGAGGATTTAGTGAAAATTCCCAAGAGGTCTTGGGGAGTGGATGTAGGTGCTGAGGTGCACCGAACCACTATATGTCTGTTGTGTTTGTGATGCTTTTGTCATTGTCTAACTTGCTCACTTACTTACTTAGATAAATTGGTTGCTAACTCTTATCCGCGCAATCCTTTAGTTGCAAGCATATTCAATTTACTTAATCAAGTCTCATTCAATAAATCAACTGTTGCTAAGTTTAAATTCCACTGTGCATCTATACAACTTAGCATAATTAATTGAAAAGTGTTAGAAGTAGCCTAAAGTTTTAAAAGACCCAATTCACCCCCCCTCTTGGGTTGTATCTACTGGGCAACATATTTGATGATAACAAAAAGGGGAAAAAGTAAGGAAAGAAAGAAGTTGCAATAAGTTGACAAATAAGTTTGAAAAATTATTATAGAAAATAATATATGCTTAAGGGGGAGCGATATGTAACAATGAAATGTTAAAGTCTAAACATTTAATTAAATTTCAGAATTTGGCACATACCTCTCATATCTCGATACATAACCTGAAACTCTTGCTTTATCTCAAATTTTTGAAGTTTCATCTTTAACCAAATATAAAAGAAAGGGGGAGAAAATCAAAAGTTTAAATTGGCAATATTTGGATGAAAAAGGGGAGACTTCACTCTCAAATTTGAAAAGCTGAAATTCAGCAACTTGAGCTCTTCTAAAACTAATTTTAAGATAAGTATCAATCTGCTCATACTCAATATTTTGTAATCATCAAAAGGAGAAGATGAGGATGATAGTGGTATTTTGATGATTAACACAACTATTGAGGAAATATCTAATTAAATACTAAAAGTTTAACATGATACATCATTACTGAGTTCGTCACTCTCGTACAATAGAAGAATAAGATCAAGATGTATTTCAATGATTAATAATGATATAAAATTTGCGATAGAAAAGGGATAGTGAATTCTAAATTCTAATTCGACAAAGTTTCAAGTGAAACGTACTCTTAAGGGGACAATAGTAATTTTCATTGTTAAGAGTATGTAACACTACCATGGCATAACATTCAAAATTGCTTGAAGTAATATTTCATTGATTGTATGGATGAATCTAACCTTAAGTTGTAGCATGGAATGAGTCGACCCCAAGATTGGTGGAGTCGACTCCGGCACATAATGGAACCATCAGGCACACTTCTGCAAAAATGGCACGGATGAACAGTAGTTGAATCGACCCCAAGCTTGCTTGAGTCGACCCCATCTTCAAGCCTCAAGAAAACAAGTCTCTGAAATTTACTGAGAGGGCCAACCCCAACCTTCCTTAAGTCGACCCCAGGAATGCTTGAGTCGACCCCAAATGGAGTCGACCCCAACTGAACATAAGTCAACTCCAAGGCTGTGTCGTTCAATACTGTCTCTCTGGAATTCCTGAGAGGGTCGACCCCAATTGAACTTGAGTCGACCCCACTGTACCTTGAGTCGACCCCAAAAAGTGTTGAGTCAACCCCAGTGAAAACGGCTGAAATGTAAGGTTCTGTGTTTTCTGAGAGGGTCGACCCCCAATGAAGCAGGAGTCGACCTCAGGAAAGTTTGGGTCGACCCCAGCACGGGCAGAAGCATAACGACTAGTTTTGCAGAAGTACTTTTTGTCCTCTCAACAGTAAGTAACGGCTAGTTTTTGAAATCTAACCAATGGGGGGTGTCCAATGGATGAGAAAAACTATTTAAAGTGACACTATTCATCAGAGAAAACATCCTTTTGAAAAATATCAAAGCTCACACAAGAAAGACAAGAGTCTTAATTTTCTTCATCCAAGTGCTTCACTCAAAGAGTCAAAAAGAAGTGGTAGAGCAGATTCTAAGGAACATTAAGAGCTCCATCAACCCTTGAAGGGTGAAGCAATCTTGACAAAGAAGAGAGAAGTCTCATCAAGCGATAACTATATTTTAAACTCTTCTTTGTAGCTTATAATTGTTATATTTGCTCATCTAGGAGTTTCAACTTTCTTCTTCTTTTTAATCATCTTGTAAAGGTTCGTTGGTGAGCCCGTAAAACCAACATAAGTTTTTGGTGAGCCCGTAAAACCAACGGTGTAGATTTGTTGGTGAACCCGTAAAACCAATTGTGAAGGTTCGTTGGTGAGCCCGTAAAGCCAACATAGGTTCTTGGTGATCCCGGAAAACCAAAGTGCAAAGATTTTTGGATTTGTGAGCCCGGATTATAGTGAATTCCTAAGGGATCGCTTGGGGAGTGGACGTAGGTCCTTAGGAGAGCACCGAACTACTATACTTCTTGTGTGTTTGCATTGTGTATTGTTTAACTTCACTCGCCCATCAATTGACTCAATTAAGATAGTAAAAATTTAGAGAAAACCAATTCACCCCCCCTCTTGGCTTGTCACCTTGGGCAAACAAGCCTGGTACTTGAGACATTCGTTGACCTAACCATCAAGAGTTAAAAATCTATGACAACCTACGTTAATACCTCTCTTACCGAGGGACAATCCACAAATAGACCTCCTCTATTTATTGATACACAAGATACTTTTTGGAATGCTCGCATGTGTATTTTTATTTAAGCGCTTGACTATGATACGTGGAATGTCATAGTAAATAGTCCTTACACATTTACAAAGATTATTGATGGTGTGTCTCTTCCGAAACCTGAAGGAAATAAGATGAATTTGATAAAGAGATGGCTTAGCTAAATGCTAAAAGCCATGAATGTTTTATACTGTTTTCTAGATGCTAATAAATTTAATAGAATATCTACTTGCTCTTTTGCTAAAGAAATGTGGGATAGGCTAAAAGTAACTCATGAAGGTACTAACCAGGGAATGACTAGTTCGTTCTAAGGAGTGATTGTGCCAAGAATCATGCACGACGGAGATGGAAGGAAAGGCGAATGCTTGGCAAAGTGGCGGCGGGGGTTGCCAGGGGTGAGGGCCGGGCGCAGCCTCATGGAACGAGGAACCGATGGCTCGGGCGAAGCCCAGGGTCTGGGCGACCCATCGGGTCTCAAAAGCAGAGGTGGAAAACCTCCGGCGGATGTTCAAGGCAGTCCTCGAGCTGCCGGACGAGCCAATGAGGCATTGCGGAGAGAGTGGGATGACCTAGTGGTGGTGGTCTGTAGCCTCGACCGTCGAGTGCCGGTGGACTAGGTGGCCAAGGATGTGGCGGCCCAATGAAAGATGGAAGTGGAGGTGGTGGTGGTGCCCCTGGTCGACGATCACCTTGCTCTGAGGTTTAAAACAATGGCAGATTGGGAGCGGGCCCTCATTAGAGGGCCGTGGGTGGTGGCAGGCCAACTCTTGGCCATAGAGCCGTGGGTTCCCGACTTTGTGTCAGGGTTGGATGCCATGAAGATAGCGGTAGTGTGGATTCGGCTCCGTCGGCTGCCGATGGAGTACTGGTCTAGTGAGACTATCCTCCAAATTGCTGCGATGGTGGGGTCGGCCGCTCGCTATCGATAGAGTGACGAAGCAGCAGTGGATGATGGGCTTCGCTCGAGTGAAGGTAGCCATCGATGCTTCCGCGCCACTGCTGCCCGACGTCCTAATCAAGGGAAAGATGAGGGTGCTGTGGCAGTTCTTTGTCTACAAAATGTCCCAAAGTTTTGCTTGGGCTGCGGAAGGATCAGGCACTTAGGAGGCAGCATATCGATTCCCGTCTATGGTGCAGGCGGAGGAGGGGCTAGATCGGCAGTGGTCCACCACCCCCATGGTGGTGGAGACTTGGGGTGACCCTGGTGAGCCAGAGTCGAGCTCGGGGAGGAGATTCGAAGGTTGATTTTTGACCCTTGGCTAGCGGCGACGCAGATCCAATAGCCACGAGCAGTGATGGGGCTACCACGACCGAGGAAGACGACCGAGTGCATGCCCGAGTTGTTGTGGAAATAAATGGTCTGAACTTAGTCCCACATCGACTAGATAGAGGAGAGGTCTGTTCCTTAAATAGAGGGGGGCTGCCTTTTTCTCTTCAGAGGTGCCTTTTGTGGGGCAAAACCATGCGTGGAGAAGAGACTATGAAACCCCCCCAAAGCGGATAATACCTCTGAGGAGAAGCAGTTGCTTCCGCTGTCTGAGCCCGGTGGGCACTGAGCTTTGGGGTTCGGGGGATACCCTCGGCCTCATCAATGGTGCTTTCATTAAGAGCCCTTGACTTCGACATAGACCCCTCCGCTGGGGGGGGCTATGTTTTAGGAATAAAGGGTCCGAACTTAATCCCACATCGACTAGATAGCGGAGAGGTCTTGTTGTCGAATTCTTGTTTACCTAAAAATACGCTAAACAGATCGTTGTTAGAACAGACAAACAAAGTTTAATTTAATTATACTCTTACCTTTTCTATTCAAAGAATAGTGGTCGTAAGAGGTCGATCCACAGGGAGGCGATTGGAGTTGCATAAAAATTAAAATGTTTACTCGGATTCGAAATCGATTTTTGAATGGTAGAAGAAAAACATTACTTTGAGGATGTTAAATGATTCTCTGGTCTACCAGAGAATGTTTTCTAATTGAAATTAACTAAAAGACAGGTACTTAGATTCAAAAAGCATTTATATATTTAACTAATCAAAGAAGAGCTTAAGCATAGAAAATGGATGGAAGCTAAGAAGATTGAAGCATGGAACATAAATTGTATAAAAGAAAATTAAAAGATTGCATAAAAAGCGGAAATTAAACTGAACCTAGAACAAGTATTGCATGAAAGAGAAATGATAGATTTGATAAAAATAAATTGATTACAAAAATAAAATGAAGATTGGAAGCCTAATGCTTCCTCCTTCTACAAAATAAAACATAAAAACAAAGGAAGAAAAATCACAAAACTTCCCTTTCTTCTCCTCCCCTATTTTTTTATTCTTTTTTTTCAAACCAAAACAGAGCCATGCTCTGTTTCTTTTTTTTTTCTTTCTCTCTTCTCTCCCAAAAGAGAAATGGGTCTAAAATGTTCCAATCCTATCAGCAGTCTCAGTCTTGGGGATTAGAGTAATGATAGTATAATTAGCCTCCTTAATCAGTCTTCCTGATCAAAAGAGCTGCCCTTTTACGTAGTTGCCTCGGTCTAAAAAAGGGTGGATCCTCATTGTTGGAAGTTCCAACCACTAAGAATCCTAGTGAACCACACCATCACTTGCGACTTTTCATTTCCGACACTCAAATTTTTATAAAGACTGGACTAGCAAAGAATGGAAGATTAGAAACCCGAAGGGTTTAATAGAAACTCTTCTTGACTACATAGCGAAATTGCTACCCAGGAGTATGTTAGGAATCAAACAGCAAATGCGGAATATAAAGGATAGTAGGAGAGATGAATAACACGGCAAAAGCAATAGCAAAACGCACAAGACAAACAAGTTTATGTGGTTCGGAGTCTCTTGCTCCTACGTCCACAGCCGCACAGATCAATAATTCACTATATGATCAAAGGAGGTTACAGAGATTCAAGAGAAGAGAAAACAAACTCTCTTTCTCACAGCAAACAATCTCTCTCAAGACGAGCAACACGACGTCTTGCTGATGCACACAAAGGATCTTCCTTTTGGAACCTCTCGTTGATGAGTTCTAGGGTTTCTCTGGGTTGCAACCTTTCTCTCGTGTCCCTCAAGAAGTCTATTTATACCTCCAAATCTCTTACTTGATTAGGGCTACCAAAAACCTTGGCTTGGACCCGGTTCATAACTCAGCCTTGCGTGAAACCCGTGCTCGAGTCGACTCCCGCAATTCTGCGAGTCGACTCGGAAAACAGTCCACAGAAAAATGCCTCTCTGTCTGCCTGTGGGAGTCGACTCCTGGAGTTCTCGAGTCGACTCCAACACTGGGGAGTCGACTCCCATTCTGCTGGAGTCGACTCCAAAAGCTGTGCCAAGACTTCCTGCGTGCCAGAGTCGACTCCAAGTCTGCTGGAGTCGACTCCGGACCTTGCTGAATGTTTCTTTCTTTGCTGATTCAACTCCGAATCTTCTCGAAACTCTTTCCAGCTTGTCTTCCCTTGATCCTCCACCACCATAGTGCACATAGGAGTCTAGGAAAAAGAAATGGATCAGGCTCCATAACCCAACAACTCTCCCACTTGGAGACTGATACATCCAGTTGTGCATCTATCTTGAAAATAAAACAAACTTCCATATCTTGATATGTATTCTCTGTGCGGCACCTCCATTCAACTATCTTTGGAGGCCAATTGAGGCCATGCATAGCCTCAATTTCTCTGTAGTGACTGTCTTAGTCAACATATCAGCTGAATTCTTTTCTCCTTGAATCTTCTCAAGTAACAAAGTGCCATCTTCTAGCAACTTTCTGATGAAAGTGATATCTCAGCTGTATGTGCTTCGTTCTTGCATGAAACATTGGGTTCTTAGCTAAGTGAATAGCACTTTGACTATCGCAGAATAGTACACTACATTTCTGTTCTCTGCCCAGCTCTTTCAGAAGGTTTTGTAGCCAAATCATCTCCTTGCTGGCTTCTGTAATGGCAACATATTCCTGCCTCAGTTGTCGAAAGAGCAACGATCTTTTGCAGTTGTGAGAACCAGCTCACTGCTGTCCCGCCTACGGTATAAACATACCCTGTGGTGCTTCTTCTAGTGTCAGTATCACCTCCTAGGTTTGCATCCACAAAACCTTGTAGTGTTTGACTGCCTTTTCTATAACACAAGCCTACATTTCTGGTGCCTTTCAAATATCTTAGGATCCACTTGACAGCCTCCCAATGTTGTCTACCCGGATTGGCCATGTATCTGCTCACAGCTCCCACTGCATGTGCAATGTCGGGTCTCGTGCATATCATAGCATACATCAAGCTGCCTACAGCTGAAGCATATGGTACCCTTGACATCTTCTTCAGCTCCTCATCATCCTTGGGTGATTGCTCTTTTGAAAGTTTGAAATGGCTCGCTAAAGGTGTCTTCACAGAATCTGCATCTGTCATATTGAATCTATTCAACACCTTATCAATGTAGTTAGCTTGAGAAAGCTTCAGTGTTCCAGCCACCTTATCCCTTTCAATCCTCAGCCCAAGCATCTGTTTTGCTGCACCCATGTCTTTCATTGCAAACTTTCTTGATAGCTCTTTCTTCCATCTTTCAATCTCTTGTAGGTTCGGTCCGGCTATCAACATGTCGTCAACATACAAGAGTAAGATGATAAAACCGCCATCAAGTACCTTATGATAACAGCAATGATCTTCTTGGCATCTTGCAAAACCATTGTTGATCATGAATCCATCGAACTTTTTGTACCACAACCTCGGGGCCTGTTTCAAACCATACAAACTTCTCTTCAGTTTGCATACAAGGTTCTCCTTGTTAGGAACTGCAAAGCCGATAGGTTGCTGCATGTAGATGTCTTCATCAATCTCTCCATGGAGAAATGCAGTTGTAACATCCAACTGCTCCAAATACAGATTTTCTGCTGCCACAATACTCAGAATCACTCTGATTGTTGAATATTTGACTACTGGAGAGAAAATCTCAGTGTAGTCGATACCTTCCTTCTGTTGGAAGCCTTTCACAACCAACCTTGCTTTGTACCTTTTGCTGCCATCATGTTCCTCTTTAACTTTGTAGACCCACTTGTTCTGTAAAGCCTTCTTGCCTTCTGGTAGTGAACTGAGTTCCCAAGTTTGATTTCTATCCAAGGACTTCATCTCGTCCTTCATGGCTAACTCCCACTTCACCGAATCTTCACTTTCCATGGCTTCTTCATAACACTCGGGTTCACCTCCATCTGTCAATAGCAGATAATGTAAAGAGGATGAATATCTATCCGGTTGTTTGGAGATTCTTGTAGATCTTCTCAGCTGTGGTATACTTGGTTGAGGTTGTGCCGCAACAGTTTCTGAATTTTCAGAATTTCTCTGAACTCTTTTGGCAACGTCTTCTTCTGTAATCTCTTGTAACTCAACTTGCTGTTTTTCCTTGCTTTGCTCCCCTGCACTCTCAAGATCTGAAGTATTCTTGTCCTTATAGAGAACTCGCTCATTGAATATCACATCCTTGCTTCTGATGACCTTCTGGTTCTGTGCATCCCAGAACTTGTAACCAAAATCATCTGTACCATATCCAATGAAGAAACACTTTCTGGACTTTGCATCTAGCTTGTCCCTTTTCTCTGCATTAATGTGCACAAAGGAGACACACCCAAAGACCCTCAAGTGTGACAAATTTACTATTTTTCCTGTCCACTCTTTTTCAGGCAATTTGCAATCTAGGGGAACCGACGGGCCTCTGTTTATTAGATACGCTGTGGTGTTGACTGCCTCAGCCCAAAACATCTTGGGCAAACCAGCATGGATCCTCATACTATTGGGGCTCTCGTTCAGGGTTCTGTTCATTCGCTCAGCCACCCCATTTTGCTGCGGTGTGCTCGGTATTGTCTTCTCCATTCGGATTCCATTCACTGCGCAGAATTCCTTGAACTCACTGCTGTCATACTCACCGCCATTGTCAGACCTTAGTCGTTTTATCTTTGCACTAGATTCATTCTCCACCAGATTTTTCCACCTTTTGAAGGTGACAAATACCTCTGATTTGTGCTTCATGAAATAAATCCAAACCTTTCTGGTAGAGTCGTCAATGAACGTGACATAATAGTGTGAGCCTCCAAGAGATGCAACCGGTGAAGGCCCCCACACATCTGTGTGTACAAGCTCTAGCTTTTCTGTCTTCGGTGTTCTTCCACCCTTTGAGAAACTAACCTTTTTCTGCTTCCCAAATATGCAGTCTTCACAGAGACCTACATCAACAGTTTTCAGATCTGCTAGCTTGTTCTTCTTCACCATCATCTTCATACCTTTCTCACTCATATGTCCAAGTCTGCGATGCCAAAGACAACTATCTGCACCTGTTTCTGTTAATGCCACCGTATCCTTGGTGTCATTGGTCATGTAGAGAGTCCCCAACTTGTTCCCACGTGCTATCACCATAGCTCCTTTGGTGATTTTCCATGAACCACCTACGAAGGTAGTAATATACCCTTCGCTGTCAAGCTGCCCAACAGAAATCAAGTTTCTCTTCAAGCCTGGGATATGCCTCACATTCTTCAATTTCCACACTGACTGATTCATCATCCTGATATGAACTTCACCTGTCCCCACAATATCTAAAGGCTCATCATCAGCGAGATAAACCTTTCCGAAGTCTCCTGCAGTATAGTTTAGCATACACTCCTTCCGTGAGGTAGAATGAAACGAAGCTCCAGAGTCTAGTATCTACGATTCCATAGGGCTGTCCACGCTGAGAATCAAAGCATCGTTGGCTTCATCTGTGGTTGCATTCACGGACACCTCGTTCTGCCCCTTGCTTGGATTCTTCTTTCTAAGCCAACAATTCTTCCTCGTGTGGCCCATCTTGCCACAATGCCAGCAGCCATCGCCTTTCGATCTAGACTTGCTCCTCCTCTTAGACTTCGATCTGCCACGGTTTTCACTGCGTTGCACAGTTCTTCCTCTGCCTTCAGATGTGTTCAGGATCGAACCAGATTTCACACCAGACTCCCTCCTTCTGATATCTTCACTGAGTATCAGATTTCGGACCTCCTCAAACTTCAGTTTGTTTGAGCCGCAGGAACTGCTTACAGCTGTCACCGTTGCACCCCAACTTTCTGGCAAGGAGGATAGAAGAATTAGGGCACGAACTTCATCTTCAAAACTGATTTCCACCGAACTCAACTGGCTCGTAATCAGATTGAACTCATTGATGTGATCAGTAACAGAGGAACCTTCACTCATCTTCAGATTGAATAAACGGCGCATCAGGTACACCTTGTTGGAGGCCGAGGGTTTTTCATACATATTCGACAATGCTCTCAGCAAACCTGCTGTTGTCTTCTCTTCCAAAACGTTGAACGCAACGTTTCGAGCCAACGTCAAGCGAACAACTCCCAAAGCCTGACGATCCATTAAATCCCAGTCGGCCTGTGACATATCTGTCGGTTTCATACCTTCAAGAGGTAGATGAAGTTTCTTCTGATATAGATAATCTTCGATCTGCATCTTCCAGAAACCAAAGTCTTTGCCGTCAAATCTGTCAATCTTGACCTTGCCTTCTTCAGCCGCCATTGCTCCCACTTTTTCCTTTGAACCAGATGGCTCTGATACCAGTTGTTAGGAATCAAACAGCAAATGCGGAATATAAAGGATAGTAGGAGAGATGAATAACACGGCAAAAGCAATAGCAAAACGCACAAGACAAACAAGTTTATGTGGTTCGGAGTCTCTTGCTCCTACGTCCACAGCCGCACAGATCAATAATTCACTATATGATCAAAGGAGGTTACAGAGATTCAAGAGAAGAGAAAACATACTCTCTTTCTCACAGCAAACAATCTCTCTCAAGACGAGCAACACGACGTCTTGCTGATGCACACAAAGGATCTTCCTTTTGGAACCTCTCGTTGATGAGTTCTAGGGTTTCTCTGGGTTGCAACCTTTCTCTCGTGTCCCTCAAGAAGTCTATTTATACCTCCAAATCTCTTACTTGATTAGGGCTACCAAAAACCTTGGCTTGGACCCGGTTCATAACTCAGCCTTGCGTGAAACCCGTGCTCGAGTCGACTCCCGCAATTCTGCGAGTCGACTCGGAAAACAGTCCACAGAAAAATGCCTCTCTGTCTGCCTGTGGGAGTCGACTCCTGGAGTTCTCGAGTCGACTCCAACACTGGGGAGTCGACTCCCATTCTGCTGGAGTCGACTCCAAAAGCTGTGCCAAGACTTCCTGCGTGCCAGAGTCGACTCCAAGTCTGCTGGAGTCGACTCCGGACCTTGCTGAATGTCTCTTTCTTTGCTGATTCAACTCCGAATCTTCTCGAAACTCTTTCCAGCTTGTCTTTCCTTGATCCTCCACCACCATAGTGCACATAGGAGTCTAGGAAAAAGAAATGGATCAGGCTCCACAACCCAACAGAGTAAGGTAAGGACTTGCAGGACTCTTTCGCTGAAAGCTGCTCGTTACCAGCAGATCAACGTATCACCCACTTCAATCAATCCGGCCTGAACCTTTGGGTAGGCTCCGCAGGATCAACAACCATAGCTGCACGGAGTACGGTAGAATTCCCCGGTACGGTCATTCGGGAAGTCCCTCCGAGGACGACTCCCATACAATTCTTGCGATTCATGTGCCTCCGGCCTTACTTCACAATCTTACCTCGAACTCGGTACTAGTCAGCCTCTTTCCTATCTCTTGTGCAAGGCTAGCTACCGAGTGCTCCCTCCCCTGTTCTTTGGCCCAACCCCCTCCGAGAACCTCCACCCTCCCCTCTTCGATGGCCTCTCCTCCCCTCCTCTTATAGTCGCGGGGTGCTGAAATTTGGGGAGGAATCACAGGCGGCCGATTGCAGACGCTTGGGATGAGATGCGGAAGAGGGAACGTCCGGGGTGCGTGATCGATGGGAGGAAGGCGTGTCATCCGGGATGCTGAAACGGAGGAGGAAATGGCCATGATGCGGACGGCTGGATGCTGCGGGATCGCTGGGAGGTGGATCCGGTGGGAAGACGCTGGGAACGTTGATCACGGACGGCTGGACGCGATGCTTGGATCATGCTTGCAGTCGGACGGGCGTGGAGGCTGGATCACGGAAGAGGAGCTGGAGATACTGCATTTACTCGGAATGACAGCTGGGAAGCATGGTGATTGCGGAGGATTTGGAGACGCCTTGCAGCTGGGATGCAGCTTCGCCAGCGAATGCGATGGACGATCGTGTGGAAGGCGGGACGGCTGCAGATGCAGGGACATGTGCTTCGGTTGGGACCTCGCTGAGAAGAACCCGGGGAGTTGATGAAGAACTATATGGAAATGGCTGAAGAAGATGGCTTGCTTTGAATACGTTGAGGATGGAAAATTCGTGGAGAACATCCGCTGTTCCAGAAAGATGGCAGGGATGAAGACATGCTGAGTCGGAGGACGTCGGGGAGGTGTTGGCTGCGAGTTCGGGCGTTGGCTCGGCCGGGATTCGGCAGCGAGGACGCACGCGAAGAAGATGACGTGTTGCCGAGGTTGAAGAAGGCAGCGTTGAAATGAACAAGGGAAACCAGAGGCTGTGATGTGTTGTTTGGGATGAGGTGATGGCAGGATGATGGGAGGTTGTGGCAATAGTTTGCTGCAGACGTAGCGGTGGGAAGATGAAGACTTGGTGGCTGGAAAGTTGTAACCTGGGAGTGGCTGTTGGGAGGAAGATAGATGTGAAAATATTAAATTTTTCGTTATGAATAGTATTTTCATGTTGTTGCCCAAGGTGACAAGCCAAGAGAGGGGGGGGGGGGGGGTGAATTGGTTTCTTTTAAATTTAAACTATCTTACTCAAGTCAAATAGATGGTTAGTAAGCTAAGGCAATTCACAACACAAACAACACAAAGTATAGTGGTTCGGTGCTCTCCTTAGCACCTACGTCCACTCCCCAAGCGACCCCTTGGGAATTCACTATAATCTCGCGGCTTACAGTTGGATTGTTTTCCGGGCTCACAATTCAAAAACCTTTGTTGGTTTTACGGGCTCACCAACGAACCTTTACAATTTGGTTTTTCGGGTTCACCAAAAACTTTTGTTGGTTTTACGGGCTCACCAACGAACCTTTACAATTGGTTTTCCGGGTTCACCAATCAACCTACTTCGTTGGTTTTCCGGGCTCACCAACCAACCTTTACAAATAGTTTGACAAACAAAAAGAAAGATTCAAACTCCTAAATGAGCAAATGAAACAATATTAACTACAAAGAAGAGTTAGAAAGTATTTATCGCTTTGAAGTGGCTTTGCTCTTCTTTGTCAAGGATGCTTCACTCTTCAAGGGAGGATGGAGCTCTTGATGACTCTTTGAATCTGCTCAACCCCTTTCTTTGATTCTTGAATGAAGTACTTGAATGAAGAAGATTAGGGCACTTTTGTTTTCTTGTGTACTCTTTGATATCTCTTTCAAAAGTTATTCTATCTGATGAATAGTGCCCCTTTAAATAGCTTCCCACATCCTTTGGACAAGCCCCAATGGTTAGATTTGAAAAACTAGCCGTTACTGACCTTGGGAAGGACAAAAAGTACATCTGCAGAACTAGCCGTTATGCTTCAGCCCGTGTTTGGGTCGGCTCAACCTGTCCTTGGGTCGACCCAACTTTCACTTGGGTCGACTCAAACATTCCTTGGGTCGACCCTCTCAGAAAATACAGAAACTTGAAATTCAGCCTTTCTTCCCTTGGGTCGACCCAACCATTCTTTGGGTCGACTCAAAGTTCACTTGGGTCGACTCAACTTCTTCTTGGGTCGACTCTCTCAGTAATTCCAGGGAACCATTTCCTGACTTCTTTTTTTGTTTTGCCTTTGGGTCGACCCTCTCAGGGTTTGGGTCGACTCAAGCTTGGGTCGACTCAACCACTGTTTGGGTCGACCCTCTCAGTAAATCCAGAGAGCCATTTTTCTGTTTTGTTTCAAGAATCTTGGTGTTTGAGTCGACTCATGCTTTCCTTGGGTCGACCCAACTCACTGTTCATCTGTGCCAATTTTGCAGAAGTGTGCCAAATGACTTCTTGATGTGCCGGGGTCGACCCAATCAATCTTTGGGTCGACTTAATCCACTCTTTGCTGCATCTCAATGTTAGATTCATTCAAATGAACAATGAAATATATCTATGTCAATTCATACAAATATACTGAGAGTAATGGACTTATAAATGAAGTATTGATTTAACTTATAACATAGTCTAGATAATTGCTTGTTAATCATCAAAATAACACTATCATCCTCAATCTCCCCCTTTTTGATGATTACAAAATAAAGAGTATGAACCTATTGTTATTTGTCTTTGAAATCAGTTTTTGAAAGGGCTTAACTTGCTGAATTTCAGCTTTTCATATATAAGAGTGAAATCTCCCCCTATATCATTTAAATGTTGCCAATTTGACTTTTTGAATTGCTCCCCCTTTCATTTATAATTCATTAGCGATGAAACTTCAAAAATTTGAGATAAAATATGAGTTTCAGGTTATGTATCGGGGTGCGAGAGGTGCGTGCCAAATTCTGAAATTTGATATAAATTTTTGACTTGATCATTTTCATTGTTGCAAATTGCTCCCCCTTAGATGTATATGCTTTCTTATATGATTTTCAATTTGTTTTACAAGTTATTTCTCTTTCTTTCTTTACTTCTCCTTTCTTTACTTTCTTTACTTCTCCTTTCTCTACTATTCCTCTTTCTTTACTTTTACTCTTATCAATCTTTCTTTACTTACTCTAAAGATATCTTTACTTCTCCCCTTTTTGTTACTTTATCTAATCTACAAAATCTTTACTTCTCTCCCCTAAGATCTTTACTTCTCCTAAAATAAATACTCTTACTTTACTTCTCCCCCTTTTTGTTATCATCAAAAAGATACATGGGAAAGATGCAATAAATAGCAAACTTCAAACTTCATTGATCAAAATAGGAACATTTTTAAAACAGTCATGCCCAAAATGAAAACAAATACAATGTTCCTCAATCAAAGTTTAAAGATACATGATAAAAGCAAAATACACATGAGAACTAGATATCTGGCCTAGGCTCTAAACATAAATGCTAAGATCAGCCTAGGAAGACTCTAACGGCTGGGATCTAGTCCTCATCCTCCTAGTGTATGTGGCGAGGGGAGGTCGTGCCTGGTGAGACTGTGTCTGGCGTGGAGCACGACGAGCTGGATGACTCTGTGCCGAAATCTCTGACTCAGCAGCCTGTGGCACAGATGGTCCATGGGTCTCTCTCTCTCTCCGGAGTGCTCCTACTGCTGCCTCAGATCACTGATCTCAGCAGACATGACATCCAACCGGGCGTCCAATCGGCTCGTCAGCCCGTCAGTGATAGTCCTCGCCTGAGCTGACATGAGCTCAGTCATTCTGCTCCAGAACTCATCCGTATCTCTCGAAGGAACGGATGATGATGGTCCAGCCTCTGAAGGTGCAGGAGGATGATCCATATGCTCCTCATCCTCATCCTCTGGTGCATCTCCCTCTGGTGCCTCACCCTTAATGCCTGCTCCAGTGTGAATCCACTGCCCGTTCACTTTCTCATATCCCATGCGTATAAGTGTCCGTGCAGTGTATGTGTCAGTATGATGCAGACTCTTGGATGCCTCCTCCTCGAGAGCTAAACCGTGCTGTCGAAAAATCAAGGTGAGTATCATACCATAAGGTAGTGATACCCTGTTGCTGCACATCACCTTCCTCATCTGTCTCAGTATCATGGCCGGAAGATTTAGGGGAATCCCCTGAATCATACACTCCATCACTGCTAGATCTCGCTCTGTGATGAGATCGAATCTCCCGGTCTTTGGAAATAAAATCCTATTTATTATACTGAGCAGTAATCTCATTTCAGCGGAAAGAGAACTAGCTATTACCTTCGTGGAAAAGTCGAAGTTCTCATTTTTCATGATCAACTTTAGAGCTCTCATTTTGTTTTCTGGCTTTTCCGGAGTGGCTCCTATGCAGGGTAGATGAAGTAGCTCACTCAAGCTCTCCTCGAAAACTCGAACTCGAACCCCTCGAACTTCCGAAACAAGCCCTCCCATACCAGTTTTGAGGAAGGCATAGAACTCCTGAACCAATCCGGGGTAGATTACCACATCTAGGGAGCAAAGATACTCCCAACCTTGCCTTTGGATCCATTCCCTCAACCGAAACCCTTCTTGATCAAAGAACTCGGAATGGATCCTTCTCCCCGTTGTAACCGGCCTTCCTGCAAATCTTGCAAGTATCACTGAGGGGGAAGGAGGAGGAGGGGCCTCCGCACGTGCCTCACGTCGTGGAGACACAGGAGATGGCTCCGTAGGTTGCCTTTCCTCCCGTTGAATCCGTGTGACTCTTCCGGATCTCTTGGCTACGGCTCTTTTGGGTCCCATTTCTCTAGGATCTCAAGGAAATCTACTGGTTGGAGATGATTGGAGAAGATTTGAGAGTGGGGAAAAGGGTTTTCGGAAGAGGACAAAGGGTAAACAGTGCCCTAGATATGCTCTCGGGTCCCCTTTTAACAGTGGGGTCCCGACGTTGGGTCGACTCAAGATTTTTCTTGGGTCGACTCAACGTTGGGTCGACCCTATTCTGGGTTGGGTCGACCCAAGTGCAGAATTTTTCTTTTTCTCTTTCTTTTTACTTCTAAAAATTTTCTTTGCTTCCAATCCTTATAACTTCTTTCTGGGACAATGATACATGAGTAAGGAATCTATAGATAACAAGTTTGACTCATGTTTCATGGGATTTTAGAAATTAGAGGAATGTATCATGAGACTACTAGCTCCCTTTTATATTTCTTCAATAAAAAGGATCACATATGCCTAATTCCCTCCTTAGCATGCAGAATCTATCTTCACTCAATGGTTTCGTAAATATGTCGGCTAATTATTTTTCAGTGCATATATGCTCAATACATATATTTCCATTTTGCACATGATCCCTAATAAAATGGTACCTTATTTCTATGTGTTTGGCTTTAGAGTGCTGAACTGGATTTTTAGTAAGATTGATGGCACTAGTATTATCACACTTAATAGGAATATTATCTAGTTTAACTCCATAGTCCTCTAGTTGTTGCTTAAGCCATAATACTTGAACACAACAACTACCAGCAGCTATGTATTCAGCTTCAGCTGTGGACAGTGCCACTGAATTCTGCTTTTTGCTGAACCATGATACTAAGTTGTTTCCTAAGAATTGACATGTGCCACTTGTGCTCTTCCTATCTAATTTGCATCCGGCAAAATCAGCATCTGAATATGCAAGCAAATCTAGACATGAGTCTCTTGAGTACCATAAACCTATATTGGTAGTTCCTCTTAAATATCTAAGGATTCTCTTAACAGCACTTAAATGTGACTCCTTAGGATCGGATTGGTATCTAGCATATATTCCTACACTAAATACGATGTCGGGTCTACTAGCAGTAAGGTAGAGCAAGGATCCAATTATTCCTCTATAGAGCTTAATATCAATACTCTTCCCTTTTTCATCTTTGTCTAGCTTACTAGTAGGGTTCATTGGAGTGCCAACTCCCTTATGATTTTCATTCCCAAACTTCTTTAGTATTTCCTTTGTATACTTAGTTTGATGAATAAAAATGCCTTCTTTAGTTTGTTTGATTTGTAATCCTAGAAAGAAGCTTAGTTCTCCCATCAAACTCATTTCAAATTCTCCATGCATTAAATCAGCAAATTCTTTGCAAAGAGTATCATTTGTGGCACCAAAGATTATGTCATCTACATATATTTGTACCACTAATAGATTTTTGTCCTTTCTTTTGAGAAATAGAGTTTTATCTACATTTCCTCTACTAAAGTCATTATTAAGCAGAAATTTGCTTAATCGATCATACCAAGCCCTAGGTGCTTGCTTTAATCCATATAATACCTTATGTAGTTTAAACACATGATTTGGAAATTCATGATTCTCAAAACCTGGAGGTTGTTCTACATATACTTCCTCCTCAATAAAACCATTTAAGAATGCACTCTTCACATCCATTTGACATAATTTGAAATCAATAAAACATGCAAATGCTAGAAGTAATCTAATAGCCTCTAATCTAGCTACAGGAGCAAATGTTTCATCAAAATCTATTCCTTCTTCTTGATTGTATCCCTTAGCTACAAGTCTAGCCTTATTTCTTATAACTAATCCATTTTCATTTAATTTATTTCTAAATATCCATTTTGTTCCAATTACTGAATTATGCTTTGGTCTTTCAGTTAATGTCCATACATTACTTCTTTTGAATTGATTTAATTCTTCTTGCATGGCATTTATCCAGTTATTATCTTTTTCAGCTTCTTCATAATTCTTAGGTTCTAATTGTGAAACGAAAGCAAGATAATCATTTAAATTCCTAAGAGATGATCGAGTTCTTACCCCTTGAGATGGATCACCAATGATTAAGTCTTTAGGATGTCCATGTGCATACCTCCATTCTTTTGGCAAGTTTTGAGGTTGTGGTGGCACGCAATCATCTCCCTTATCTTGATTTGGCACGTCATCAATATTCAACTTTCAAAGTCGATAATTCCTGTATCATCATCAACAATATTTTCTTTCCTAGCAGACTCACTATCAGACTCATCAAATATAATATTGACTGACTCTTCCACTACTAAGGTTCTTTTATTGAATACTCTGTATGCCCTGCTAGATGTGGAGTATCCTAAGAAGATACCTTCATCTGACTTGGCATCAAATTTACTTAGATCCTCCTTGCCATTGTTTAAGATAAAACATCTACATCCAAACACTTTAAGATATTTAGCAGTTGGTTTCTTATTCTTCCAGAGTTCATAAGGAGTTTTCTTGGTTATAGGTCGTATTAAAACTCGATTTAGAATATGGCAAGAAGTGTTTATAGCTTCAGCCCAAAAGTACTTTGGAAGATTTGACTCACACAACATTGTGCGTGCCATTTCTGCCAATGTCCTATTTTTCCTTTCAACAACCCCATTTTGTTGAGGCGTTCTAGGTGCTGAAAATTGATGTGATATTCTATTTTTAGTGCAAAATTCTTCAGTGTTGATTTTCAAATTCCGCACCATGATCACTTCGAATTGCTACTAAGGTGAGTTTCTTTTCATTTATGATATTATTATATAGTTTCAAAAATTCTGAAAATGCTTCATTCTTATGTGCCAAAAATGAAACCCATGTATACCTTGAGAAATCATCAACAATAACTAGTCCATATTTCTTCCCTCCTAGACTTGTAGTTCTAGTAGGTCCAAATAAGTCCATGTGTATGAGTTCAAATGGTCTAGTTGTTGATACTACATTCTTCGATTTGAAAGATGATTTAGTTTGTTTTTCCAATGAACATGGTCCACATATTTTGTCCTTTTCAAAGATCAGTTTTGGCACATCTTTTATTAATTCCTTCTTAACTAGTTTTGATATTAATTCCATACTAGCATGTCCTAATCTTCGATGCCAAAGCCAACTAGTTTCATTTTTCTTTTCTTCATTAGTAATTAAGCATAAACCATTTTTCTTGCCTAACTCATGAAGATCTACTAAGTAAATATTTCTTTGCCTTTGTCCTACAAGTACAATGCTATTATCTTTAGGATTAGTGATTATGCATACAGATGCTTCAAATGTAACTTTAAACCCTTTATCACAAAATTGACTTATGCTAAGAAGGTTATGTTTCAAACCCTTAACTAATAAGACATTTTCTACAAAAATAGATGGAGCAATAAAAATTTTACCTTTTCCAATGATATGCCCTTTACCATTGTCTCCATAGGTTACTACTCCACCCTTCTTTGATTCCAAGGTGACAAATTGATCTTCGTCACCGGTCATGTGTCTTGAACAGCCGCTATCTAGATACCATCGTTTTTTCACTTTATCAGCTGCAAGACACACCTGCAATCAAGATCAAGAAGAAACTTTAGGTACCCAAACTAAGTTGGGTCCTTTAGGGTTAGTACTCCATATTCCTTTTGGAACCCAAACTTTCTTGAATTTAATCTTTTGATTATAACTTAACTTGTTTTGACTGGACTTTCTAAAGTTACATTCATATGCTCTATGTCCTAACTTATTGCAGCAATAGCAAGTAATATTTTCACTTTTAGCTTTTACAAAAATGTTCTTTAAGAATTTTTGTTTCCTATACGTTCTATATCCTAAACCGGCCTTATCATATACAGCTTTTTGGCTATCAAGAATCAAATTTAATTTGGTAGAACTAAGAGTAAATTTATCTACCAATGATTTATATTTTTCAGCATCTTCTTTTAGCTTGATATTTTCAGCAATTAGATTCTTGGTTTCATTTGCAAGTTTTCTACTTAATGTTTCACAGTTATGTGACAGCTTTAACTTATCTTTGATAAGAGATTGATTTTCTTCTTTTAGAACTTTATTTCTATTAATTAGTTTCTTATGTTCTTCCATGAGTTCTAAGAATGCATCATGTAATTCATCAACAGTAAAATCACAGTCAAGTTCAGAATCTACCTCATCGTCATTGGCCATATGACACATTTGGGCCATCTCTTGATGATCTTCCTCCTCTGAGCTTGATTCCTCACTTTCACTCCATTCAGCCATGAAATTTTTCTTTTTCAACTTTCTTGCCATCCACTTCAAATCTGGGCAATCTATCTTATAATGCCCGGGTTTGTTACACTCATAGCAAATGGGAGTTTCTTTTTCCTTTTCTTTGTCCTTACCCTTTTCTTTGCTTGAGTTACCTTTAAGGAAGGGTTTCTTTTTATGGAACCTATTCTTACCTCTCATAAATTTTCTGAATCTTCTCCCAAGCACAGCCATCCCTTCTTCATCGATTTCTTCATCATCATCCGAATCTTCCGATTCAGTTAGTTGTTTAGGGGTGGTAGTCTTTAGAGCAATGGGCTTTCTTCTCTTGACCTCATCTTCTGAATTTTGCCTCATTGTCAACTCATGGGTCATGAGTGATCCTAGAAGCTCCTCTAACTGTAGTGTGTTGAGGTCCTTTGCTTCTTGAATAGCGGTTACCTTGGCCTCCCAATTCCTTGGTAGAGACCTGAGAATTTTTCGCACCAAATCAGAGTTAGAGTAAGATTTTCCTAAACTCTTAAGCCCATTTATAATGTCAGTAAAACGAGTAAACATTTCAGTTATGGACTCAGTAGATTCCATTTTAAACAATTCATACTTGTGTACTAATATGTTTATCTTTGACTCCTTAACTTGATTGGTCCCTTCATGTGTGACCTCAAGTCTGTCCCAAATTTCTTTGGCAGTAGTGCAAGTAGATATTCTATTAAACTCATTTACATCTAATGAGCAGTAAAGTACATTTATAGCTTTTGCATTTAACTGTGCTAATCTTCTATCACTTTCATTCAAATCCATTTCTGGTTTGGGTATGATAGTGCCCTCTATGTTAAGTGTGGGTGTGTGAGGTCCTCCAGTGATGATTTGCCATAGTTCATAGTCTGAAGCTTGAATGAATATCCTCATTCTAGCTTTCCAATATGTGTAGTTTGTGCCATTAAATAGAGGTGGTCTATTTGTGGATTGCCCCTCACTCATAGAACATCCCACTTGGGTTGTCATGATCTTTAACTCTTGATTGTGAGATCAATGAGTACTATTAGAGCACCTTGCTCTGATACCACTTGTTGCCCAAGGTGACAAGCCAAGAGGGGGGGGGGGGTGAATTGGTTTCTTTTAAATTTAAACTATCTTACTCAAGTCAAATAGATGGTTAGTAAGCTAAGGCAATTCACAACACAAACAACACAAAGTATAGTGGTTCGATGCTCTCCTTAGCACCTACGTCCACTCCCCAAGCGACCCCTTGGGAATTCACTATAATCTCGCGGATTACAGTTGGATTGTTTTCCGGGCTCACAATCCAAAAACCTTTGTTGGTTTTACGGGCTCACCAACGAACCTTTACAATTTGATTTTCCGGGTTCACCAAAAACCTTTGTTGGTTTTACGGGCTCACCAACGAACCTTTACAATTGGTTTTCCGGGTTCACCAATCAACCTACTTCGTTGGTTTTCCGGGCTCACCAACCAACCTTTACAAATAGTTTGACAAACAAAAAGAAAGATTCAAACTCCTAAATGAGCAAATGAAACAATATTAACTACAAAGAAGAGTTAGAAAGTATTTATCGCTTTGAAGTGGCTTTGCTCTTCTTTGTCAAGGATGCTTCACTCTTCAAGGGAGGATGGAGCTCTTGATGACTCTTTGAATCTGCTCAACCCCTTTCTTTGATTCTTGAATGAAGCACTTGAATGAAGAAGATTAGGGCACTTTTGTTTTCTTGTGTACTCTTTGATATCTCTTTCAAAAGTTGTTCTATCTGATGAATAGTGCCCCTTTAAATAGCTTCCCACATCCTTTGGACAAGCCCCAATGGTTAGAGTTGAAAAACTAGCCGTTACTGACCTTGGGAAGGACAAAAAGTACATCTGCAGAACTAGCCGTTATGCTTCAGCCCGTGTTTGGGTCGGCTCAACCTGTCCTTGGGTCGACCCAACTTTCACTTGGGTCGACTCAAACATTTCTTGGGTCGACCCTCTCAGAAAATACAGAAACTTGAAATTCAGCCTTCCTTCCCTTGGGTCGACCCAACCATTCTTTGGGTCGACTCAAAGTTCACTTGGGTCGACTCAACTTCTTCTTGGGTCGACTCTCTCAGTAATTCCAGAGAACTATTTTCTGACTTCTTTTTCTGTTTTGCCTTTGGGTCGACCCTCTCAGGGTTTGGGTCGACTCAAGCTTGGGTCGACTCAACCACTGTTTGGGTCGACCCTCTCAGTAAATCCAGAGAGCCATTTTTCTGTTTTGTTTCAAGAATCTTGGTGTTTGGGTCGACTCATGCTTTCCTTGGGTCGACCCAACTCACTGTTCATCTGTGCCAATTTTGCAGAAGTGTGCCAAATGACTTCTTGATGTGCCGGGGTCGACCCAATCAATCTTTGGGTCGACTTAATCCACTCTTTGCTGCATCTCAATGTTAGATTCATTCAAATGAACAATGAAATATATCTATGTCAATTCATACAAATATACTGAGAGTAATGGACTTATAAATGAAGTATTGATTTAACTTATAACATACTCTAGATAATTGCTTGTTAATCATCAAAATAACACTATCATCCTCACATGTAACACTGTTCATATGAACAGTATCATCTCGGAACACTGTTCATATGAACAGTGATTTCAGCATGAATAGTAACTTGAGGAATGAATAGTATTTTCAGCTATTCTTTATGGGATTGGAGGTTAAAAAGTTCTTTTTCTTTGGGAATCTCTATTTCGAAAGAGTGCGGGTGCTAATCTGGAAAGGAGGGAACGCGAGGATCACTGGGAGATCGCACACGGGCTTGGATGTTTGGGTGCAAATGTGCTCGATCAGATCATGGTAGGATTGGGTCTGCACAGTTTGGGGCCATGATGCATCCCTCTAAACCCTACCAAATGCGCATTTAAACTTTAATTTATACTAACCTGTGCCAAACAAAAATATAATATTAACTTAGTGATTTTATCGTTATATGTTAGCAGTAATACTAATTTAAGCAGCATGTAGATCGCACTTTTGTGCTCTCATCATACCCCCCAACTAGCTTATTGCTAATCTCTAGCAATTAACGAGCAAACAATAAAATGAGGGCACAAAAGATGTAGTCTAACCCATGACTTTTTATTGAAGCTAAGTACATAAAACTGAGATACGTACCCACTTTCGTAGAGCATCACGATTGCACTTAGCACGTGTAACAAGCCTTTAAACCCCTAGGTTACCCTAGTGGACGTGTGTTGTCTCGTGAGGGTTTGTAGTGAAGTTATCCACAAACTTCATCAGTCAGAGATTTACAATTTTTAACTCGAAATTTGAACAAGTATTACTATATGAAACTAGAATTGCAAGGACAATAGAGACTTGTTGCTATTATATTTAAGCAGACTCTAACTCAAGTTTCATTACACCCCATCTATCTGCTAACAAGTCAAGAATGTAGTGAGGTGCAAGATAGTATCATATAATTGAGTGGCTTTCACTTACTTCCAACATGATCACTCCAATTTTCAAGACTTTCTAGAGTTAAATGGTAATGAACACCCCAGATTTATTTATTTATTTATTTAATCAGACTGAATGCCAAGAAGAATGACTTGTGCAATATCTAGCCTTATTAAGCTTTCTAGCTAACCCATGTGACGAGTGTTAGGCTAATGACTCTCGATCCAGATGGCTCAGGGTACTAGGTGTAAAGACACCCTAACAGACTTAATAACTCAAGTCAACTAGGCTCCAAGGCCAAATTAGTCACTCAGAGTTTAATCTCAGCCATCCTCACCTTTTTACGCGAACACTCGCTGCTTGCCAAGCAAGAGACCTGGTTACTCAGTGAGAAGACTTACGATAAACTTATTTTATTTAATTTATTTTTTTATTTTATTTTATTATTTTTTTATCAATATTTTTTTTTGATTAGGGTGTTCATCACACATGTAACTTTAAATTATCCAGAAGATTAAAAATATTCATATTAGTTGCAAGTTTACAAACCCCACTATTCATGTGCTTACGTGTAGATGCTAAATCATCTTCTATCATGTTAGCAGGAGACAGGTAAGATGAAAACTCAAGCTAGAACTGCTATTATATTCCTTAACTCAAAGCTATTGTCAAAGCAATTCCTAGTTTATACAGCTAAAAAGATTAGATTTAGAGTTAGAAATTTGAAATCCCCTCTTTTTTTTTCTTTTTTTTAAAATCTTTTTAGGCAGAAAAATCAAAAATATTCTCACCCCCATACCTAAATCTAACATTGTCCTCAATGTTAAAGAAAATTTAAAGAAGATACCCTATCTGTAATCATCGCGGCTGACCTGTCGGACAAACAGGAGAGTCAACTTTTGAGTGTACTCGGAGAACACAAACATGCAATTGGATGGTCCGTAACTGATTTGAAGGGGATTGACCCATCCATTTGAAAGTGAATCCTAGGTTCTTCGGTGTTAAGCATGCTGATTCTTTTTTTTAAAAAACCATGGCTGAACCTGATCGGGTTGCCTACGTACCCCTTCATAAGGGGGATCAAGCCATACGTAGTTCTTTTTAAGTTTTAAAACGCAGCGGAAAAATCGAATCAAACAATTTAATTCATGCATGCTTACAAGATCAAATCTAGAAATCAGCACCTTAAGAACACATAGGATTATGCCAGAATCGTTTAAACAATTATGCTAAAACTTTCATGCATGATTAACTATCAGATCTGAAACTTAAGAACTGTATTCCGATTAATCTCCGAATATCCATTGAATGGATTCTGGATATATCTGCGTGAGGAGCCCCAAAAGAGGGTAAAACCTCGGAAAATCAGACCTAGATCTTGACACCATAATAAAAGATTAATGTAGGATTAATACTTTTTATGATGGATGAAACTTGTGGATCTGATCCTCGACTTCGCAGCCACGCACACGAATGGCCTCTACGAGAAGTCCACGCGAAGTTTCTGAAGAGATCCAATCCTGCGGAAGTGCTAGCTTGCGCAGAATTTCTTGAGGCTGAAATTTGATCTTCCAAATGCTATCAACTTTTGATCCACCTTCTTGGAAGAACTTGGAGAAAAGGTTTAAAGGGATTGAAGAGGACTTAGATCTGATCTAAAGACTCTTATCAGGGACCCCTGTTGTCCGTCGGTTCTAACAACGATCTGTCTAGCATATTTTTAAGTAGGCAGGAACAGGACGAACAGAATTTTGGCGCCGTTGCCGGGGAGTCAAATCGAGAAGCAAGAACGATCACGAAGATCAAATCGGATTTTGGATGCCCGGAGTGAACGCACTCCGATAGTAAGTTTAACGTAATGCTCTGTTTTCAAATCTGAAAACAGAGCACTACTTTCCGACTGCTTCTTCTCCCCCAATCCTCTGTTTCTTGGCCCCAATCCCGCACCAAGCCGAGCTCTCTTTCTCCTTGGACTCTCCTCCAACCGAGCACACCTTCTTCCTCTTCCTCCTTCCCCTCTTATAGCCGCGGATGCACTTGAAATGGAATCATGGGTCGTCTGGGATGCTGGGATGGACGAGGAAATGGTGGGCGTGCTCCGGACGGCGTCCCTCTTTGGCCACGGACGCGAGATCACCGGACGCCTGATGCGGAAGGGAGGCGCGGAGTTCCTTCTTTGGGCGCTGCTGGGATCACGGGAGGTTGATGTGTGGACGCTTGATTTGGGAAGGAGCTGGGCGTTGAATGCGGAAGAAGGATCACGGGCTCGCTGGGAATCCGGAATGGGCGCATGGCTGAGAAGCTGGGACGAGCTGCCGTGGGATCATCCGGCTTGGATCACGGCCGAGCTGGCACGGATGCTTGGATGCGGAAGAATCCGGGCGGGATGATGGCGGGATCCGAGGTTTGGACACGATCCGTGAGGTGGCTCCTTGATGGCTGCCGATTTGGGAGGCTCGGGTTTCCTTCACGGACGCGGGATCGCCGGGGAGGAGCCGACATGGAGCTTGGCTGCGTTGGCGTGGAGGATTTGGAAGGAGCTGGGGATGCGGTGGATGCTTGAAGATGGCTTGGGTAACCGACGGACAACAGTTTAATTTAATTATACTCTTACCTGGTTTACTCGAAGAATAGTGGTTGTAAGAGGTCGATCCACAGGGAGGCGATTGGAGTTGCTTAAAAATAAAAACGTTCACTAGGATTCAAAAGTGATTTTTGAATAACAAAAGTAAAACATTACGTCGGGGATGTTGATAGATTCTCTAGTCTACCGGAGAATGATTTTTAATTAAAATTAACTAGAAGACATGTACTTAGATTCAAAAAAAACATTTATATATTTAATGGAAAAGAAAAGTTTTTGCATAAATTAAAATGGATGAAACTAAAAGGATTGAAGCGAACACAAATTGCATAGAGGAAGATTTAATGTATTGCATAAAAAGAAAAATTCCAAAAGTTGAAGAACAGAGCTTAAAAACAACAGAAATTAAACACAACAGAAATTAAAGCTTTAGCATAAATAAAACTCTCTATTAAACTAAAACCAAAAACCCCAAAACAACATGTCTCGAGATAAAACTCTTACTAAAAAAAAAAGTATATTGCTCTCAATTAAACTTAAAATAAGAACAACATGATACTCAGAACATTTTTTTTTTAATTTCTAATATAGGAATAACTTGAATGTAAACTAAAACTAATCCTTATGCGTCAGTCAATCTCCGAATGCCCATTGAATAAGCTCTGGAGATTACTCCGTGAGGAGTCCCAATAGAGGTATGATCACCTCGGGGGATTGCACCCTATCAATTACTAGCAAAAATAATATTTTTTTTTTGAAATTTTTTTTTAATTTAATTAACTTTTTTTTTAATAATTTTTTTTTTAAATTTCAAATTTTGAATCACAGAATTCAAATTTTGAATTTAAATTTTTTGATTTTTTTGGGAAATTTTTTTAATTTTTTTTTTACTTTTTTAGAAAACTTTAAATTTCAAATTTCAAATTTCAGAATAACTAATAAAAAACTTATAATACAATGCGCATTTTATCTCTAATTTATGAAAATCTGTGCCAAACCCAAATATAATATTAATCCAGTGAATTTATCATTATCGGTTAGCAATAATACTAATTTAGGTGACATATAGGTCGCACTTTTGTGCTCTCATCAACCCCTAACACTAATGGCGCGATGGACTTAGAGGAGGAAGAAGTCAGTTAGATTGAATGCAGAATTTTTCCATGCATGAACTAGGGTTCCTCTCTTTTCTTTTTCCTTTTTTCTTCTTCTTTTTCTCTCTTTTTTCCTTTAATTCGACCACCAGATGATGGAGGTCCTTTTAATGTTGCTCTCCTACCTAACTTCATGCCAACCATCCCATATTTGTGGAGGATTTTGTGGGATTTTGAATTTTGAATTCAAAATTTAAGTTCATGTGCCATTACATGATGAAGCTTGATCTAATCTAAACCATTCATCATGCTGCCACTTTCCTCTTTCAATTTCAAAATTCCCATGCCCCCAAACAGATTAGAGGGTCACGTGGTGATTTTGTGATGATTAAATTCGAAATTCAACCTTAATTAGAAGTGAGATAAAGATAAGAATGACATATGACATGAAAAGAGAGAATTTGATCTTATCCAATTCTTTTCATGAATTTATCTCTCCATTTCGACCCATCTAATGATGAAAGAGGTCCCTGATGTTGCCAAGTGTCCCATGGCACCATTAAATAAATTAAATTAATTTCTAATCATATTAAAAATCAATTTATGGCGCCATGCATGGATATGTGACTAGTGGATTTCAAGATCCGAACAGTTTCAGATCAAACCCATTTAATTTAATTAAATCCTAACAATTAGAATGATCCAATTACCATGGGTTGAACCTAATCCAATTAGGTCAATCCCTAATTAAGCACAAATTTAATCTAATTTAATTTGGTCAACCTAAGTCCTCTTGATTCAGACCTAATCCAATCAGGTCAAAAACCTGATTGAGCCCAGAATTGAATCTAATTCAATTTGGCTCATCCTTAGTCTAATTACTCAATCCAATTGAGTTCATTAGCAATCTAATTACTAATTAATCCTTTGATAATTACTTTAATTATTTTATAAGATAATTTGCCAATCGAATTGACCAAATTATCCCTAAATGATTCTTAATCATTCATCAGCCTTCTTGATCAATCAGGAACCTTCTATGCGTGTGACCTCATAGGTTTGAACCTAAGCCGGTAGTATAGGAACGACTTCCTACACTAATCGATGTGACCATCTAGCAATGGTACCCGACGTCCGAATAGGCCGAATATATGCGAAGCAAATATTCTGGAACCCTGAACTATGGTTACTGTATAATTCAATCCCTTTGACTCTTAATGCCAGGATGACTTAGAGCTTACTGTCAGCCCTATAATTAGTACATCCATTATGTGATTAACTTTAGATATCCCGTGACTCCTCACTGGGATTACCCTGGCCAAGGTTTTGCTAAATTAATCACAAGACATTATTCCTGTTTCCAGGAGGGGTCAATTCCATCTCGACTCACAACTGACTACGCAAGTACTTGACTGCACCCAGTGACCTTCCGTCACTGAATTAGAAATCCAGGTAGTCCGGTACCAAAGTACAATGAGTTGCTTGCTAGTCACAAGTTGCGGTCTCAGGTCAGAGGGCCAAACTTATACCCATATCTACTCGGAACATCTTTTGACAGTAGAGCGTTCCGAAATTTGTCACGTTCAGTGAAATGTACTCCTACACTTCACCTGTGTGGCATACCAGTGTCTCCACACTCCTTGGTTAAGAGGACAACCAACGTATATGTCACACAACGACCTAATCTTGATAATGCTGTCGTCCTTGTAACAACATATCATTTGGTCGCGAACTAGTTTAAGGACTCGAAGATAAATCCTCATTTATCATTAATAAGTCCTAAGGACTTCATCATATAAGAGTTCATTTGAAGATGTAAAATGATGAATAATGCCAAAAAAACTTTATTGATTTGTCAATTCATTTAATCATCAACATGCTGACGATTGACATTTAGGATACATTTTCCAACAACTCCCACTTAGCCTAAAGCCAATCGGCACAGTATCTAATACCCATCTTCGACTTGTGTTCGTTGAACTCTTTGATGCCGAGAACTTTGGTAAATGGGTCAGCCAGATTTTCTTTTGTATCGATCTTCTGAAGATCAATATCACGTCGTTCGACGATTTCTCGAACCAAGTGGTAGCGACGTAGAATATGCTTGGTCCGCTGATGTGCTTTGGGTTCTCTTGCTTGAGCTATGGCTCCAGTATTGTCACAAAATATAGGTACTGGACCATCAATGGAGGGTGTCACTCCAAGCTCGGGGATGAACTTTCGTAACCATACAGTTTTCTTGGCGGCATCAGATGCTGCGATGTATTCTGCTTCACATGTAGAATCTGCCACTGTATGCTGCTTGGAACTCTTTCAACAGATGGCCCCACCCTTAAGAGTAAAGATATATCCCGACACACTCTTGCTATCATCTTGATCTGACTGAAAACTTGAATCGGTATATCCTTCAAGTTTTAAGTCAGAATCACCGTAGACCAGCCACTGATCTTTAGTATTTCTCAAATACTTAAGGATGGTTTTTACAACCTTCCAGTGGTTGTTACCTGGATCAGACTGGTATCTGCTCACTACTCCTAGTGAGTATGCCACGTCTGGTCTAGTACATATCATGGCATACATTATAGATCCCACTGCCGAAGCATATGGAATTCTATCCATACTCTCTCTTTCTTGAGGGGTTGTCGGACAATCCCTTTTAGAGAGATTAATTCCATGGCCCATCGGAAGATAGCCTTTCTTAGAATTAATCATACTGAACCTCTTCAGTATAGTATCAATGTATGTGGATTGGGATAATCCAAGCAATCTTCTAGATCTATCTCTATAGATCTTTATCCCTAGGATGTAAGATGCTTCTCCCAAATTCTTCATGGCAAATTGAGATGATAGCCAAACCTTTATTCCTTGTAATGCAGGAATGTCATTCCCGATTAAAAGAATGTCATCCACATACAAAACAAGAAATATGATAACTGAACCATTTGCCCATTTATAAATGCAAGGTTCCTCTTCATTCTTAATGAAGCCATATGATTTGATCACCTTATCAAATCGTATGTTCCAACTCCGTGAAGCTTGCTTTAATCCATAAATGGATTTTTGAAGCTTGCACACCTTAGACTCATCTGCAGATATAAAACCTTCAGGTTGCATCATATACACCTCCTCTTCTAAATCTCCATTTAGAAAAGCGGTTTTAACATCCATCTGCCAGATCTCATAATCTAAGTGTGTTGCTATCGCAAGCATAATCCGAATGGATTTGAGCATTGCCACAGGAGAAAACGTCTCGTCATAGTCAATACCATAACATTGACGATATCCCTTGGCAACCAGACGGGCTTTATAAGTCTCTATTTTTCCGTCTGCGCCCCGTTTTCTTTTGAAAATCCACTTATACCCTATGGGTTTAATCCCTTCGGGTGGGTCAACTAATGTCCATACATCATTGACCTTCATGGATTCCATTTCGGATTGCATGGCTCCAAGCCATGCATCAGAGTCATACCTCTGCATCGCATCCATGTAGGTGATCGGATCCTCATCGTTTTCATCAAGTTCGATAGGATCCCCGTCCCGGACCAAGAAACCGTAATATCTATCCGGCTGACGTGGTACTCTAAGATGGGTTTTGGATCTGATCTAATCAAATCCGACTCAATTGGTTTAGTGGATGGTGTCGGATCTTCTACATGTTGAACTTCCCTAAACTCAACATTAGAGCTTTTAGTTCCTTCACTAAGAAATTCTTTCTCTAAGAAAACAGCTCTATTGCTTACGAACAACTTTAGTTCTTCAGCAAAGTAGAAGTAATATCCTTTAGTTTCTTTAGGATAACCAACAAAGAAACATCTGTCAGACTTGGGTTCAAGTTTGTCTGTCTTCAAACGTTTGACATATGCTGGACACCCCCAAACCCCAAGGTGAGAGAGCATTGGCTTACGTCCAGTCCACATCTCTTGTGGTGTTTTATTTACAGACTTACTTGGAACCTTATTTAGAATGTAGCAGGCTGACTCAAGTGCATATCCCCAAAAGGATATGGGCAGACTCGCAAACCCCATCATGGATCGAACCATGTCTAACAGAGTTCGATTTCTTCTTTCTGATACACCGTTATACTATGGTGTACCAGGAGGAGTCCATTGGGAGAGAATCCCATTCTCTCCTAAATATGTCAAAAACTCATTGGAAAGGTATTCGCCTCCTCGATCTGATCGAAGAGTTTTAATACTCTTTCCAGTTTATTTTTCTACTTCATTACGATACAATTTGAACATTTTAAATGCTTCAGATTTATGTCTCATTAAATAGACATAACCATACCTAGAAAGGTCGTCTGTAAACGTAATGAAATATGAATACCCACCTCTAGCATCTGTGCTTATTGGCCCACATACATCAGAATGTACAAGGGTCAATAAATCACTGGCTCATTCACCTTTTCCGGTAAAAGGTGATTGGGTTATCTTACCAAGAAGACATGACTCACAGGTTGTCAATGATTCACAATCATTAACATTGAGGATTCCCTCTTTACTTAACCTGTTCATCCTGTTCTTGTTAATATGACCTAGCCTATGATGCCAAAGGTAGACATCCGTGACATTATCTATTCTAGGACGCTTACTTGACGTGTACATTACATTAACAGGTTGTGATAACAAGTAGATGCCATTGCTCAATTGTCCATTCATTACAGTAACACCATTCATAATGATATCACAAGAATATTTCTTTATTGAAATTTCATAACCGTTCATGGCCAAAAGGCCTACGAAAATTAAATTCAATAAGAATGTAGGACAATAGTGACAATCACTCAAGACAACTACATGAGAATTGAAAACAAGTTTGAGATTTCCTACAGCTAGAACTGGAACAGATCTTCCATCTCCAACATTCAGGAATCTCTCGCTGTTTTCAAATCTCTCATTGACCTGAAGTCCTTGCAACGAATTGCATATATTAAACGGACTTCCAGTATCTAATACCCAGGTCGAATTATCACATATAGAGAAATTACAAAGTGTTATCATATAAATACCTTGATCAGCAACTGATTGCCCTTTTCTCTTGCTTAGCCTGTTCGGGTCAAGTGAGGTAAGGTACTGAGGACAATTCCTCTTCCAATGCCCCTGCTTCTTACAATAGAAGCATTCTGCCTGACTTTGGTCATCCTTAATCCTTTTGGTCTGACTATGCTGAGTTTTCAGCTTTCTATACCAATTATTGAAGCTGGGACCAGTCAACTTGTCATTATCCAATAATGAGCGAAGTGACAAACTTGCGGCCATTTCTACATAAAAGAAAATTTGGCTATTAGTATATGAATTGACTAAACACAGTAGACTTGGACTTTAGTCTAAAGATACTTCTACTATTTTATACAAATTGGTAGCCTCTACCTCCAATTCGAAAAATTACTCCAAATTCTTTAGTGGGCACTAGAACCCAATAGATCGCATATAGGCCCGAGTGTGGCTCGGCTAACCCATATGCACCTATTGGTAGGTTCTAAACCAGATGCTTCACCAAGCAACTTCTAGTGATAATTTTGCCGTAGGTTCTTCGGCAGGCGTGTGGCGCCTCCACCGAATACCCTAGTCAGGTCCAACCATTAAATGATAGGGTTAAGTCTAATCAACTAATAGACGACCAAGCCCGAGTATGGCTCGGCTCACCTCACCGCCTATTGAAGGTACACTTAACTCATCATATATTGAATGACAATTCCAATGCTTGATAAGTACCAGGCGTGTCGCGCCTCCAATAATTATCAAAACATTGGACCCATTATCACCCAACTGAATGGGAGGCTATGACCTAGTTATCCTCATAACCATTTTATTTTAAGGACCTAATAATTTTAGAGGATTTCTTAATTAGGATAGATAAGAAGATCCGGTTAGTCTAATTTCTCCCACTGACTTCACCAAATCAGACTCAAACCGGTTAAGGAGGCACCTAAATTAGTCAAACTGATTTTCCTTATAGGCATGGGCTAATTCGAATCATTAAGTGATCCAATCAAAATGTGATTGACTATGTCGGCCAGGTAAGTGAGATCGGTGGAAGGGATATGCCATTAACTCGACAAAGACGAATCAGTGCGAGTAGCTCCCAATTAAAAACCACCGGTCAAAACTGCCAAACTTACCTTAGACACCGACTGGTTAATCAATTTCGATTTGATTACTCAAATGACTCGGGCTACACCTCTGAGCCTAAATCAAGTTCCATCTTGGTCTAATCAAAGACATGGACTTGATCCATCTACAACTATTGTAAATTGACCTAGAATTTCCTTGACCTAATCTAATTACTACTTAATTAGATTTGATCAATTAATTCTATTTGTCCATGCATGATTCTAACCTTAGGTCTAACCCAATCCTAGAAACTTGATTCAAGCTAACCCATATGCCCAAATAATTATGCAATGTCAATTAATTGAGTTACAATTCTATTTCATAATACTTAATTCTCAATTAAGTTTAGACTTATGAAAGTTTTGATCATTGCATATTTTTTTAATTACATATTAATTACAATCTTTCAGTTCTTAAAACATATTTTCAGATCTGAGTTTTTGTAATTAATCACATGTAATCAAATTTAATTCATGTTTAAGTCCTTATATTTAATGTTCATCCATCACATATACATAACAACATGAATTAATACAAACAAATACATCTTATGTATTTGTTTTTTCACTTTTATTTTCAGATCTAATTTGTTCATTAAAATTAGAGATCATATGAATCATAAATTTTATTTAGATCTAATCTAAACAATATTATGATTTCAGATTTATTTATGTTACAAATCTTAACTGTTGACCCCCTAATAGATTTTGATGAATACAAAACACTAGAGTAAAATTTCATTATATCTTAACAATTTAATTGAGGAATTCATGTGTCTTATTAAGAATATTGTTAAGAAATGTCTAGGCAAGTTTCCATAATTTTTATGAATTTATTGAAGAATATTTTGAGTTAAAGAAAATAGATCAGGGACAGCCGAGACGTCTCCGGATAGTTTCAGAGACGTCTCTGGCACAAACAGGAAGAACCGGCACACTTGGAGACGTCCCCGACACCTGCCGAGTCGTCCCCGCGTTAGCGGAGTCAACTCTCTCAGTAGCGGAGTCGACTCTCTCAGTGGCGGCAAAAAGGCAGTTTTCAAGAGATATGCGCGAGACGTCCCCACAGTAAGCCGAGTCGTCCCCGCAAGTAAAAAGGAGACTTCCCGAGTCGTCCCCAAGATAGCGGAGACGGCTCTCTCAGGGTTTTCCAGAGAATGGTTTTTTGGGTGATAAGGAAGCGGAGTCGACCCTGAGACAGCGGAGTCGTCCCCATACATAAAGTGCAGACAACCCGAGACGTCCCCTGAATGAGCGGAGTCGACTCTCTCAGGAAATACCAGAGGACATGTTCTTCGGAGATAAAGAAGCGGAGTCGTCCCCAGATCAGCGGAGTCGTCCCCATTCAAAAAGTGCAAACAAGCCGAGACGTCCCCTGAAAGTGCCGAGTCGACCCCAGACAACGGAAAAAGTAAAATCTTGTAGCCGAGACGTCTCCCGTTGAAGCGGAGACGTCCCCGGAGTGACTGGGACGCGACTGACAGCTTTTCAGGTTTGGTTTGAATTTCAAATCCTTCTTTCTTTGTCTCTAACGGCTATATTTGCTTTTTGGGCTATAAAAGGGACCTCTTAAGTGCTTCTCAACAACTCTTCACCAACCCAAAGCTAGATCATTCAAGAGAAAAGTAAGAAAGAAAAGTTCAAGGGAGTGAGTGCATTCAAGTGAAGAAATCAAGTGTTTTCAAGCTTCCCAAGTGATTTCAAGCTCAATCACTCTCGTGCGCTTGGGATTCAAAGCTCACACTCAATCCTACGCGCTCCACATCGGAAGAATCAATATCTCCCACGCTTCCAACGGCAAAAGGATTCTTCCGGGTTCTATTGTTCATAATTGTAATATTTGCTTTTTAGAGCTTTTCCTTTCTTTTGTAAACTCTTTCGTTGTGGTGCTTGTTCCAGTCAAGGGACTTGGAACAAGGGAAAGGCGTCCCAAGCCTAAGTGAAATTGGGGGTTTTAAGGTTTGTTGTGAGCCCGGTGTAAAACAATGAGTTGGGTAGTGAACTCGCAAAACTACCGTACTGTAATCGTGGATTATAGTGGAAATTCCCAAAGGTGATTTGGGGAGTGGATGTAGGAGCAGTGGAAGCTCCGAACCACTATAAAGCCTTGTGTTTGCGATTGACCTTTCTCATTCCTCCTTCTTTACTTTAGTGCATATATTCGTGTGTTTTATTTTAATTAGTCAAAAGTTTTTAAAACACTCAATTCACCCCCCTCTTGGGTGACCATCTCTGGGCAACAAGTGGTATCAGAGCTGGTGCTCTGTGTATTTCTTGAAAGACCTAACCGTCTTAGCCAAAGATCTAGATGGCAACACCCTTTAACAATGTCCCTGCCGAGGGGCAAGCAACCAATAGACCTCCACTCTTCAATGGGACAAATTATACCTATTGGAAGACTAGAATGAGAATCTTCATTCAAGCACAAGACTATGCCTTGTGGAGGGTTATAGTCAAGGGACCACAAGAACCATCACATGTGGTTAATGGCATTCGAGTTCCCAAACCTGAGGAGGATTGGGATGAGAATGATGATAGGATGGCTCAACTCAATTCTAGAGCCATGAACTCACTATTTTGTTCTTTAGATGTAAATGAGTTCAATAGAGTCTCTACATGTAGTTCCGCTAAGGAAGTATGGGATAGGCTTGAAGTTACCCACGAGGGTACAAATCAAGTCAAAGAGTCCAAAGTGAACATTCTAGTTCACAAATATGAATTGTTTAAGATGGAACCTAATGAAACCATCACATGCATGTTTACACGTTTTACCGAAATTATTAATGGCCTAAAAAGCTTGGGCAAATCTTACACTAACCCCGAACTTGTGAGTAAAATTCTCTGGTCACTGCCAAAAGCATGGGAAGCAAAGGTCACGGCGATTGTAGAAGCCAAAGACCTCAACACTTTGGGGCTAGAACAACTCTTGGGCTTATTGATGACGCATGAGCTCACGATGAAGCAGCATGAAGAAGAGTTGCCAAAGAAAAAGACAATCGCACTCAAGGCTACCTCAAGTGTATGTGAAGAAGAGAGCATTGAGAGTGAAGAAGAAAGTCAAGATGAGGACTTGGGTTTGATAGTAAGGAAGTTTAAAAAATTCATGAGAAGAAAGAAACCCTTCCCAAGAAAGAAATTTGGAGGGAGAAATGATTGGGAAAAAGAAAAGGAAAAAGAAAGAGACCCAATCGTATGCTATGATTGCAAGAGACCGGGACACATTCGTTCCGAATGCCCTCAACAAAAGAAGTATTTTGGAAAGAAGAAGAAGAAGGCATTGAAGGCAACATGGGATGATAGTGACACATCATCCTCCGAGGAAGAGAAGGAAGAGACCGCCAACTTGTGCTTCATGGCGTTCGAAGACGACGAGGTATGTCAAAACCCAACTATAAATTTTACTTTAGAAGAATTATATGAAGCTTTTCAAGAACTTATGGGTGATTGTAGTATGTTAGGAGCTAAGAATAAAGAATTAAAAGCCTCCAATCAAAAACTAAAGGAAAATATTGAAAACCTATTAATTGAAAAGGAGAGCGTTAAAAATATTCACACTACTAACCTAGAAATCAAAAATTCAAAACTAAGCATTGAAAATGAAAAGGCAAAAACACTAATTAAGGAATTAAGTCTAAAAGTAAAATCCCTACTCGACAATAATACCTCACTTGCTCAAAATGTTGAATCTCTTAAAAAAGATATGGAAGAACTAGTTAAAGAAAATTTGAATCTTAAGAATGAGGTACATAAATACAAACCAATTGTTGAAAAATTCACACAAAGCTCTGAAAAATTGAATCTTATTCTTTCAAATCAAAGAGCTGTTTTCAATAAAACTAATAAGCAACAAAAATATCTAAAGAATTTCTTTGTAAAAGCAAAAGACGTAAAAACTGAAAAACCAACATGCTTTCTTTGTGGAAAGAATGGACATAAAGCCTACTCTTGTATTCAAAGAAAAATCCAAACTAACAAGAGTACATTTGTAAAAGCTAAAAACATAACTAAAGTATGGGTGCCTAAGGGAACCAACTACACTAACCACGAAGGACCCAAGAAAACTTGGGTACCTAAGAGCTTCACATGATCATTTTGCAGGTATGCCTTGCAGCCGGAAATAAAAAGAGAATGTGGTATCTTGATAGTGGTTGCTCAAGGCATATGACCGGTGACAAGAGTCTCTTCGTCACCTTGGAATCAAAAGAAGGAGGAGTAGTCACATTTGGAGACAATGCTAAAGGCCGAATTATTGGTGTTGGTAAAATCTCCATATCACCCTCCTCATTTATTGACAATGTATTGTTAGTTAATGGACTAAAACATAATTTGTTAAGTATAAGTCAATTTTGTGACAAGGGCTTTAAAGTATCATTTGAATCATCACTATGCATAATTAGTAGTCCATTTGACAATGAGATCATACTCACAGGACATAGGCATGGAAATGTTTACATGGTAGATCTTGATGATCTCACCATGAAGGATGGCCAATGTCTTGTAGCCATGAATCCCAAAGTCAATGAGACTAGTTGGTTATGGCATCGTAGGTTAGGGCATGCTAGCATGGACTTAATCTCCAAATTAATTACAAAAGATCTAGTCAAAGGACTACCAAAAATAGACTTTGAGAAGAATAAAATTTGCGCTGCATGTCAATCAGGGAAACAAACAAGAAGTTCCTTCAAGTCTAAGAATATAGTCTCAACAACAAAACCCTTAGAACTAATTCACATGGATTTGTTTGGACCCACTAGAACTGCTAGTCTAGGGGGTAAGAAATTTGGTCTTGTAATTGTTGATAATTTTTCACGTTTTACATGGGTTTCATTTCTTGCACACAAAGATGAGTCCTTTCCCGCTTTTATCAAGTTTCATAATAGGGTTTCAAATGAACTCAATCTTAAACTAAAAGCAATTAGGAGTGATCATGGTACCGAGTTTGAAAATCAGTATTTTGAAAAATTTTGTGAAGAAAATGGTATCAATCACAACTTCTCGGCACCTAGGACACCCCAACAAAATGGGGTGGTAGAAAGGAAGAATCGCACACTAGCAGATATGGCTCGTACCATATTGTGCGAATCGGATCTACCAAAGTATTTTTGGGCTGAAGCAATAAATACTTCATGTTATATCTTAAATCGTGCTTTAGTTAGATCCATCTTAAAGAAAACACCGTATGAGTTGATAAAAGGTAAGAAACCAAATATAAGTTATTTTCATGTTTTCGGTTGTCGATGCTTTATTTTGAACAATGGAAAGGACAATCTCAGTAAATTTAGTGCTAAATCAGATGAGGGGATCATCTTAGGTTACTCCTCATCTAGTAGAGCATACAGGGTCTTCAACAAGAGAACTCTCGTTGTTGAAGAATCCATTCATGTTGTTTTTGATGAAACTAATGGAGATTCTTCTAGAAAAGAAGAAGATGGTGATGTAGGTATACTTGAAGACCAAATGAAGGAACTCTCGACTCAAGACAAACAACATGAGGATGAGATCAAAGAAGATACAAATCAGCGAGATGAAGAAGATCAACCTCCATCAAGAAATCAAGATCTTCCTAAAGAATGGAGGTATGCACATGGTCATCCAAAGGATCTAATCCTTGGTGATCCTTCACAAGGTATAAGAACTAGATCCTCTTTAAGAAACACTAGTAATTATCTTGCCTTCGTTTCGCAAATAGAGCCTAAATCACTAGAAGAAGCTGAAAAAGATGATAATTGGATGAATGCTATGCAAGAGGAATTAAACCAATTCGAAAGAAATGAAGTTTGGACTCTAATGAAAAGACCCCCTAATGTTTCAATTATAGGCACCAAGTGGGTGTATAGAAATAAACTAGATGAAGATGGAATAGTAATAAGAAACAAGGCTAGGCTAGTGGCCAAAGGATATAATCAGGAGGAAGGAATAGATTTTGATGAAACTTTTGCTCCTGTTGCTAGGTTAGAGGCTATTAGACTGCTTTTAGCATATGCATGCTTCATGGATTTTAAACTCTATCAAATGGATGTAAAAAGTGCATTCTTAAATGGCTATATAATGGAGGAAGTTTATGTAGGACAACCTCCAGGTTTTGAAAATCACTTACATCCAGATTATGTGTATAAATTGCATAAAGCATTGTATGGACTTAAGCAAGCTCCTAGGGCATGGTATGAAAGATTAAGCAATTTTCTAATTGAGAACAAATTTAAGAGAGGAAATGTAGACAAAACCCTCTTTATTAAAAGAAAAGGAAATGACTTATTGCTTGTACAAATTTATGTGGATGATATAATTTTTGGTGCTACTAATGATAGTCTTTGTCAAGAGTTTGCCAAGCTTATGCAGGGAGAATTTGAAATGAGCATGATGGGTGAGCTCAACTTCTTCCTTGGGCTACAAATAAAACAATCAGAGGAAGGCATCTTCATCAGTCAGTCCAAATACATCAAGGAAATGCTGAAAAAATTCAAGATGAAGGATGCAAAGGAAATCAGCACACCCATGAGCTCAAGTTGCAAGCTTGACAAAGATCAAAAAGGTAAAAGTATAGACTGCAAATTATATAGAGGTATGATAGGCTCTTTACTTTACCTTACTGCTAGTAGACCAGATATATTATTTAGTGTGTTTGTATGTGTGCTAGATACCAAGCATGTCCTAAGGAATCACACTTGCAAGCTGTTAAAAGAATATTTAGATATCTAGTAGGGACATCTAATGTAGGTTTATGGTATTCTAAACAATCTGACATAAACTTAATTGCTTATTCCGATGCTGATTTTGCCGGGTGCAAACTCGACAGAAAAAGCACAAGTGGCACATGTCAACTCTTGGGTGCCAATTTGGTTTCTTGGTTTACCAAGAAACAAAATTCAGTTGCCTTGTCCACAGCTGAGGCTGAGTACATTGCAGCTGGAAGCTGTTGTGCCCAAGTTCTTTGGATTAAGCAACAACTTGAAGACTTCGGTATCAAAATGGATAATATACCAATTAAATGTGATAATACAAGTGCAATTAACTTAACAAAAAATCCTGTCCAACACTCTAAGTCAAAGCATATAGAGATTAGGCATCATTTTATTAGGGATCATGTGCTGAAAAATGATGTGATGATTGAATATGTATGTACTGAAAATCAATTAGCTGATATCTTTACAAAGCCCCTTTGTAAAGAAAGATTCAATTTCTTAAGGAATGCCTTGAGCTTGTATGATCCTAGCAAATGAGTTGAATTTGTATTGCATTGCTTTGCTACTCAAACTAATAATCAACCTCAAGGTAAACATAAGTGAAAACATGAATTCATCTAAGCTAAATGACGAACTGTTTGACTTTCCGGAGGATGGTTACCCTCCCTTGGACTCTTCATGGAGATATTTTCAGAGCCTATTTCATAGGTATTCGAAATTTGGTCAAACACTCCTCATTTCAATATTAATAATTCAAAAATCATTATCAAATTATTATAGGATGTATCATTAAGGGGGAGGATCACAAACAAATTCACTCTAAGTTTATAAAAAAAAATCATGTTGATTAGGGTGATTAAACAAAAATTGGGAGAAGATAGAATTCAGTCTGAAATTTTTCAGTGCCGGAGACGTCTCGGGCAAATCGCAGAGACGTCCCCCCAGGGGAGACGTCTCGCCTTAGTCGCGGAGACGTCTCGGGGACCGAAGGAGGGCTTTTTAAATAGGTCGAAATCGCTCGAGCCGACTCGAGCTTTCTCCTTCATTCCCGACCAAAACGAAAAACCCTAGCCTCCATTTGCTCTCCACCTCAAATCCTAGCCTCCGTTTGCTCTACATCACAAACCCTAGCATCCATGGCACCAAAGAAGGCTAGGACGACCCGTGGAAGGCGACCTAGGGTAGCGGCCGACGGTGAGGAACGACGGGAAGAACCCTCCACGCCGTCTCCTCCGGTTGCTCCGCTAACCACGACTATTTCCTGTGCAAATCGCACAGTCACGACAGGAAGGTACATAGATTTCTCCTTTTTAGATCATGAGGGGTTCTCTATTGGAGAGAGACTCCGAGCCCAAGGGTGGGAGCACCTTTGTACCCTAAATACCTTGACCTACCCCGGCCTAGTTAGAGAACTTTTTAGCAATATGGCCTTAGGGGACCAAGGGTACACTGCATATGTCCGGGGGACATTAGTAGAAGTCAATGAAGATGTCCTATCCACTGTCTTACAAATTCCTAGGAACGGTGAGGCTCCAACCTCACATCCCCAAAGGGAGTCAGCCCTAAATTTACTTTTAGGAAGAGAGGACTGCGGCCCTCTTGATGTTGTCAATTCCCAGGACCTAAATGCAGAGATGAGACTTCTCTTAAGTATTGTCAACCGGGTCCTATTTCCTAAAACCGGTCGCTTCGATTTTGTTTCGGAGCGAGACTTAGTTATAATGCACCACATCCTACTAGGGATCCCTCTAAACCTCCCTAGACTCATGCTAAATTACATTGCCCTATGTCATAGGTATTCTAGGTTTAGTATACCCTATGGCATGATCTTTACCTTAATCTTTAAACACTTCAAGGTTCCCATTCCAACAAATGAACCTGCAAAGCCCTTGAGAAACACCGACTATTACAATGAGGGCACAATGAGAAGAATGGAATTTCATAAGATAGATGGATCGTGGGTCAAGGTACCAAAGAGAAAAACCCAAATCCTAGAGCCTGAGATCCCACATCATGAGTCTGACCATCACTCTCCTCCACCTAGCCACATGGATATCCCTGATATTCCCTCCAGCTCAGCTGGACCTTCCACATCCATGCCACCACCTCCTCTAGTTAGTGGGCCCTCCTTTCTGTCAGAGGATCAGATGCGCACCTTAGCATCTGCCATTTGCCAGCAGATGAGGGAGGAGATGAGATCCATGATCTCCACAGAGTTGGCCCCCATCAGAGCTTCACATGAAGGGCTTCTACAAGAGATGAAGGATATTAGAAGTCAAATTGAAGCTACAACACAAGAAATAATTGGTGTGGGTGCCACCCAAACCATCAGATCATTAGAGCTCAAGGACAGCTTGAAGAGCATTTCCAAGAGTCTTAAAGAGCTAACAAAACCAGATGGCAATGTGAGCACCTTAGTTGCCCAACTCAGAGGAAGAATTGAAATGGCAACTATAGAGTTTGAGGCACTTGTGGCAGGTTTCCACAAGTCACAGGGAGATCAATTTAAGACCCTCATGGATTCCATCAACACATTCATAGATGCAGCTTGTAAGGTTTATGAACAAAATACAGCTGGTAGGGCCCATGAGCAACGTCGCCGATGATGGATATCTTGTAGGATCTTCTTTTTGTAAATCCTAGGCTATTTTTGAAACACTTTTGTATTAGAAATCAATACTTGTAATGATTTCTTCTTTTTGACTATGTACTGACTTCAAAGGTTCACAATGATACATGAATACAATCCCTTTTGAAAACTGTGTACATTGCCAACTCTATGTATGTGTTTCTGTGAATGTGAATGTGCCTCTTGATGTGTCATAAGAATCTCATAACATACATTAAGTATTCAGATTTGGCACAACGTATCAAAGCATATGAAACAGGGGGAGCACAACCTGAATATCAAAGGGGGAGTAAAATGAACACTGAATATATTGAATATAGAGATAATTTGTCCCCTTCATTGTTGATGACAAAAAGGGGGAGTAGATATTGAATGTAGAGATAGTGAAAGGGGGGAGCAGTTATATATATGGATATTGAATATGGAATGCAAAATTTATAATCATACTCCAAAGTTGATTTAGAAAAGATAAAATTGAAGAATATTGACCTTAAGATAATTGCCCTTCTGGAAAAGAAAGGGGGAGTCAAAAAGTGTATCTAGTTCTAATCAAAACATTATACTTGTACATCTGATCAAATACTGTGTATATGTTTAAATCTCAAATTTTGCATATACTCAGTGTTTTGTCATCATCAAAAAGGGGAAGATTGTTGACCCCCTAATAGATTTTGATGAATACAAAACACTAGAGTAAAATTCCATTATATCTTAACAATTTAATTGAGGAATTCATGTGTCTTATTAAGAATATTGTTAAGAAATGTCTAGGCAAGTTTCCATAATTTTTATGAATTTATGAAGAATATTTTGAGTTAAAGAAAATAGATCAGGGACAGCCGAGACGTCTCCGGATAGTTTCAGAGACGTCTCTGGCACAAACAGGAAGAACCGGCACACTTGGAGACGTCCCCGACACCTGCCGAGTCGTCCCCGCGTTAGCGGAGTCGACTCTCTCAGTAGCGGAGTCGACTCTCTCAGTGGCGGTAGAAAGGCAGTTTTCAAGAGATATGCGCGAGACGTCCCCACAGTAAGCCGAGTTGTCCCCGCAAGTAAAAAGGAGACTTTCCGAGTCGTCCCCAAGATAGCGGAGACGGCTCTCTCAGGGTTTTCCAGAGAATGGTTTTTTGGGTGATAAGGAAGCGGAGTCGACCCTGAGACAGCGGAGTCGTCCCCATACATAAAGTGCAGACAACCCGAGATGTCCCCTGAATGAGCGGAGTCGACTCTCTCAGGAAATACCAGAGGACATGTTCTTCGGAGATAAAGAAGCGGAGTCGTCCCCAGATCAGCGGAGTCGTCCCCATTCAAAAAGTGCAAACAAGCCGAGACGTCCCCTGAAAGTGCCGAGTCGACCCCAGACAACGGAAAAAGTAAAATCTTGTAGCCGAGACGTCTCCCGTTGAAGCGGAGACATCCCCGGAGTGACTGGGACGCGACTGACAGCTTTTCAGGTTTGGTTTGAATTTCAAATCCTTCTTTCTTTGTCTCTAACGGCTATATTTGCTTTTTGGGCTATAAAAGGGACCTCTTAAGTGCTTCTCAACAACTCTTCACCAACCCAAAGCTAGATCATTCAAGAGAAAAGTAAGAAAGAAAAGTTCAAGGGAGTGAGTGCATTCAAGTGAAGAAATCAAGTGTTTTCAAGCTTCCCAAGTGATTTCAAGCTCAATCACTCTCGTGCGCTTGGGATTCAAAGCTCACACTCAATCCTACGTGCTCCACATCGGAAGAATCAATATCTCCCACGCTTCTAACGGCAAAAGGATTCTTCCGGGTTCTATTGTTCATAATTGCAATATTTGCTTTTTAGAGCTTTTCCTTTCTTTTGTAAACTCTTTCGTTGTGGTGCTTGTTCCAGTCAAGGGACTTGGAACAAGGGAAAGGCGTCCCAAGCCTAAGTGAAATTGGGGGTTTTAGGGTTTGTTGTGAGCCCGGTGTAAAACAACGAGTTGGGTAGTGAACTCGCAAAACTACCGTACTGTAATCGTGGATTATAGTGAAAATTCCCAAAGGTGATTTGGGGAGTGGATGTAGGAGCAGTGGAAGCTCCGAACCACTATAAAGCCTTGTGTTTGCGATTGACCTTTCTCATTCCTCCTTCTTTACTTTAGTGCATATATTCGTGTGTTTTATTTTAATTAGTCAAAAGTTTTTAAAACACCCAATTCACCCCCCTCTTGGGTGACCATCTCTGGGCAACATTAACACAAACATACATCATGTGCATTCAAAATTTCAGATCTAGTTAATCATGCATAATCAGCAATTAAATCAATCATAAAAAAAATACTTTAGATCTAATCTAAGCATGCTCATGATTTTAAATTTAATTGCAAAAATTAAAACATGAAAGTTTAAACATGAACCTGGCTCTGATACCACTGAAAGTGAATCCTAGGTTCTTCGGTGTTAAGCATGCTGATTTTTTTTTTTTTAAAACCATGGCTGAACCTGATCGGGTTGCCTACGTACTCCTTCATAAGGGGGATTGTTGACCCCCTAATGGATTTTGATGAATACAAAACGCTAGAGTATAATTCCATTTATCTTAACAATTTAATTGAGGATTTCATGTATTTTATTAAGAATATTGTTAAGAAATGTCTAGGCAAGTTCCTATGATTTTTTAAGGACTTATTGAAGAAATTTTGAGATGAAAGAAAAAGTTCAGGGACAGCCGAGACGTCTCCGGGTTGTCTCAGAGACGTCTCTGGCACAAACAGGAAGAACTGGCACGTCTGGAGACGTCTCCGGCACCTGCCGAGTCGTCCCCGCGATAGCGGAGTCGACTCTCTCAGTAGCGGAGTCGACTCTCTCAGTGGCGGCAGAAAGGCATTTTTCAAGAGATATGCGCGAGACGTCCCCACCGTACGCGGAATCGTCCCCGCAAGTAAAAAGCAGACTTCCCGAGTCGTCCCTGAGGTAGCGGAGTCGGCTCTCTCAGGGTTTTCCAGAGGATGTCATTTTCGGTGATAAGGCAGCGGAGACGTCCCCTGAAAGAGCGGAGTCGACTCTCTCAGAGAATTTCAGAAGACATGTTTTTCGGAGTTATAACAGCGGAGTCGTCCCCAAGGCAGCGGAGTCGTCCCCATGCAAAAAGTGCAAACAAGCCGAGACGTCCCCGTAAAGTACAGAGACGACCCTCTCAGAAAAACAGAAAAACAAGGATTCAAACGATACAATTCCAGAGTCGTCCCCGTAAAGTGCCGAGTCGACCCCAAACCAAGTGAAAAGTAAATTTATACAGCCGAGACGTCTCGCGTTGAAGCGGAGACGTCTCCGGAGCGCCTGGAACGCGACTGACAACTTTTGCAGGTTTGGTTTGAATTTCAAATCTCTTTTACTTTATCTCTAACGGCTATATTTGCTTTTTGGGCTATAAAAGGGACCTCTTAAGTGCTTCTCAACAACTCTTCACCAACCAAAAGCTAGATCATTTAAGAGAGAAGCAAGAGAGAGAAGTTCAAGGGAGTGAGTGCATTCAAGTGAAGAAATCAAGTGCTTTCAAGCTTTCCAAGTGATTTCAAGCTCAACCACTCTCTTCCGCTCGGGATTCAAAGCTCATACTCAAGCCTACGCGATCCACATCGGAAGAATCATCATTTCCTACGCTTCCAACGAAAAAAGGATTCTTCCGGGTTCTATTGTTTATCATTGTCATATTTGCTTATTTAGAGCTTTTCAATCCTTTGTAAAACCTTTCATTGTGGTGCTTGTTCCAGTCAAGGGACTTGGAACAAGGGAAAGGCGTCCCAAGCCTAAGTGAAATTGGGGGTTATAGGGTTTGTTGTTAGCCCGGTGTAAAACAACGAGTTGGGTAGTGAACTCGCAAAACTACCGTACTGTAATCGTGGATTATAGTGAAAATTCCCAAAGGTGCTTTGGGGAGTGGATGTAGGAGCAGTGGAGGCTCCGAACCACTATAAAAGCTTGTGTTTGCGATTGTTTGTCTTCATAGCTTTATTTTAGCTTTAGCTCATACATTTGTGTGTTTTATTTTTTAATTAGACAAAAGTTTTAAAACACCCAATTCACCCCCCCTCTTGGGTGACCATCTCTGGGCAACAAGTGGTATCAGAGCAGGTGCTCTGTGTATTTCTTGAAAGACCTAACCGTCTTAGCCAAAGATCTAGATGGCAACACCCTTTAACAATGTTCCTGCTGAGGGGCAAGCAACCAATAGACCTCCACTCTTCAATGGGACAAATTATACCTATTGGAAGACTAGAATGAGAATCTTCATTCAAGCACAAGACTATGCCTTGTGGAGGGTTATAGTCAAGGGACCACAAGAACCATCACACATGGTTAATGGCATTCAAGTTCCCAAACCTGAGGAGGATTGGGATGAGAATGATGATAGGATGGCTCAACTCAATTCAAGAGCCATGAACTCATTATTTTGTGCTCTAGATGTAAATGAGTTTAATAGAGTCTCCACATGTAGTTCCGCTAAGGAAATATGGGATAGGCTTGAAGTTACCCACGAGGGTACAAATCAAGTCAAAGAGTCCAAAGTGAACATTCTAGTTCACAAATATGAGTTGTTTAAGATGGAACCCAATGAAACCATCACATACATGTTTACACGCTTTACCGATATAATTAATGGTCTAAAGAGTTTGGGTAAATCTTATACTAATCCGGAACTTGTAAGTAAAATTCTCAGGTCTTTGCCGAAAGCATGGGAAGCAAAGGTCACGGCGATCGTAGAAGCCAAAGACCTCAACACCTTGGGGCTAGAACAACTTTTGGGCTCATTGATGACGCATGAGCTCACGATGAAGCAACATGAAGATGATTTGCCAAAGAAGAAGACAATTGCACTCAAGGCTACTTCGAGTATGTGTGAAGAAGAAAGTAGTGAGAGTGAGGAAGAAAGTGAGGACGAGGACTTGGGTTTGATAGTTAGAAAGTTTAAAAAATTCATGAGGAAAAAGAAACCCTTTCCAAGGAAAAAGTTTGGAGGGAGAAATGATTGGGAAAAAGAAAAAGAAAAAGAAAGAGACCCAATCATATGCTACGATTGCAAGAGACCGGGACACATTCGTTCCGAATGCCCTCAACAAAAGAAGTTTTTTGGAAAGAAGAAGAAGAAGGCATTGAAGGCAACATGGGATGATAGTGACACATCATCCTCCGAGGAAGAGAAGGAAGAGACCGCCAATTTGTGCTTCATGGCATTCGAAGACGACGAGGTATGTCAAAACTCAACTATAAATTTTACTTTAGAAGAATTGTATGAAGCTTTTCAAGAACTTATGGGTGATTGTAGTATGTTAGGAGCAAAGAATAAAGAGTTAAAAGCCTCCAATCAAAAACTGAAAGAAGATATTGAAAACCTATTGATTGAGAAGGAGAGCGTTAAAAATATTAACACCATTGACCTAGAAAATTGAAACTTAAAACTTAGCATTGAAAATAAAACGGGAAAAATACTAATTAAGGAATTAAATCTAAAAGTAAAATCTCTACTCGATAATAATACCTCACTTGCACAAAATGTTGAATCCCTTAAAAAGGATAAGGAAGAACTAGTTAAAGAAAATTTAAATCTTAAGAATGAGGTACATAAATACAAACCAATTGTTGAAAAATTCACACAAAGCTCTGAAAAATTAAATCTTATTCTTTCAAATCAAAGAGCTGTTTTTAATAAAGCCGGATTAGGATATAAAACTAACAAACAACAAAAGTATCTAAAGAATTTCTTTGTAAAAGCAAAAGATGTAAAAACTGAAAAACCTACATGCTTTCATTGCAGAAAGAATGGACATAAAGCCTACTCTTGTATTCAAAGAAAGATCCAAACTAACAAGAGTACATTTGTGAAAGCTAAAAACATAACTAAAGTATGGGTGCCTAAGGAAACCAACTACACTAACCACGAAGGACCCAAGAAAACTTGGGTACCTAAGAGCTTCACATGATCATTTTGCAGGTATGCCTTGCAGCCGGGAATAAAAGGAGAATGTGGTATCTTGATAGTGGTTGCTCAAGGCATATGACCGGTGACAAGAGTCTCTTCGTCACTTTGAAATCAAAAGAAGGAGGAGTAGTCACATTTGGAGACAATGCTAAAGGTCAAATCATTTGTGTTGGTAAAATCTCCATTTCACCCTCCTCTTTTATTGACAATGTATTGTTAGTTAATGGACTAAAACATAATCTATTAAGTATAAGTCAATTTTGTGACAAGGGATTTAAAGTGTCATTTGAATCATTACTATGCATAATTAGTAGTCCAATTGACAATGAGATCATACTCACAGGACATAGGCATGGAAATGTTTACATGGTTGATCTTGATGATCTCACCATGAAGGATGGCCAATGTCTTGTAGCCATGAGTCCCAAAGTCAATGAGACTAGTTGGTTATGGCATCGTAGGTTAGGACATGCTAGCATGGATTTAATTTCTAAATTGATTACAAAAGATCTAGTCAAAGGACTACCAAAGATAGATTTTGAAAAGAACAAAATTTGTGCTGCATGTCAATTAGGGAAACAAACGAGAAGCTCTTTCAGGTCTAAAAACATAGTCTCAACAACAAAACCCTTAGAACTAATCCACATGGATTTGTTTGGACCCACTAGAACTGCTAGTCTAGGGGGTAAGAAATTTGGTCTTGTAATTGTTGATGATTTTTGACGTTTTACATGGGTTTCATTTCTTGCACATAAAGATGAGTTCTTTCCCGCTTTTATCAAGTTTCATAATAGAGTTTCGAATGAACTCAATCTTAAACTAAAAGCAATTAGGAGTGATCATGGTACCGAGTTTGAAAATCAGCACTTTGAAAAGTTTTGTGACGAAAATGGTATCAATCATAATTTCTCGGCACCTAGGACACCCCAACAAAATGGGGTGGTAGAAAGGAAGAATCGCACACTAGCAGATATGGCTCGTACCATGTTGTGCGAATCGGATCTACCAAAATATTTTTGGGCTGAAGCAATAAATACTGCATGTCACATTTTAAACCGTGCATTAGTTAGATCCATCTTGAAGAAAACACCTTATGAGTTAATAAAAGGTAAGAAACCAAATATAAGCTATTTTCATGTTTTCGGTTGTCGATGCTTTATTTTAAATAATGGAAAGGACAATCTAAGCAAATTTAGTGCTAAATCAGATGAGGGGATCTTCTTAGGTTATTCCTCATCTAGTAGAGCATACAGGGTCTTCAACAAGAGAACTCTTGTTGTTGAAGAATCCATTCATGTTGTTTTTGATGAAGCTAACGGAGATTCTTCTAGAAAAGAAGAAGATGGTGATGCAGGTATACTTGAAGACCGAATGAAGGAATTCTCCATACAAGACAAACAACATGAGGATGAGATCAAAGAAGATACAATTCAGCAAGATGAAGAAGATCAACCTCCATCAAGAAATCAAGATCTTCCTAAGGAATGGAGGTATGCACATGGTCATTCAAGGGATCTAATCCTTGGTGATCCTTCGCAAGGGGTAAGGACAAGATCCTCTCTAAGAAATACCAGTAATTATCTTGCTTTCGTTTCACAAATAGAACCTAAATCACTAGAAGAAGCCGAAAAAGATGATAATTGGATGAATGCTATGCAAGAGGAATTAAACCTAAATTGTACAGAGGTATGATAGGCTCATTACTTTACCTTACTGCTAGTAGACCAGATATATTATTCAGTGTTTGTATGTGTGCTAGATACCAAGCATGTCCTAAGGAATCACACTTGCAAGCTGTTAAAAGAATTTTTAGATATCTGGTAGGGACATCTAATGTAGGCTTATGGTATTCTAAACAATCTGACATAAATTTAATTGCTTATTCCGATGCTGATTTTGCCGGATGCAAACTCAACAGAAAAAGCACAAGTGGCACATGTCAATTCTTAGGTGCTAATTTGGTTTCCTGGTTTAGCAAGAAACAAAATTCAGTTGCCTTGTCCACAGCTGAGGCTGAGTACATTGCAGCTGGAAGCTGTTGTGCCCAAGTTCTTTGGATTAAGCAACAACTTGAAGACTTCGGTATCAAAATGGATAATATACCAATTAAATGTGATAATACAAGTGCAATTAATTTAACAAAAAATCCTGTCCAACACTCTAAGTCAAAGCATATAGAGATTAGGCATCATTTTATTAGGGATCATGTGCTGAAAAATGATGTGATGATTGAATATGTATGTACTGAAAATCAATTGGCCGATATCTTTACAAAGCCCCTTTGTAAAGATAGATTCAACTTCTTAAGGAATGCTTTGAGCTTGTATGATCCTAGCAAATAAATTGAACTTGTATTGCATTGCTTTGCTACTCAAACTAGTAATCCACCTCAAGGTAAACATAAGTGAAAGCATGAATTCATCTAAGCTAAATGACGAACTGTTTGACTTTCCGGAGGATGGTTACCCTCCCTTGGACTCTTCATGGAGATATTTTCAGAGCCTATTTCATAGGTATTCGAAATTTGGTCAAACATTCCTCATTTCAATATTAATAATTCAAAAATCATTATCAAATTATTATAGGATGTATTATTAAGGGGGAGGATCACAAACAAATTCACTCTGTGTTTATCAAAAGAAATCATGTTGATTAGGGTGATTAAATAAAAAAATTGGAAAAAGATAGAATTCAGTCTGAAATTTTTCAGTGCCGGAGACGTCTCTAGCAAATCGCAGAGACGTCCCCCCAGGCGAGACGTCTCGCCTTAGTCGCGGAGACGTCTCGGGGACCGAACGAGGGTTTTTAAAATAGGTCGAAACAGCTCGAGCCGACCCGAGCTTTTCCTTTCATCCCCGACAAAAACAAAAACCCTAGCCTCCATTTTTCTCCAACACAAACCCTAGCCTCTTTCTCCTCATTTTCCTAGGATTTCCATTCAATGGCACCCAAAAGAGCTAGGAGGACTGGTGGGAGGCGTCCTAGGGCAGCGGCCGACGGTGAGGAACGGAGGGAAGAACCTTCCGCGCCGTCTCCTCCGGTTGCTCCGCCGACCACAACCATTTTCTGTGCAAATCGCACAGTGACAACCGGGAGGTACATAGATTTTCATTTTCTAGATAATGAGGGGTTCTCTATTGGAGAGAGACTCCGAGCCCAAGGGTGGGAGCACCTTTGTACCCTCAATACCTCGACCTACGCCGGCCTTGTTAGAGAAATGTTTAGTAATATGGCTTTAGGGGACTTAGGGTACACTGCATATGTCCGGGGGATATTAGTAGAAATTAATGAGGATATCTTATCCACTATTTTGCAAATCCCTAAGGACGGTGAGGCTCCAACCTCACATCTCCAAAGGGAAATAGCCCTAAACTTACTTTTAGGACGAGAGGACTGCGGCCCTCTTGATGTAGTGAACTCACAAGACCTAAATGCCGAGATGAGATTACTTTTAAGTATTGTCAACCGGGTCTTGTTTCCTAAAATCGGTCGCTTCGATTTTGTTTCGGAGCGAGATTTAGTTATCATGCACCATATCCTACTAGGGATTCCTCTAAACCTCCCTAGACTCATGTTAAACTACATTGCTCTATGTCATAGGTATTCTAGGTTTAGTATACCCTATGGCATGATATTTACCCTAGTATTTAAACACTTTAAGGTTCACATTCTCGAAAATGAACCTGCAAAACCCTTGAGAAACACCGACTACTATAATGAGGGCACAATGCGAAGAATGGAGTTTCAAAAGGTAGATGGGTCTTGGGTCAAGGTACCAAAAAGAAAAGCTCAAACCCTAGAGCCTGAGATCCCACATCAGGAGTCTGACCACCACTCTCCTCCACCCAGCCACATGGATTTCCCTGATATACCCTCCAGCTCAGCTGGACCTTCCACATCCATGCCACCACCTCCTCCAGTCAGTGGGCCCTCCTTCCTATCAGAAGACCAGATGCGTACCTTAGCATCTGTCATTTGCCAGCAGATGAGGGAGGAAATGAGATCCATGATCTCTACTGAGTTGGCCCCCATTAGAGCTTCACATGAAGGGCTTCTACAAGAGCTGAAGGAAATTAGAGCTCAAATTGAAGCTACAACGCAAGAAATAGTTGGTGTGGGTGCCACCCAAACAATCAGATCAATTGAGCTAAAGGACAGCTTGAAGACCATTTCAAAGAGTCTTAAAGAGTTGACAAGCCCAGGAGGAAATGTGGGCACCTTGGTTGCCCAACTTAGAGGAAGAATTGAAATGGCAACCATAGAATTTGAAGCACTCGTGGCAGCCTTCCATAAGTCACAGGGAGATCAGTTCAAGACCCTAATGGATTCAATCAATGCATTTATAGATGCAGCTTGTAGGGCTTATGAGCAACGTCGCCGATAAGGGACTTTTTGTAGACATCTAGGGATCTTCTTTTTGTATACCCTAGGCTATTTTGAAATACTTTTTGTAGTAGAAATCAATACTTGTAATGATTTCTTCTTTTAACTATGTACTGACTTCAAAGGTTTACAATGATACATGAATACAATTTCTTTTGAAACCTTGTGTATGTGCTACTGTGTATGTGATTCTGTGACTGTGTATGTGTTTCTTGTGATGTGCCATAAAAATCTCATAACATACCTTAAGTATTCAAATTCAACACAACTTATCCATGCATATGATACAGGGGGAGCACATCTTGTGATAACTATGTTAAACAAAAAGAGGAGTCTGAAATGAATTCCAAAACAAAGGGGGAGTGATATGAATGACTAAAATTCTTTAATAGAAATAACTTGGACAGGGGGAGCACAACTTGAATCTCCTTGAGTAGTTCATAGAAGGATAATTTGTCCCCTTCATTGTTGATGACAAAAAGGGGGAGTAGATATATAGAAGGGGGAGTAGAACCAAGAGTAGAACCAATATGGATATTGGATACATTGGAATGCAAAATACGAAATTCATACTCCAAAGTTGAATTAGAGAAGATAAAATTGAAAAATATTGACTTTTAGATAATTGCCCTTCTGGAAAAGAAAGGGGGAGTCAAAAAGAACTTAGCTTTCAAATTTTAACTTAATTCAAATTCAGTTGATATGCTAAAATTGCTTAAGAGCTATAAAGATCAATCTTATGCATAATGATAGAACTGAAAATTGACTATTTTGAATTATGCATACTGTATCTAGCTCTAATCAAAATATTATGCTTGTACATCTGATCAAATACTGTGTATATGTTTAAAATTCGAATTTTGCATATACTCAGTGTTTTGTCATCATCAAAAAGGGGGAGATTGTTGACCCCCTAATGGATTTTGATGAATACAAAACACTAGAGTATAATTCCATTTATCTTAACAATTTAATTGAGGATTTCATGTATTTTATTAAGAATATTGTTAAGAAATGTCTAGACAAGTTTCCATGATTTTTTAAGGACTTATTGAAGAATTTTTGAGATGAAAGAAAAAGTTCAGGGACAGCCGAGACGTCTCCGGGTTGTCTCAGAGACGTCTCTGGCACAAACAGGAAGAACTGGCATGTCTGGAGACGTCTCCGGCACCTGCCGAGTCGTCCCCACGATAGCGGAGTCGACTCTCTCAGTAGCGGAGTCGACTCTCTCAGTGGTGGCAGAAAGGCAGTTTTCAAGAGATATGCGCGAGACGTCCCCACCGTACGCGGAGTCGTCCCCGCAAGTAAAAAGCAGACTTCCCGAGTCGTCCCCGAGGTAGCGGAGTCGGCTCTCTCAGGGTTTTCCAGAGGATGTCATTTTCGGTGATAAGGCAACGGAGACGTCCCCTGAAAGAGCCGAGTCGACTCTCTCAGAGAATTCCAGAAGACATGTTTTTCGGAGTTATAACAGCGGAGTCGTCCCCAAGGCAGCGGAGTCGTCCCCATGCAAAAAGTGCAAACAAGCCGAGACGTCCCCGTAAAGTACAGAGACGACCCTCTCAGAAAAACAGAAAAACAAGGATTCAAACGATACAATTCCAGAGTCGTCCCCGTAAAGTGCCGAGTCGACCCCAAACAAAGTGAAAAGTAAATTTATACAGCCGAGACGTCTCGCGTTGAAGCGGAGACGTCTCCGGAGCGCCTGGGACGCGACTGACAACTTTTGCAGGTTTGGTTTGAATTTCAAATCTCTTTTACTTTATTTCTAACGGCTATATTTGCTTTTTGGGCTATAAAAGGGACCTCTTAAGTGCTTCTCAACAACTCTTCACCAACCAAAAGCTAGATCATTTAAGAGAGAAGCAAGAGAGAGAAGTTCAAGGGAGTGAGTGCATTCAAGTGAAGAAATCAAGTGCTTTCAAGCTTTCCAAGTGATTTCAAGCTCAACCACTCTCTTCCGCTCGGGATTCAAAGCTCATACTCAAGCCTACGCGATCCACATCGGAAGAATCATCATTTCCCACGCTTCCAACGGAAAAAGGATTCTTCCGGGTTCTATTGTTTATCATTGTCATATTTGCTTATTTAGAGCTTTTCAATCCTTTGTAAAACCTTTCATTGTGGTGCTTGTTCCAGTCAAGGGACTTGGAACAAGGAAAAGGCGTCCCAAGCCTAAGTGAAATTGGGGGTTATAGGGTTTGTTGTTAGCCCAGTGTAAAACAACGAGTTGGGTAGTGAACTCGCAAAACTACCGTACTGTAATCGTGGATTATAGTGAAAATTCCCAAAGATGCTTTGGAGAGTGGATGTAGGAGCAGTGGAGGCTCTGAACCACTATAAAAGCTTGTGTTTGCGATTGTTTGTCTTCATAGCTTTATTTTAGCTTTAGCTCATACATTTGTGTGTTTTATTTTTTAATTAGACAAAAGTTTTAAAACACCCAATTCACCCCCCCTCTTGGGTGACCATCTCTGGGCAACAGGGATCAAGCCATACGTAGTTCTTTTTAAGTTTTAAAACGCAGCGGAAAAATCGAATCAAACAATTTAATTCATGCATGCTTACAAGATCAAATCTAGAAATTAGCACCTTAAGAACACATTGGATTATGCCGGAATCGTTTAAACAATTATGCTAAAACTTTCATGCATGATTAACTATCAGATCTGAAACTTAAGAACTCTATTCCGATTAATCTCCGAATATCCATTGAATGGATTCTGGAGATATCTCCGTGAGGAGCCCCAAAAGAGGGTAAAACCTCGGGGAATCAGACCTAGATCTTGACACCATAATAAAAGATTAATGTAGGATTAATACCTTTTATGATGGATGAAACTTGTGGATCTGATCCTCGACTTCGCAGCCACGCACACGAATGACCTCTACGAGAAGTCCCCGCGAAGTTCCTGAAGAGATCCAATCCTGCGGAAGTGCTAGCTTACGCAGAATTTCTTGAGGCTGAATTTTGATCTTCCAAACGCTATCAACTTTTGATCCGCCTTCTTGGAAGAACTTGGAGGAAAGGTTTAAAGGGATTGAAGAGGACTTAGATCTGATCTAAAGACTCTTATCAGGGACCCCTTACACTATGGCGCGATGGACTTAGAGGAGGAAGAAGTCAGCTAGATTGAATGCAGAATTTTTCCATGCATGAACTAGGGTTCCTCTCTTTTCTTTTCCCTTTTTTCTTCTTCTTTTTCTCTCTTTTTTCCTTTAATTCGACCACCAGATGATGGAGGTCCTTTTAATGTTGCTCTCCTACCTAACTTCATGCCAACCATCCCATATTTGTGGAGGATTTTGTGCGGTTTTGAATTTTGAATTCAAAATTCAAGTTCATGTGCCATTACATGATGAAGCTTGATCTAATCTAAACCATTCATCATGTTGCCACTTTCCTCTTTCAATTTCGAAATTCCCATGCCCCCAAACAGATTAGAGGGTCACGTGGCGATTTTGTGATGATTAAATTCGAAATTCAACCTTAATTAGAAGTGAGATAAAGATAAGGATGACATATGTCATGAAAAGAGAGAATTTGATCTTATCCAATTCTTTTCATGAATTTATCTCTCCATTTCGACCCATCTAATGATGAAAGAGGTCCCTGATGTTGCCAAGTGTCCCATGGCACCATTAAATAAATTAAATTAATTTTTAATCATATTAAAAATCAATTTATGGCGCCATGCATGGATATGTGACAAGTGGATTTCAAGATCCGAACAGTTTTAGATCAAACCCATTTAATTTAATTAAATCCTAACAATTAGAATGATCCAATTACCATGGATTGAATCTAATCCAATTAGGTCAATCCCTAATTAAGCACAAATTTAATCTAATTTAATTTGGTCAACCTAAGTCCTCTTGATTCAGACCTAATCCAATCAGGTCAAAAACCCTGATTGAGCCCAGAATTGAATCTAATTTAATTTGGCTCATCCTTAGTCTAATTACTCAATCCAATTGAGTTCATTAGCAATCTAATTACTAATTAATCCTCCGATAATTACTTTAATTATTTTATAAGATAATTTGCCAATCGAATTGACCAAATTATTCCTGAATGATTCTTAATCATTCATCAGCCTTCTTGATCAATCAGGAATCTTCTATGCGTGTGACCTCATAGATTCGAACCTAAGCCGGTAGTATAGGAACGACTTTCTACACTAATCGATGTGACCATCTAGCAATGGTACCCGACGTCCGAATAGGCCGAATATATGCGAAGCAAATATTCTGGAACCCTGAACTATGGTTACTATATAATTCAATCCCTTTGACTCTTAATGCCAGGATGACTTAGAGCTTACTGTCAACCCTATAATTAGTACATCCATTATGTGATTAACTTTAGATATTCCGTGACTCCTCACTAGGATTACCCTGGCCAAGGTTTTGCTAAATTAATCACAAGACATTATTCCTGTTTCCAGGAGGGGTCAATTCCATCTCGACTCACAACTGTCTACGCAAGTACTTGACTGCACCCGGTGACCTTCCGTCACTGAATTAGAAATCCAGGTAGTCCGGTACCAAACTACAATGAGTTGCTTGCTAGTCACAAGTTGCGGTCTCAGGTCAGAGGGCCAAACTTATACCCATATCCACTCGGAACATCTTTTGACAGTAGAGCGTTCCGGAATTGGTCACGTTCAGTGAAATGTACTCCTATATTTCACCTGTGTGGCATACCAGTGTCTCCACACTCCTTGGTTAAGAGGACAACCGACATATATGTCACACAACGACCTAATCTTGATAATGCTGTCGTCCTTGTAACAACATATCATTTGGTCGCGAACTAGTTTAAGAACTCGAAGATAAATCCTCCTTTATCATTAATAAGTCCTAAGGACTTCATCATATAAGAGTTCATTTGAAGATGTAAAATGATGAATAATGCCAAAAAAAACTTTATTGATTTGTCAATTCATTTAATCATCAACATGCTGACGATTGACATTTAGGATGCATTTTCCAACACCATTTGCATGCATCGCATTCACCTAGAAGAAGATGCAAAATCGACCCGTGAAATGCAAAGGAGACTCAACCCTAACATGAAAGAGGTGGTCAAGAAAGAAGTAGTAAAGTTGCTAGATGCCGAAATCATTTACCCTATCTCTGATAGCAACTGGGTGAGTCCGACTCAAGTAGTACCAAAGAAGTCGGGCATTACTGTGGTTGAAAATGCAGAAGGGGAGTTGATGCCCACACGCACGACCACTAGCTGGCGTGTTTGCATTGACTACAGGAAGTTAAACTCCATGACTAGGAAGGACCATTTTTCTTTGCCCTTTATTGACCAAATATTAGAAAGGCTAGCCGGTCAGGATTTCTACTATTTCTTAGATGGTTATTCTGGGTATAACCAAGTGGCTGTGTATCCCGATGATCAAGAGAAAACCACTTTCATATGTCCATTTGGGACATTTGCGTATAGAAGAATGCCATTTGGACTCTGCAATGCACCCGCGACATTTCAACGATGCACGATGGCAATTTTTTCTGACATGGTAGAAAAATTTCTGGAAGTATTCATGGATGATTTTTCAGTTTTCGGCCCCTCATTTGATGATTGTCTCAGTAATTTAACCCTGGTTCTGAAAAGATGTAAGGAGACCAATTTAGTGCTGAGTTGGGAAAAGAGCCATTTCATGGTTCAAGAGGGTATAGTCTTGGGACACATTGTGTCCAAAAGGGGTATTGAGGTAGATAAAGCAAAAATTGATCTTATTTCTAATCTTCCTCCACCCAAATCTGTGAAACAAATCCGTTCCTTTCTTGGACATGCTGGTTTTTACCGTCGCTTCATTAAAGACTTCAGCAAAATCTCGAGGCCCTTGTGCAATCTCCTTGCCAAGGATACACCCTTTATCTTTGATGAAGCATGTAAAGAGGCCTTTGAAAAACTCCGATCTAAGTTGTCTACAGCACCTGTCATACAACCTCCCAATTGGACCCTTCCATGTGAACTCATGTGTGATGCTTCTGACTATGCCATTGGGGCGGTTTTAGGGCAACGGCTAGAGAAGTTACCTCATGTCATCTACTACGCTAGTAAGACACTCTCAGATGCGCAATTGAATTATACCACTACTGAGAAAGAATTACTAGCTGTAGTATTTGCTCTGGACAAGTTTCAATCCTATCTCTTAGGATCCAAGGTTATTGTATTCACTAATCATTCTGCTCTCCGGTACCTCCTTTCAAAGAAGGACACCAAGCCTCATCTAATTCGATGGATCCTGTTGTTACAGGAATTTAATCTAGAAATTCGTGATAAGAAAGGCACCACAAATGTTGTAGCAGACCATTTGTCTAGAATCCTTCTCGAGCCTCCTCATAACATTTCACCACTTCATGACTCCTTTCCAGATGAACAATTGTTTGAGGTACAACAAGTGAAAACACCATGGTTTGCCAACATAGTGAACTATCTTGCCATAGGACAAATTCCCAATCATTGGTCCAAGCAGGACAAGGATCGGTTCTTTTCGCAAGTCAGGTTCTACTTTTGGGATGACCCCGATCTGTTTAAATACTGCTCTGATCAAGTAATCCGTCGATGTGTGCCTGAATGTGAATTTCAGAGTATTCTTAATTTTTGTCATACCCAAGCCTGCGGAGGACATTTTGGGGGTAGAAAAACTGCAGCTAAAGTCTTGCAAAGTGGATTTTATTGGCCCTCATTGTTCAAAGATGCTCACAATTTTTGTCAGACTTGTGAGCGATGCCAGCGAATGGGTACAATCACCAGTAGAGACATGATGCCACTCAACCCCATTTTAATTGTAGAAATTTTCGATGTCTGGGGTATTGACTTCATGGGCCCTTTCCCGCATTCTTTTGGTTTTGAGTACATTCTTGTCGGGGTAGACTATGTCTCGAAGTGGGTAGAAGCAATTGCCACTAGGACTAATGATCATAAGGTTGTGGTTAAGTTCTTACAAACAAACATATTTAGTCGCTTTGGCACACCCCGAGCTATCATTAGTGATGGTGGATCACATTTCTGCAACCGATCTTTTGAAGCTTTGGTTCGCAAGTATTCAATCACCCACAAAATTGCCACCCCGTACCATCCCCAAACAAGCGGGCAAGTCAAAGTTTCCAATAGGGAGATAAAACATATTTTAGAGAAAACAATACGCCCTGATAGAAAAGATTGGTCTCAAAGGTTAAACGATTCTCTCTGGGCTTATCATACTGCCTATAAGACTCCTATTGGCATGTCTCCTTATCGACTGATTTTTGGAAAAGCTTGCCACCTACCGGTAGAACTTGAGCATAGAGCTTTTGGGGCCATTAAAAAGTTTAACTTTGATATGGCAGCAGCTGGTTCTAATCGGAAACTTCAACTCAACGAGCTTGAAGAGTTACGTAATGAAGCATATGAAAATGCCAAAATTTACAAGGCAAGGACTAAGACTTTTCATGATAAATACATTAACCGTAAGTCTTTCAAGCCTAATCAAAAGATTTGGCTATTCAATTCTAAATTGCGTCTCTTCCCTGGTAAATTTCGCTCTAGGTGGGATGGTCCCTTTTTAGTTAGAAAGGTTTTTCCTCATGGTGCAGTAGAAATTCAAGACATCAATGATGGTCGTATCCTGAACATCAATGGTCAAAGATTGAAACCTTACATAGAGTGTGTTGCAGATGGACAGTTGATTGAATCTCTTGATTTGATGGATTCTATTTATCGGAATAATTAAGGATATACTGCGTCTGGCTGAAGACGTTAAACTTAGCGCTTGTTGGGAGGCAACCCAATTCTCATAGATTATTTTTGCACATTTTCTTATTTTCAGGAGTCCTCATATTACTGATGCAACTAAGGTACAATGCTTCTATCCTCCATATGCATCATATTGTCGTCCAAAATAAAATAACAAAAAATAAAAAAAATTATATATAATATAATATAAAAAAATATTGAGGACAATGTCTGATCTAGGTTAGGGGGTATAGGATTGGAATTTTTGAAGAAATTTTTTGAATAAGTCTTTTATCTCAAAAAAAGAATTAAAAAATTAAAAAAAAATAAAAAAAACAAAACCTAATTTCTATGCTTTAGTGCTGAAATGATAAACACACGAAGTATATAAAATCTAAAAAGCCCAATGACTAGTCAGGAGTAAGACAATTTCAGTTCTTTTCATTAAAAGTTCTTTTAGTGAGTTGTAAGATAATTTTTACTATGAAATTTCACAACACACATGGCCTGCACTTCTAAGGGTTAGATTCAACATTATGTTGTTAAGTCTGGTAACAACCTTGAGTCCTGATGAATCATACCTATCTAATTCACTATTATCTCATATTAAAAAAAAAAAGTGAATTTAGTCAGGTACATCGAAAAGGGCTACCCATCGTTAAAGGTCAGCGGGCTTGTAATGATGAACCCGAGCATAGGTTCGTAGGAGAGTCTTGATGCCCAACACCTTATGCCATCTGGCGTGGGAGTTGTTGACTGAATGCTCGCTACACGGAGAAATCGTTACAAGAGTAAAAGTGCATAATTTATTTATAAATACAAAAAAAAAGAAAAAAAAGAAAAAAAATAATATTGACCTTGAAAAAGACGATAGTGTGAAAGCCGTCGTTGTAAAAATTCGAGTAAACTGAAATATTATAGATAAAGCCCATGAGGTATTAAAGTAAACATCCACAACTCTCGAAATCCTGCAAGATAAGATGATTTTGAATCAGTGAATAGGTCTTATTTGACCAATTCTTGGAAACTACTAGCTTTAGCAGTATTTTGGAGAATCTAAAGCCTTAGCTTGTGTATGGTCTAGATATCACCGAGCACCTAAGTATAAATTAGCCTTACAACTCCCTAACAGAAACTTAATGACCTCAACTTGAATTGCATCTTGACCTAGGATTTGGGCTGACTTAGTAATTAAAACTTTGTGTGCTTTTGAAATTCTTGGCATTTATGTATTTGAAATTAGATTCTTTAGGTAGCGACAGCAGTTTGTGGGTATCTGAGCCGAAAATCCTCACGAGATAAAACTCGTCCACTAGGGCCACCTAGGGGTTTAAAGCCTTATTGCATACGGTAAATGCAATCGCGATTCCTGCGACAGTGAGTTATTTTTTTTATTTTATTTTGCTCGAAGACTAGCAAAATGTAGGTGGGGGGTGTGATAAGTGCTAAATAATGCATAAATTAATATCTTATTCATAGCACTTATCATTATTTTAATTCATATATTTTGTGAATTTAACTAAAAAAATGTGTCACCTTCATCATTGCATTTTAATAAATTATTAAAGGTAATTTGAGTTTTACTTATTTATTTACTGATTGAGTCTAATGTATGCAGGTCGAGTCAAACTCGCTTGGGATGATCGCTGAACCTAAATCACATACACCTTGCGATTCAAATCCTCTCGGATTTTCGATTCAGCCGTTCATCCCAACTCTATTGTTTCTTTCACATCCAACTGAGCTCGACTTTTCGTTCATGTTCTAATATTTTGTCCCAAAACTTCCCACGTTGCAAACTCGTATCACATTCATTAGACTTTATCCCAGTTGAAACCAGCCGGTCCAATCATCCCATCATCCGCGAATTAATTCCCCTGCTTTACATCTCGTGCATGATCTTCCCGTTCACAATTTTCTTATCCTCTCCTTCTTCCACGTAATTCTCCCACTTCCAGCATCCCATGTATAAAGATCAATCCCAAAGCTCAAATCCCAGCAAATCCCAAGCTGCCCAGCCGTCCGCCTTGTCCAGTCTACCCGTAATGCATGCAAAAGGTTCCACGCATCAAAGGTTTCTTTCCCTCCGGATTTCTCTGTGTTGAAATAGAGTCCCAACGATTTTTCCGTAATCCACCTTCATCCCATCTGCTTCAGCGAACAGAACCCAAGTCTTCATCGATCCAGCACCCCATGTATCTCCCAGCTTCATCCCGTTCATATCTGCATCCCCTGCATTCACGACAGCCATCTAGAACCAAGTCTAGATTAGTATCTAAACTTCCCCTCCCGTCCGTGTCATCTTATCATCGAACCACGTCCGAGTTTCTTCCACATCGTTCCATCCTTATCCTATCTCCCAACCAACTCCAAGCTTCATCCCGTTGTGACCTTATCTTCTCCAGAATCACTCTCACCGTTCCAAGGATCTCCTGCATCCCATGAACAAAGCCCAAGCATCCGTTCCCAGCATCCCGTTCGAGTCTCCCGTAGCTAGCACAGATCTCCTCCCGGTCATGAACGAATCCCAGCATCTCAACCTTCCGAGATCCTCCCAAACGGAACAAAGTCCTCCACATCTTTCTTTGCTTCGGAATTAAGTTCCAGATTCATCTAAACTTCTCCCGCGATGCAGATCAAGCTTCCAGCACCTTCACTCCCAACGCCCGAGCTGCCGAATCCCATGAATCATTCCCTGTTTCACGCATCTTCATCCCGTTCAAAATTCATTTCCCAGCATCCTCATCCTCTTCCCATCGGTTTCCACTCCCCAGCCTATCCACAGATAAGCTCCATCTTCTCTTCATCACAGAATAGAGCCATAATCTTCTTCCGAATTCGTTTCATCCATATCCCGCTGCCAGCCAGGATAGCTCCCGTATCCCATGAACAAAAAAACCAAGCCTTGCATCCTTATCCAGCCAACGGCAGTACTTCCAAACTCCCCAGCTTCCCTCTTCAGAGTTCATCTCAGCCGTGAACAACAACCCAACGTCTCCGGACCATCATCCACCTTCGAATCACCTCCCCTGTTCCCAACTGAAACCAACCTCCCGTGTGCATCCAAAGATCCTCTGTTCTCAACCGTATCCCTCTACCAAACTCAGGATCCGATCTTACCTCCCAGCTCATGGATTCGTCTCCTCTTCCGGCTTGATCCCAGCTCCTCCCAGCTGAGATCCCAACATCCAAGTTCATCCTCTGCATCTAGTTCGCATCTTTCTTAACTTCCGGATCATTTCACGTCCACAGATCCATCGTTCCCAAGCTTCCTTTCTTCCGGATTGAGTCCATCGACACGGGATAAACTCCAAATCCTTATCCAAACAGCCTCCCATCCGAGATTCTCCCGAGCTTCATGGATCACGGATCATCACCTTCTTCTGCATCCTCCACGCGTCCGGATCAACTCCATCCAGCAGCATGCCTTCCGCGTCCTTATCTTCTCACTCACACGTGAAGCAAAACAGGGGAGGTGGGCAGCCTATAAAAGGAACCAGGACGTGAAGGGTGGGGGGCATTCCTACTCACCGAATAATCAATCATCGTGTTCCCAGGTGGAGTTCCCACAGAAGTCCAAAAGGGAGAGGAAACCGACGGGAGGAAGGAGCCAATCATCATAAAGTCCTCCTGCAGTGCAGCTGTTCAACTCTTCATGGAAGGCTAATCTTTTCACTAGGGCTGGATGCAGCCCTAACAAAGGGCCAAGGGTTTTATATTTTTGATTTCTATTCTTGGAGTTGTATAAACTTTATTTCGTTCTTAATGAATATTTTATTTCATCCCATATTTAATTTCTGTGATTTTAAGTATGATGTTTATACAACTGTTTTTCATGATCACTAAGTAAATATAAGATAGTCCATGCTTAAGAAAGATGCAGTGTCCTGCCACATTAGTTTAGGGTAGACATTTCATGCTAACTAAAGATGGATTATTCCCAAATTACTTTTGTGAATCTCTATTTAAATGCTTATTAGGCTTGCAGCCAATTTGCATGTTAATCCAAGAATAAATTAAAATACAATTAATCCTTGTTCCAATGTTAGTAGTGAATTCCTTGCCCTAGTTTCCTCCAAACTGATATCCTTTTAATTGCATTTTCATTAAATTTCTTAGTTTAATTTTCTTCACAAACTTTTCCTTTTAAATATTTTTTTTTAAGAAAACAACTGTACCTCAATCTCTGTGGATCGATACCCGTAATCACTATTCTACTAGATACGTGCTATTGCGTGATCTTTAAAATTGACTATCAGCAGCTTGAGAGCATGGGCCGGGTTTCTCCAGAGGGAGGTTTGGGCGTGGCCCAAGCACCTGAGGCCGGCCCATCAAGAGCTCTGAAGTGGGCCGACTTGGGGTTGACTTGGGTGAGTCATCCTGTTCGTACACGGTGGGGTCCGACTAGGCCTCGGGAGCGAGGAACTCGCCAGGTCCTTCCACGACGAAGGCGGGTCCAGGAAGGACCGTGTCTCCGGCGTCCTCTGGCCTCCTCGATCTCCCCTAGGACGTGTCAGAGAGAGGCCCAGAGGAGGGGTCAGACGCGAGGGCGGGAGGGGATGTGCCTCCTGGGAGTGGGGCCGTAGTGACCCAAGCGGCCGAGATACCAGGGGGTGGGGGTGGGCGGTGGTGCAAGTGGCTGTTTGCGGCGGTGGCGGTGAGCTAGTTGCCGGTAGGGAGGCTACGGGCAAGGTGGTGGAGGCCATGGATCTCCCCACCGCTATGCAAAGGGTGAAGGCAGTGGTGATTGGGGTAGTCTCAGGCATGATTGAAGAGGGAGAGCAGTGGGTTGGGCTGATCCATGGTGGATTGGAGGACCCAAACGCTTTGGTGGGGGGGGGGGGGGCGCACATGCCAGGGCTTGTTCATTAGGGTGGTGCAGTATGAAGATTTTTGCATGGAATTGGCCGGCCAAGCCCTCCTCATAACTACATTCAGGAGATTGACATAGGTGAATGACCTGGAGATCTGCTTCATGTATGAGACAAGGTTGTCTAGAGGGGGTCTCTGTTGAGTACAACGTTGCCTGACAGCCGATTGGGAGTCTTTCGTAGTGGAGTCCGAGGGACTATCTGGAGGCATCTTGGTGTTGTGAAAGCGGGGGACAACTACTGTGGGTGTTTTTCGCAACTACTCACAGCAAGTTATAATGGTTATTTTTGAACCTAATGAAGCTCCGTAGGTTTTATGTGGTGTGTATACTAGTACTGACTACAGAGTAAGGAGAGTTCTCTAGAATGAGATCACCAACCTCGTTTCCTAGGGCGTTCCAATAGTGGTGGTGGGTGATTTCGACTGTATCAAGGGGCCCAATAAGAAATGGGTGGCAGGGCTTACACTGACATAGTGGATATGAGGGAGTTTCGGAATTTCTTGACGAGGAATCGATTGGCGGACTTCGGATTCTCTGAGCCGAGATTCACTTGGTGCAACAACCAATCTGGCCGGGCCAGGGTGTGGGAGCGGATTGATAGGGCTGTCACTTCTTCATGCTGGGTTCTCCACTTTTCTACTAGGTTGGTCATTTGCCTCGGATTGCTTCAGATCACTGTCCACTTTTGATTTCTACAGCTCTTGCTCTAGTCACCACAGCCCATTCCACTTTGAGAAGGTGTGGCTGTCATATCTCCAATCTTGGGACATTGTTCGGGAGGCCTAGGGGGTGCCGGTGCATGGTGATGCTATGTAGAGGATTTTGCACAGGCCGAAGCTCACCAAGTGGCAAATCCATTGGTGAAACCGGGAGGTAGTGGATAACATGTTCAGAGGATTGGAGAAGGTGGAGGCTTCGATTGTTGATCTTTAGATGAGAGAGGACATGGGTGGGGAGCTCTCGGAGGCTGACATGGTGGTTCTACAGTAGCAACTTGCTACGCACCACTTTCTGTTACGGCAGCAGGAGGTCTTCTTGTTGCCCAGTAGATATAACCCAAGAGGGGGGGTGAATTGGGTCTTTTAAAACTTTTAAACTACTTCTAAGACTTTTTGATTAACTATGCTAAGTTGTATAGATGCGCAGTGGAATTTAAACTTAGCAACAGTATGATTTATTAAATGGGACTTGATTAAGTAAATTGAGTATGCTTGCAACTAAGGGATGCGTAGATACGAGTTAAGCAAGCAATATATCTAAGTAAGCAAGTTAGACAATGACAAAAACCACTATAATCCTACAGATTACAGCCGGTTGTTTTACAAGCTCACAACCCAACTTGTTGTTTTACGAGCGCACAACGAACTCGGTCGGTTTTTCCAGGCTCACCGACTAGAACCAACCCCGATTGTTTTCCCGGGCTCACAATCAAATCCTTACACGCGTTGGTTTTTAACTTGGCTCACCAACCAACCTTAGTCCCCTTGATTCAATCCCCCGATTGAACCAAGTAAATACAAGTTATAGAAAGAAAGGAAAATAAGCTTCTCAAAAGCAGATGGAAAACAATATAATCAAAAGAGGAGTTTAGAAGCCCTCAAACGCTTTTAAGTTGAAGTAGAGGAATGGCTTCTTGAACTCCGGTCTCCTCTCGAATGTGTAGTCGACTTGAATGCTGGAGGAGCTCGACTTCTTCTTTACTTGACCCTCTTCTGATTTGGCACGAAGTAGAGGATCACCGCGGCAGCACACGGATGGAGAGGAAGCTTTGGGATACACTTGGAAGCTCTTCTTCTCTCTATTTCACTTTGAATGGCCCTTATTGTGCTTATGGGAGATTTCTCTTGGAATCTCTTCCCTAAATGTTTTCTCCCACTTCCATGATTTCTCCCCTAGCTCTCTTCTTGTTTTTATAGCTTTAGATGGCGTGGAAACAAGAATATAGCCGTTAGAGACAAAAATAGAGCCGTTGGACACAGTCTGCACCTCCTGACAATATTACCGTTGGGATCGGAGTCGACTCGCGCGATCAGGAGTCGACTCGCCTGTTGCAGGAGTCGGCTCGTGCTTTACTGGAGACGACTTGGCCACTGTTCCAAATTTGAATTAAAGTGCATGCCTTGACTGGGAGTCGATTCGGCTTAACCTGGAGTCGACTCGCCAACTTCTGAAGCTGACCTGGCAATTTCGGAGTCGGCTCATCCACTGAAGTCCGTGGATCCAATTTTGAATTTTGTCCTCTCGAGTCGACTCGACTGTCCTGGGAGTCGACTCGAATCTCAGAGCCCGAACTCCCGATCCTCTGTCTTTTGGCTCGTCCAGTCTTGGAGTCGACTCGAACTTCCTTGGAGTCGACTCGGCTCTCAGTTTGCGAAACACAGCCTTCTGCCATCTTGGTGTAGCACTGCCTTGGAGTCGACTCGAGCTGTCTGGGAGTCGACTCGAATCTCAGAGGCAGTAACTTGGTTTTCTGTCTGTTGATGGTCGCGGAGTCTCGGAGTCGACTCGTGCAATGCGGGAGTCGACTCGAATCTCAGAGTCCCAAAAATGCTCTCTGACTTTTTCCTTGTGTTCCGCTGAGAGTCGACTCTTGCTTTCTTTGGAGTCGACCTACCAACCATCGGAGTCGACTCACGTTCCACTGGAGTCGACTCGAATCTCAGACCCGAAAACTGCTCTCTGACTTTTCTGCCTGTGACTCCTAGGAGTCAACTCATACTTTCCCGGAGTCGACTCGGTAAACATTGGAGTCGACTCGAATTCCTCAGGAGTCGACTCGAAGACTATTCTTTTGAATTTTTTCCTTTGATTTTACTCCTCCAATTTGAATCCTTTGAACTTTAAGCTTGGGCCAATAAATTGTAGCTTTCTTCCAACTTGAGAGCTTTGGAGGCCTTCTTGTGTTCTCCCAACTTGCTATGTTCCTTGCAAAATAAATATCTTTCTCCTTGCAACATAAACATTAGTATCTATACTTCAAGGTTTTGTGATCATCAAAATCAATCTATGAATCAATCTTTGGGTCATCAATCTCCCCCTTTTTGATGATGACAAAACTTGGAGTATATGCAATATAAAAGATATTGATTTCTAGAAGTAATACATAGCTAAGTTGCATGAAGTAGAAAACATATATATGTAAAAACATACTTCATGATAATGCTTTAGATTTAATCAGCTTAACACAATTAACATATTTAAATTTTAAGCTGATTTGTATTCAATTCAAAGTAATAAAGCATTATGAGTATATATAGCATATACTTAGATATTTCTCCCCCTTTTTGACAACATCAAAAAGATAGTGAAACATTAAGCACAAAGATCAGAGCAGAACACATCGAGTGTGAATTCAAGAGGTTTTCTAATTTGATACCACAGATAGTTTTCTAATCAAGTGTAGGTGGAATCTTCCTTAGGTTAATTCAAGACATGAGTGGAAATCTAACCTCTTCAATAAGTATGAAAGCTTGTTCATTTAAGACCTTTTGCCCAATCTATTAAGTATTTTGAGAGCAATTTAATTAAGTTTCAGAGTAAAAGATCAAAACTTATATATGTGAAAGACATATCATCATGTTGGATCATTAATTCTTCTATGACTTCAAAGTTCTTCTATGATAATAAGAGCATTGGAGCACAAATACCAAAATATGAAATCATGCAATTTTTGATACATCTTAGAGCTCTTTTAAAGACTTTCTTTTATTTCTTTAGAAAGTAAGCACAATTTGATACATAAAAATATGAATTGGCACACAATTTAAGTTCTAAAGATCAAGTCAATTAGGACTCATTAGTGAATATCAAAATAGGTTTTCTAAAAGATGCTCAAGAAAATTTTACACGTTATTCTCCCACTTTTTCATTAAGTTAGAGGCTCTTTAAGCTCAACTTGCAATTTGGTTCATGATTTATGCATAAGATATACTAACCAAATAACACGCCTCAAGGTGTATCATAAAGATTTTCAGATTAAATTTCAGATGATACATATTGGAGAGTATTAGGATCATTTTTCATTTTGTATTCTTCCTCTCTCCTTTAGTTATAGATATACGCGATTAAGTTCCGTGAGAACTCTCCTTCTGAAATTTTCTTTCTCCCCCTCTATTGATCATTCCATTTAAGAGTTTAGAATTTGAAGATAATGTTCAATAAAATTGTCAATCTCAAAAATATATTTTCTATAAGTTTCAGCTCATTTTCATAAGACTCAAGGTTTGAGATAAGACAGCCTTTATAGAACTCATCTCAAGGTATAAACTCATTATATAATTAAAGCAAGTCGTGCAATATAAGGAGGTTCATTAAAAACAATCCATAAAAAAGATACTGAATATCTGAAGCTCCCCCTCAAAAGATGCATTCTTCTTTAATCATTCTTTTCTATTGTTGAATTTCAGATTTTAATGATAAACGTGAATAAGACTGAAATTCTATGATATCGAGAATGTAGAGTAATCTAGTATTATTCAAAATTTGTGGCAATTACTCTTTCTAATCCTTCAAGAACAAGTTATGCTTTCTCTTAATCTTAGAGAAAATGTATAGAAATATTAAACAGAAAATGATTCATTTTAAGCTCAGTTTCTTTCAAAAGCATTTACATTTTCTTTCTCTTAGAATCATTTGAGTGAGCTGAAATATTTCTAGCTTTAAGATCATTCACTCTATATATATTCTGATGGAAGTCTTGAAGAATGTAGGAGAGAAAAACATATAGATGATCATTGAGGTATATAGATTTATAGAACTCAATTACTTAATCACAGTTTTTCAGCAATGTATACATGAAACACAATAAATCCCTTTTTAATATCAAAATAAAATTATATATTTAGAAATTTTTGTTTGCAATCAAGATCATCGAAAGACACATCATTTGGACCAATATTGGTACACTGTAAGGATAAGAAATGATATGTTTCAGATGCGTATCGGGTCAAACAATCAAGGCATCAGAATTATTCTATTTTTCTTAAACTGTAGTTTTTATATAGGAATCATATTGAGTTTAAAAATCAGATTCTGAATTTTATAAAGATTTTCAATAGAGGCTTTTAAATCATGATTTGAGATATGTATCTTTCACATTGAAGCTCATCTTAAATCACTAAGATTGAAAACACATATTTCAATAACATTAGAGCACTTTCAGAATCTTTATATTTAATATTGAGTTTCGATACACAATGGAGGATATTTTAATAAGTATTAGGACATTATGTATCAAAGTTAGGCAAGTAGAAAGATAGATCAAGATTAATTCATTCTGCCTAAATAGAGATATCTTTCTCTTCTCATTTTTACAAATTTAATTAACTTTCAGATTTTAAAGATGATTGTGAACGACAAATCTGAAATTTCTTTTCAATAATACCCAAAAATTTATGCAGTATTTCAAACATTCAATTAAATTATCTAAGCATGGAGCATTACAAAATATTGAGAACCCATAATTCAAAACATCATTCCACATGCAACATATATTATGTGTTAAGTCATGCATTAAGAACAAGCATGTCAAGGATCAAAATCAATTCTTTTCAAATAAACTCCCCCTATTTAAATATAATCTTGCATTGATTTCATCCTTAAGGTGTGTTTCCAAGTGACAAAGAAATTGAATTGATTCTTCTTATATATTTTCATTTACTTTGTCTTTCATTTTTACTTTCTTATACTCTATACTGTATTTGCTCCCTATCCGGTGGAGTTGGAAGGGGCACGAGGTACTACCACTAGCCTCCCTCTTGTGCCGTCCCTAATATGCCCTACACCGAATAGTTGGGTCAAATAGTGCCGGGTACTACCACTAGCCTCCCCATTGGCACCATCCCTATGATGAGCAATATAAAAAGGTTAAAATGTTTACTTCAAACTCTCCCTGTTTGAGTGTAATTAATTATAGATTTTATCCCTTCCAAATGTGCCGAATATATTATGCTTGTTTTGCTTTTCCTTAAGATTGAAGTACTTGCCTTTGCTCAGATTTTTCATCTCTTGAACAATATCCATTTTCTTTTCTTTATCTCTCTCTCTTTTTGTTATTCTCAAGTAATTTACATGAAAGAGCAGAATAAAGAATTAATCTTGTGTATCATATATATGTGTATCATGCAAACAACATTTTCATTATGCTCATGGGTTCATAACTTCTCACAAGTTATTTTACATCAAAATTTTAAGCATATACTTGTGTATTTCATGGTTATGATATAGGCAAAGAAATCATTTAGTTTGGGCAAACCATGAAACAATTTCTAAGAGCATAAGTCAATCAATATATATAGAGCCATGATATCAAAAATTAATAATTAAAGACCTTAATCATGCCATAATAAGGTTTAAGTTGTTGACTTTGCTCAAGAAGTATCTAGAATTACCAATTCATTCTGCATTCTTCAGTTAAATACCTACTAGATTTCTTATGTATGAACCTTTGGCTGAAGAAGGTCCTCTCTCTTGTTTGCATGTGAATGTTTAGTGTATCTTACATGAAGATATCCTTCAAGTTGAAATTTCTCATTTTTCTTTCTTGAAGGAAGGTCATTAGTTTCTTTAAGATACAAAGCATTCATCCAACATATATATATATTTTTTTTTAATTAGATGACTCAATATGAGATATGACAATAGTTGCATGTTGAGTCACTTTACACAAGAGATTGCCTAAATATAAGCAAGCACATATCACTTGAACTAAAGAGATAAATTCATTAACCAAGATAGTTCAAGGACAAGCATGTGAGGCAATAGACAGATTTATCAAGGTCAAATCAATTTAGTTTAGATTCTATTTGCTTAAGATAATTATCAATAAGATGTGTTAACTAAGTTTTAATCAACTTATCTTAAACGTTTGTTTCTATCAAAATTCAGATTATGACGTATTTGTTATCAATAAAATATGATTAATTAAAGTTAGATTGAAGTCTTGCACAAGGTCACATAATGAGCATACAATCTGGTCTACTAGCTGTATGATAAAATAATTATTCTATCATGCTTCAATACAGCTTTAAACAATAGATCTACTTTGCTCATCCTTTACAAATTCTACAAGATGGGGTCATAGACATACCTTCTTCATGCCAATCTTCTATCAGAGTTTTCTTGTGGACTAATGTTGGTCAATGAAGATCCCCTTTCTTGTTTGTCTTAATTTGGAGTTTGAGAGAAGATGTTAATTCATTCATCATATATATTTCAAACTCACTTAACATGAGCTAAGTAAAATCTTCATATAACTTTTCATTAGTAGAACCAAAAATTATGTATACTTTGAGCAAATAAGACATCACAAGTTCTTCTTTTTGATGCATAGATTTATCACGATTACTTTCTATCAAAAAGGTTACTTAAGCTATCATGCTTTTGATGCTTGTTCCAAATCACATATTGCTTTATCATATATGTAATGTGTAATCTTTAAATATGGTGGTTATTTTCTTTAGATCTCCTTTTTAATGAAATAACCACATAGGAGTGAATTCTACACATTCATTTGACAGAATATAAAGCTCATGAGGCAAGCAAATGATAGTGGTGATCTTTACTTTTAATCATGCAAGAATCAAGATCTATTACATCTTTTCTTGATTTAGTCTTTTAGTAGTTATCAATTTTCCTTCATTAAGTGCATTTCTGAAAAACTCAATTTTGTTATAATTATTAACAAGTTTTCAGTTTGTTATAGGTAAAAGATTAACCATATATAATTTGATCTTAGTAGCTTGACAATAAATCCTTAGTTTCATAGAGAATAAGATGACTTGATATTTTTGCAACTAAAATCTTTTCATTGAATATTCTATATGCATTGCTTGATGAATGATATCCAAGGATAGACATATCTCTATCAGATTTGGCATTATTTTTCATAAGAACATATCAAGCATAACATGTACGACTGAAAAATATGAAAGATATGCAATGGTTCCTTTTCCATTTTTCAGAAGATCAAAAGGAGTTTTCATCAAAAATAGATCTAATAGAAATCATATGTATGACAAGCAGTGATGATAGCTTTTTTTTTAAAAAAATCATTTAAGTAGATGACTATCATACACAATTGTCTTTTTCATTTCTTCAAGAATTCTATTAATCCTATTTTACTTAAGGTGTCCTTAGTGCTGAAAATATTATTTTTCTGTGCACAACTTAACACAAAATTGGTTTTCAATCACTATGCCATGATTTCATAGTTTGCAAACCTTTATCATTTGATCGCTTCTTGTGAGTTTGTGCCAATGCAGAAAATATTTTAATTTGAGTGCCAAGAACAAGGCTAATGTAAGCTTTTGAAAAAATTAGTGTTGGAAACAACATCTCTAGATTTAGAAATTATTTTTGTTTGTTTCCTTAGTTAGCATGCATAGTAAAACTTTGACCTTTAAGAGGATAATCTAAGTAAGCCTATGGCAAGGTCTTTTGAGATTAAGTACATACTAGCATGAGCTGATTTCATATGCCAAATATGGTTTCTTTAATCTTGGTATTCATAGTGCATATATTCAAAAGCATACCAAGTACACATTATCATATCTATGATCAATAAACAATAATGCCATAGATAAAAACTCTCAATCAAGCATATAGAGAATTCATAGAGTTATTCTTAATAAGTTGATTAATCATTTAGCACCTTATCCACTAGTGAGTAAAATGAAATGATTTGATTATATTTCCAAAAGTATTTTCTATATCACAAAATTGATCACTACTAGCAAATCATATCAAATACTAAAGCACAAATAATGATGAGATGCAAGAATTACTGATTTTATTATTATTTTTTTTGTTAATAACTTTTTAAGTTTCTTTATGTTCCATGGGTACCTTGGTACACCTATGTGTACATCCTCATTTTCTCATTTTGGGTACCCAAGCTTGCTTGAGTCCTTGAGAGTTAGGACATATGGTTCCTTTTGGAACCCATATCTGTTTAATAGTAATAACTTTACCATTTGATTTAATTATACTAGAACGATAGGTAAAGTTGTTATTCCCATCCTTTTCATTTTTGAAATAAGTTATCTTATTTAATGGTTTGCTTGGTAAATTGATAACCTTTTTCTCTAGAGATTTATGGCTAAGTGAAGGAGTCAAGCTAAATTTTGATTTATCAAAATCAGCATGTTGGCTTTCAAACATTATTTTTAATCTTTCTGAGCTTACGGTGAATTTGTTAATGCAAGATTTTAATTGATTAATTTCTTCGCTTAAGTTTTGATTTTCTTTAATTAAGCTATGATTTTTCTGAATCAATTCTTCTGAAAATGACCTTAAGCATTCATTTTCAGAATTTAGTTTCTCTTGTATTTCATCATTAGAATTTCTTTCTTTTGAAATTTTCAGATTTAGTTTCTTAAGATTTTTATTCTTTACAGCTAATTTTCTACATTCACCATACAAATCATGAAAAGCATTTAATAATTCATCATAAGAAAATTCTTCTTGAAAATTATTTGATGTAAGAGTAGATTCAGTTTTTACCTTGTCTTCTTGCGCCATAAAGCACAAGTCAGTTACCTCTTGTAGTTTCTTGGAGCTAATATCATCATTGTCGCTCCTAACTTTTATTTTCTGGCTTGACTCTTTCTTGGTCAAGGCTTTCTTTCTTTTTATCTCTTTCTTCCTTTCTTCTTGCTTCCTTTTCTTCTTTGTCTTTAGGAAGCTGATTTGCCTCGGAGTCGACTCGGACCTTATTGGAGTCGACTCGGTGAACTTGAGAGTCGACTCTGAGATACTTGGAGTCGACTCGACTGAGGGAGATTCAACACCCTTTTCTGCAGTCTCATTGTTAGTATATATTTGAAGCACATGTGAGCTAGTCTGAGATTTATCATAAATATTTTCTAAAGTATCCCAGATCTCCTTAGCAGATAAGCATGCAGAAATTTCATTAAACTTCGTTTCTTGAATAGCACAATATAACATGTTCATAGCATTAGCGTTCAATTGTGCTAAGTCCTTTTCATTAATAGTTTGTGAGAGTGTGTGAAGGTCATTTGTTATGATTTTCCATAAATAATAGTTTTGTGATTGAATAAAAATGCGCATGCGTATTTTCCAATGTGTATAGTTTATGCCATTAAATAGTGGAGGTGTATCAATTGATTGTCCTTCTCCTAGAAAACTATCTATTTGACTTGTCATGATCTTTGGCTCTTGATCGTGAGATCAATAATTAAACTTAGAGCACCTGCTCTGATACCACTTGTTGCCCAGTAGATATAACCCAAGAGGGGGGGTGAATTGGGTCTTTTAAAACTTTTAAACTACTTCTAAGACTTTTTGATTAACTATGCTAAGTTGTATAGATGCACAGTGAAATTTAAACTTAGCAACAGTATGATTTATTAAATGGGACTTGATTAAGTAAATTGAGTATGCTTGCAACTAAGGGATGCGTAGATACGAGTTAAGCAAGCAATATATCTAAGTAAGCAAGTTAGACAATGACAAAAACCACTATAATCCTACAGATTACAGCTGGTTGTTTTACAAGCTCACAACCCAACTTGTTGTTTTACGAGCGCACAACGAACTCGGTCGGTTTTCCCAGGCTCACCGACTAGAACCAACCCCGATTGTTTTCCCGGGCTCACAATCAAACCCTTACACGCGTTGGTTTTTAACTTGGCTCACCAACCAACCTTAGTCCCCTTGATTCAATCCCCCGATTGAACCAAGTAAATACAAGTTATAGAAAGAAAGGAAAATAAGCTTCTCAAAAGCAGATGTAAAACAATATAATCAAAAGAGGAGTTTAGAAGCCCTCAAACGCTTTTAAGCTGAAGTAGAGGAATGGCTTCTTGAACTCCGGTCTCCTCTCGAATGTGTAGTCGACTTGAATGCTGGAGGAGCTCGACTTCTTCTTTACTTGACCCTCTTCTGATTTGGCACGAAGTAGAGGATCACCGCGGCAGCACACGGATGGAGAGGAAGCTTTGGGATACACTTGGAAGCTCTTCTTCTCTCTATTTCACTTTGAATGGCCCTTATTGTGCTTATGGGAGATTTCTCTTGGAATCTCTTCCCTAAATGTTTTCTCCCACTTCCATGATTTCTCCCCTAGCTCTCTTCTTGTTTTTATAGCTTTAGATGGCGTGGAAACAAGAATATAGCCGTTAGAGACAAAAATAGAGCCGTTGGACACAGTCTGCACTTCCTGACAATATTACCGTTGGGATCGGAGTCGACTCGCGCGATCAGGAGTCGACTCGCCTGTTGCAGGAGTCGGCTCGTGCTTTACTGGAGACGACTCGGCCACTGTTCCAAATTTGAATTAAAGTGCATGCCTTGACTGGGAGTCGATTCGGCTTAACCTGGAGTCGACTCGCCAACTTCTGGAGCTGACCTGGCAATTTCGGAGTCGGCTCATCCACTGAAGTCCGTGGATCCAATTTTGAATTTTGTCCTCTCGAGTCGACTCGACTGTCCTGGGAGTCGACTCGAATCTCAGAGCCCGAACTCCCGATCCTCTGTCTTTTGGCTCGTCCAGTCTTGGAGTCGACTCGAACTTCCTTGGAGTCGACTCGGCTCTCAGTTTGCGAAACACAGCCTTCTGCCATCTTGGTGTAGCGCTGCCTTGGAGTCGACTCGAGCTGTCTGGGAGTCGACTCGAATCTCAGAGGCAGTAACTTGGTTTTCTGTCTGTTGATAGTCGCGGAGTCTCGGAGTCGACTCGTGCAATGCGGGAGTCGACTCGAATCTCAGAGTCCCAAAAATGCTCTCTGACTTTTTCCTTGTGTTCCGCTGAGAGTCGACTCTTGCTTTCTTTGGAGTCGACCTACCAACCATCGGAGTCGACTCGCATTCCACTGGAGTCGACTCGAATCTCAGACCCGAAAACTGCTCTCTGACTTTTCTGCCTGTGACTCCTAGGAGTCGACTCATACTTCCCCGGAGTCGACTCGGTAAACATTGGAGTCGACTCGAATTCCTCAGGAGTCGACTCGAAGACTATTCTTTTGAATTTTTTCCTTTGATTTTACTCCTCCAATTTGAATTCTTTGAACTTTAAGCTTGGGCCAATAAATTGTAGCTTTCTTCCAACTTGAGAGCTTTGGAGGCCTTCTTGTGTTCTCCCAACTTGCTATGTTCCTTGCAAAATAAATATCTTTCTCCTTGCAACATAAACATTAGTATCTATACTTCAAGGTTTTGTAATCATCAAAATCAATCTATGAATCAATCTTTGGGTCATCACTTCTGGAGACAAAAATCTAGAATTTAGTGGGTAAGGGTTGGGGACAAGAATACAAGATTCTTCCACCGTATGACCCTTATCAAAACGCAGAGGAATATGGTCCGCTCCTTAAGAGTTGAGGCGAGGCAGCGGGTGGAGGAGGAGAGTGCAATCAGACAGACCCTAGTCAACTTCTTCAGGTCCAGATGGACGGAAGACAGCAGATCCGAGGTGGCTAGCTAGTTTTTGAGGCCGAAAGTCGGAGATGGAGCGGCGGAGAGTGCAGCTTTGATTCGCCCGTGTCGGAGACGGTGGTGTGGGAGGCTGTTTGGGCCCTAGCGGAGGACAAGGCCTCGGGTTGAATGGGTTCTCTCCTTTTTTCTTTTGGAGGTACTGGTGCATTATCCGAAGGGCAATGGTGGAGGCAGTCCAACTGTTTTTCAGTAGGGCAGTGATGATAGATGACTGGAAGGCCACCTATATCACTCTGATATCGAAGCTTCAGGATGCGGTGGAGCCTAGCCACTTTAGGCCCATCAACCTGTGTATTACTCTATACAACGTCGTGGCAAAGATTATAGTGGGCAGGATGAAGCCTCTATTGTTGGGTATTATCTGCCAGAAGCAGGGAGCTTTTGTGAGGGGCAAAAATATATTTGATAATGTCTTGCTAGTTTAGGAGATGATGTGGGACCTACAGCAGGCCCCGAAGAGGCGGAGTTTGATGGCAGTTAAGCTGGATATGGAAAGGGCTTATGACATGATCCGGTGGAGTTTTTTCAAGTGAGCATTGGAGAGCTTTGGTTTTCATGAGACCTAGATAGATTGGGTTTTGGGCTGTGTGTAGGGTTCGAGCTTCTCCATCTTGATCAATGGTTCAATGTTAACCTTCTTTCGGTCCACCATGGGACTTTGCTAGGGTTGTTTCTTGTCTCCGTACTTATTCATCATTTGTTTTGATGTGCTTTTTCGTGCTTTGTGGGTAACTTGTCGGAATTAGAAGCTAGAGGCATATGTATTAGCACTCGGTGCCCGATTGATCTCTCACCCTTCTTTGCAGATGATTGTCTCCTTCTAGCTAGGGCGAGGGATGCGTAGGTCCTTAAGGATGTGCTGGCAGATCATTGCGAGGCTTCAGGGCAGGGAGTAAACCTTCAGAAATCTAGTATTTGCTTCAGTCCGAGGATGGAGTTACGGGTGAGGCAGGAGATCAGGGAGATCCTTGAGATGTGGAGCAGAAGGGGTTGTGGAGCTTTCTAGGGGTACCAATCACGGAGAGGAGGCTACAGGTGTCAGAGTACTCTTGGTTGGTGCAATGGATCCAGAATAGGCTAGAGGGCATCATCTCTATCTATGATGGGCAGGCTGACGCTAGTTAGGTTGGTTTTGAGCTCCATGCTAGTCTACCTCATGTCTAATACTATTGGTCTCAAGGCAGTGCTGATGGGGATCGAGCGATTTTTTTGGAACTTTCGTTGGGGTTCACACCGAGGTGGCCATAGGGTGCACTTGGTGGTCTGAAAATGAGTCTGCATGTTGGTTTGCGAGAGAGGATTGGGGGTGCAATCCCTTCTAGAGAGGAGAGAGGTATTTATTGCTCGTCTTGCAGTGAGGTTTATCCTTGAGCCACAGGGTTTTTGGAGTTAGGTCATGGTAGCTAGATATGGCCGGGTGCGTATTGATGGGGCAGCCCCGAGTAAATGGAGATGCTCCTACTTGTCGCAGGTATATGCCCATTGCCTTAGCGAATACCAAGTGGCTGATCGGCGATAGGCAGAGCATGGATGTGGTGGAGGACTCGAGGGTGGACTCTCTTTCTTTGAGACTTTGCCTGACCATGGTCAATATTAAGGCTGCGAACGGACTTCGGATTTTCGATCTTCTTGGTTTGGAGGGGGAGGAGTGGGATGTTGGCAGGATTGGTCAGTTATTTGGAGAGCACCTTGCAAAGCGTGTTCGATCGTTTTCAATTTCGGAGTGTGCTGGCCCAAATGTGAGGGTTTGGAGCATGTCCTGCAGAGCCAGTGTCAAAATGGGAGATGTCTTCCGCTCCCTCCAGCGGGAGCACTAGCTTGGGCTAGATTGTGTTTTGTTTTGGAGTTTTTGACTCCACCCGTGGATAGCATTATTTCTATGGAATGTGGCTTGGGAGCATTTGCCGACGAGATTCGTACTGAGTAGAAGATGACTGGGCATCCAACCCCAATGTCCAGATTGCCGTGTGGGTGAGATGGTGGATCATGTTCTATTTCAGTATGTGCGGGCTATGGGGTCTGGAGGCTTGTCGAGATCACGCAGGACACTTGGAGCTAGATGGGGCCTTTCTTGCAGGTAGTTCATCGGTGGTCCGACGCCCCCTCGAACATGCCGAATGGCCGTTGGGGTGACCTGCACAGCTTCCATGCCTAAGGAATGCTCGGATGTTTGGCAAGAGTAGACCATCCCCGAGGTTCATCGTGGAGCGTGCTTGGGTACAGGCATCGGAGATCACTCATGTAGGTTTGGCACATGAATCCTTGATAGCTTAGGACACTTAGGCCCCCCTTTGCTTGGGTAGCACCTTGTATGGTGTTTTTCACCCAGGAGCCTCCATCTTCGAGCTTCCTTAAGGTCAACTTCGATGGATATGTGCTGGATGATGGCAGAAGAAGACATCATTAGGGGCCAGAACTCTAAGGTAGTGGCTGCTGGTGGATGTCAGATTTTCAATATCTCAGTTCTTGGAGCAGAGCTGCGGGCAGCATGGGCCTGCTTGAGCCATGCTTGGCGTGTGCTATAGGCCAGCTCGGTCATATTGGAGGGTGACTCAGCCACCATGATTAGCTAGATCCAGGGTGGCTCTAGTGGCGGCGGAGGGGTACACTCCTTTCTTTGGAATATTTGAGCTATAATGAGTGACAGTGTGGCCTTTCAGGCTAGTATGTGTTCAGAGAGGCTAATGGAGCCATGGACTGGATGGCTTCTTATGTGGCCAGTCACTTCGGGGGTACCTTGTGGATTGAGAAGAAGGAGCTGCCTAGAGCGCTTCGAGACTTGTTGTTTTTTTATTTTATCGGATGTACCCGTACTCGAACTGTATGAATCATTCGTTTTAACAAAAGAAAGGCACTAATCAGGTTAAAGAATCTAAAATTAATATGCTTGTTCATAATTAAGAACTATTTAGAATGGAGTCTAGTGAGTTAATATCTGATATGTTTACTCATTTCACTAATATTATTAATGGTCTTAAATGTCTTGGAAAATTATATACTAACAGTGATTTGGTAAGAAAGTTTCTCAAGTATGTGGGGAGCCAAAGTCACTACCATCTAAGGAGAATAGGACTTCAATGCCCTTCCTCTAGAAGAATTGCAGGGTTCACTGATGACACACAAACTATTCATGAAGCAAAACCTAGAAGAAGATGAATCAAAGAGAAGAAGAACCATCACTCTCAAGTTAGATGCTTAAGAAGAAAAGAGTGAAGAATTTGACAACACAGAATGGGATAAGGAAATGGCTTTAATAACAAGAAGGTTCAAAAGGTTTATAAGAAGAAAAAGGTAAAAAAGAAGACCTTTGGCTAAGGGCGAGCCGAGTAAAGAGAAAAGCAAAGAGTAGTCGCTAATATGCCATAAATGTAAGAAATCAGGACATTTTAGAGCGGATTGCCCACTTCTAAAGAAAGGTCTAAAAAAGCCAAAGAAGGCAATGATCGCTGCATGGAGCGATAGTAACGATCCAATTCAAAAGAAGAGGATCAAGAAACTACAAACTTATGCCTCATGGTGTGTCTAGCAGCTCATAGAGCAAACAAAATATGGTATTGGGACAGCAGGTATTCTAGACATATGACAGGAGATGAATCTTAACTCATCTCTCTTGAAAGAAAAGAAGGACGAGTGGTCACCTTTGGCAACAACGACAAAGGAAAGATATTGGGTCGGTAAAATCTGTATCTCTCCCTCTTCGTTTATTGAACATGTCTTGTTAACAAGTGGTTTAAAACACAATCTTTGAAGTATTAGTCAATTATGTGACAAAGGCTTTAAAGTAGTTATTGAATATTCTATATGCTTTGTTTCTAGCCCTAATAGTAATGGCATTATGTTTATAGGGCATAAGCATGGTAATGTATACTTGGTCAATCTTAACTAATTATCCACAAAAAAAATACAATGCTTGGTAGCCAAGAATGCTAAGATCAGTGAGACTAGTTGGTTATAGCATCGCAAACTAGATCATGCAAATATGAACCTTTTATCTAAACTAGCTACAAAAGATTTAGTTATAGAATTACCAATGTTAAATTTTAAAAAAATTAAAATTTGTGATGCATGCCAATTAGAAAAATAGACTAGAGTATATTTTAAATCTAAAAATATGGTTTCAACCTTTAGACTATTAGAATTATTGTTTATTGATTTATTTTGGCTAACAAGAACTTCAAGTCTTGGTGGCAAGCATTTTGGCTTTATTATTCTTGATGATTTTTCAAGGTTTACATAGGTACTATTTTTTGTGTATAAAAATAAAGTATTTTCTATATTTTTAAAATTATTCAAAAGAATTTTCAATGAAAAAGGTTTACATGTTCTTAAAATAAGAAGTGATCATGGTATCAAATTTGAAAATTATGAATTTGAAAAGTTTTTTAGTAAAAATGGAATTGAACACAATTTTTCTACATAAAGAACACCATAGCAAAATAAGGTGGTTGAAAGACAAAATAAAACTCTAGAAGAAATGGTTAGGACTATGTTGTGCGAAAACTATCTACCAAAATATTTTTGGGCCAAGGCAATTAACACAGCGTGTCATATTTTAAACAGGGTATCTATAAGACCTTTGTTAAAGAAAACACTTCATAACTTTGAAAAAATAGAAAATCTAAAATTAAATATTTTTATATTTTTTGGTGTAAATATTTTGTACTTAACAATGAAAAAGATAATTTACGCAAATTTGATGCCAAATCTGATAAAAGCATCTTGTTGTAGAAGAATCCATTTATGTCGTATTTAATGAAACTAATGATCTTCCTTCAATAAAAGAAAAGGACTTTGATGATATTGTAGGTTCTTTGATCAAAGAAATAAAGGATCTTACCATGAAGGACACATCCACACAAGATGCAAAGGACCATGATGAAAAAGATAATGATGATCAACAAGAAGAGGATCAGCTACAACAGAAATCTCAAGGTAAACTTGACTTATCTAGAGAATGGAGGTATGTTTTCAGTCACCCTAGAGATTTAATTATTGGTGATCCTTTACATGGAGTAAGAACTAGACTATACATTAGAAATGAGTGCAATTATCTATCCTTTGTTTCCCAAATTGAATCCAAAATAATAGAAGAAGCAGAACAAGATCATAACTGGTTAATTACTATGCAAAAAGAACTTAATCAATTTGAAAGGAATAATGTTTGAATCAAAATGGCCACTCTTAGGAAAGAGGACCCTACCAACTATGCTAAGAAGAAGTCTCATCTCTACTGACAATTGGTTTGTATAGACTTCTTCTAAGGGGTTTACGGTGTCCCTACCCAAAATGAGTCTAAGAGCTCCCTCTCTATCGGAATGGGCAGTGGGGGCTTGTCCTTCCCTAGGGAGACTTAGTAGGTTGGCCAAATACTCCTCTGTTAGGGTTATTCTAAAGTCCCTAACCGTGCCAACCAAACTGCTTGATCCTCTACCTACCGAGCTGAAAAATTCTCTCATTAAACTTGGGTAAGTAGGTAAATCCAAAGAACATAAGTACTCCCACCCTAGGGCTTTTATCTTTTCACCTAGGGTAAACCCTTCTCGCGCTAGGAAATGGAAATCTACTTTCTTATTGGTGGTTACCATTCTTTCCGCGCAAGAGATTGAAATGGTGGGCCTAAGAGGAGGATGAACACTCGGCTCTTTCTGAGTCGGCTCATTTTTAGTCTTCCATTCCGAACCACTCGCGATGAGGGGACGCTTCCCACAGGAGGAGAAAACTCTCCTAGACGCCATGGCAAGTGTTGCAGGCTGGCTCCATTATTATGGAGGGTGACTCGGCTACTATTATAGGGTGGATTCACGAGGGTCCGCAGGTGGTGGGGTGGGACCATCCCCTTCTCCGTGATATTTGGACAATGGGTAGTGACAATGAGGCCTTCTTGGCTAAGCATGTCTATAGGGAGGCTAATGAGGTCGCCGATTGGGTGGCCTCTTACATGGCTAGTCACTCAGGCGATACTCTATGGATGCAGGAGGGAGAGCTGCCTAGGGCTCTTTGCGATGTTTTGTTTTCTGATTTTATTGGGTGCGTTCGTACTCATGTACTGTTAGGCGCCCGCTAAAGCTAAAAAAAAAATAGCTTTGTGATATGTTATCCATACTCTTTTACCTTATTATTTTTTTAGGTAAAGTTTATAAGATCTATCCATATTTTCCATAATACCCTTTATTTTATAAATACTATATTATATTATAATATATTATATTATATCATATATATAATATAATATAATATAATATAATAATATATTATATAATAATATTTTTATAACAATATAATATAGTATATTATTATATTATAATATATTATATTATTATCATATATTATATTATATTATAATAATATATTATACACTATTATATTATTATTATAAGGTTAGTGGTATTTTAGAAATGAAACAAAAAGGTTATTTTTTTGATTAATGGAAAAATGACTTACCCATAGGGCTGGGATCGGGCCGGGCTTAGGTATGAATATTTTTGAATAATCCAAGACCGAGTCCGACCCAAGTGTAAGCCCGAGTCTGTCCCGAACTTGATTGAGCTAGCCCGAATTATCCATTTAGGCCATAGGTCCAGCCCAAGTCTGATTGAAGTTTAATATTTCATAATATTGCTTCACAAGTAAATGAGCTAGTTAAAAATTAGGTTGTCTTCTATAACACAAGTAAATGACACATGATACATTATTCTCAGCTAAACCTATTTTAATTTGTTATTTACTTTCTCATTATTCTCTCTAAATAATAACATTAAAAAAAAGTTGATTGAACCTGAATTTAGGCTTAGTTTCGAGCCTTGTTTGTGCTCGAGCTTGAGTTGGGCCTAGGCCGGACCAATGAGATACCCGAGCTCAGCCCGAAAAATAAATGGACTCTACATTTAAACCCAAACCCAGTTTGAACTCGTTCAAACTTAGCTCGAAGTCCGGCCCAAAGTTAGCCTGGCCCGATGGGCTTCGAGCCAACTTGAGCCCATTTTCAGCCTTACTCACTCACCTAGAGAAGCCTGAGAATATGAGTAAGTTGTGTCATATTCCTTTTTCCATAGGCACCCTTCGATATAGCACAAGTTTTCTCACATTTGATTCGCAGTAGGCCTAAATGAAAGAAAATTGAAGATATGAACAGCTTCCGAACTTATTTAGCCAATCTGCAGTTTGCAATTATCTGATTGACATCTTCAATAAGACCATGGCAAAGATCAGAATACTTGGATTGATTGAATGGAAGGTCTCTCGATTAAAAAAGTTTTACAAGGCAGCCTACCCCAGTTTCCACCAGAAAATTTCAACTCCAGGGGTCATCGTTGTTTTCCAAATCATTGAAAATTTTCATTAACGGAAAAAAAAAAAATCAACTGCAGGGGTCATCGTGTTTTCCAAATCATTGAAAATTCTTATGAACAGAAATGTAGTGTCTATAACAGCTGGGAGTACTAGTCTTTATTAACGACCTTGCTGTCTTTGCTGACTCACCACCCCAGTTGATCATCACAATCATCCAAAGGTACAGCAACGGAGGAAATTTGTTTTACCAAATCCACAAAGAAGTCATTCACTTTTAGGAGATCTCATTCTTTAGAAGTAATCACGAAGTCAGAGATAACAGATCATCTTCATATTTCATATTCAGAGGAATTGGCTTTCTGCTGAGAGGACAATTTGAAAGCCAAGGGTGATCAATGATATCAAATGATAATAGATGCTAAAACTGTTGGCTCAAATTGTTTGAGATCTTGTACTTTTCCATTCACAACACAGATGACAGTTGAGAAGAACATTGAATTGCAGATTATAACATATAGAGAAGAGACCTAGGGAGAGCTCCATATACAAGATCGATGTCAATTCTGGTCCAAGAGGAAAGGTGAAATAGGGAACCAAGATAGAGAAAGAAGCATGACTACCGTATCAAGATCCCTACAACTGCAAAGAACCTGTACTTGATCATAATCCCATCCATACCTGGGATGGCGGGATGAGGATAGTCCCCTTCCTTTTCTCAATAAATTAATAAATAAAATCTTCTGAGGCATGCACTGTTTTATCTTACTAAAGGACCACTATTGATCATTTTAAGGATGTACGAAGGAGCAATTCTTATGTAAACAGATCTGAGTTCTGGATGAGCTGTGAAGAGCGACAATCCAGCAATGTATATGCCTCCGATACAGATGAAGTGAATATATCAGAGACAAGACATACCACAATCAGGAATAAACTTTAGCTACTATGTTGGCTCAGTTCTCTCTAGAAACCACACGCAGGAATGCCAACCCAGATGATCATATCAATAGAGAACTTCCTGAAAAAATTGATCAAACAGTGACTTCAAAACATTCCAGCAGAGCGAAGAATGATTCTCATCCACACAACAGGATCTGAGAAAACAATATGAATATGACACTTCAGAAATAATTATCCACACCAGATATCAGAAAACTCCAGGATTAACTAACCAACTCTACCACATGCTGTAAATAAACCAAATGAATAAGACAGTATCAATTGGCCAATTAATCAAACAAATTGTTTTTCTTTTATTTCAAAGTTCGCAAGAATGTTTTGAGTTTGACATCCTAATCTAGTGATCAGTTCCAAGATGTCTATGACTGGACTCATTTTTTGACAGTCCCAGACAGGATTTTCTACCACCACACAGATACACCTCTAGGTTGGTTCCCCTAGCCCAGTCCATTCATGCATCACCAGCCCTCCTTCAACATCCTAGCTTTCTCTAGAATGTACTTCCCTTCTTTGTATTTCTGACTCTCATCATATGCCTTCTCCTGCAGCATACATAATATTTTTTAAAAAATAGTGCATGAACAACCAATTAAACATAATAAAATGATTAGAACAATGGAAAAAACTTATAATCAGATGGAAGAAAAAAATATCACGTGTAACCAACTAGGCTAAACTATACATTTGACACTGCAGAATCCAAATTTACATGATACAAAATGTTAGAGCTTTTATGGATATCATGAATTATGACAGACACCTCATTTCATGAAAATATCTAATGAAGGAGCCCAAGCAGGATTTCAGTTTTTCAAAAGAGCTACAAGCATGTTGACATTTATTATCCAAATCAGGTTTTGCCACAGGATCTGGCCCATTTGGCCAAGCCCAGAACTCGTTAGCAACAGAGAACAACTTGTTTAATATTGAATGTATTGCAAATAGCATACACAATATTGTAGAAAATGCCTCTTAGCTTCACACCCTTTATCACTCATTAGCATCACAGAAGCATTTATAATTTCTGTTGTCCTGTCGCTGTATATGCTAAAAGAGCTTAAATTGGATCACATTTTTCAGTCTGTCATAGCCATGCACAGACTCAATTATTTCTGAGATAGAAACAAGCCCTATAGGAGTCTTGCTATATGATTATAGTAATTCTAACTGCATATGCTACAAATTGTGTTTAGTGATCAACAAATAAGGATCCAAAAAGCTGATCCCAAATTGTTCGGATAAATGCAGTGTGACTGTGACTACAATCTACCTCCTAATCGTAATCTTTAAACCAAGGAAGGCCGAACCGGCTTGAACCGTTCGGTTCAGCCCGTACCGAGCCGATCTGGTGGAAAACTGAGTCGGTTCACCTATTGGAGTCGGTTCCGGACCCGAACTGGCTAGAACTGATTCCAACCCGACCAGAACCGGCCGGAAAAGGCCCGGACCGAACCCTCTGGAACTGTTTGGAACCAGCCGGTTTCGTTCGAAATCAGTGTGAATCGTCCGATTTGCACCGAGTCGACCCCGTTTTGAATCGGGCCCCTTCCCCTTTTCTTTGTTTGGTGATAAAAGGATGTTGGGAAGATCCGAGAAGGCTTCATTTTGGCTTGTCCGTGAAAAATCTTAAGAGGCTAACTATCCGAATCTTTCCCAAACGGTCCCCTCGAGTGGCTGTGAGCGCAACTGGTCCGACCAGATTCTAAACCGGGCCCCCTCTCCTTTCTTTTGTTTGGTGATAAAAGGATGTTGGGAAGGCCGAGAAGGCTTTGTTTTGGTTTGTCCGCAAAAAATTTTAAGCGACTAGCTATCCGGATCCTCTATCAAATGGTCTCCTCAAGTGGCTGTGGACACAACTGGTCCACCTCCGCCCTCATCCACAGTAAGCAAAAAAACTGTTTAACACAGAAGCACTTCAACGACCTTGTATATGTTCATTACAATCTGAGGTTGAGACTGAAGTGCATTCAAAAAGAAGTAGAGCTAAAGTATACAGATCCGATCAATAATGCTTACATTAATGATGAGGATAATCCTATGATCAGATGGCTTGTGGGCCAGCAGCAGGAGTCGGAGCTTGATGAGAGAGGATCGCCTCCACAACCGGTTAGTTTTGTAGCCAACGAGGTTAGGGTCGATGCTGGACAATGAGCAGAGAGCAATATTCTACGCATCCTTCCAGCTAATTAGCCACAACCACAGAAGAGTCGATCGCCATATGACTCCTTGTTCGAGATATCCTCTCAGAGATATGATTGAGAGATGTTTGATGAGGCCACTACGCTATTCGGTCGACTCGATCGGAAGGGCGACATACATCCTCCCAACAAAGCCAGGCAAGTGGGGCACGAAAGATAGGCAGGCAGTGAGTGGCATAAAGAGTAAGAAAGCAGCTGCCTAACACAAAAAAAAACAAAAGCACCTGCAGCCCCAATGGAGTATCATGGAGGAGTCAGTTTACTTAGATTCAAAGACCAAGAGTAGCAGTTCTGGTGGTCATGAATTTGCTGGCCGAGGAAGTGGAAGACATGAGACCACCATTTATGAGACAGCCGTATAGTGGTCTTCAATTTATCGGTAAGTCATAGTTTACGCATGTTACACAGGACAGGAACACGGTGCATGATCTAGCGGAGCCCGCGAGGATCCGATTGCATATAGAAAATAGACTCCTCGAGGTCATTTATGAGGACACGATACAGCTACAGATGATCTTGCACGTAGAGTTGGATCCCTAGATTTATCAGATTTCAAGTTATATACTGGATACTATTATCCAAAGCTACAGCAGCCTATGACCCATATGGATATAAATATGAATATGATGTGTCTAAGGCATCTTTCGGTGGCTACTACCTTATGCAGCCCGAAGGATCTTACACGTCAGATTTTGCTATCGGCTTATTCGGATGGGCCCCCTCACAATCGTTTTATCAGCAAGAGGACACCTCTCAGAGCCAGAGCTTCAGTGAGAGATCGAGAGTGCTTATAACCTGGACCGAGTTTCTTATGTAATAAACATACAAGACTACAACGCCGCTTGGTTAGAGAGGTGGGCTGATGTGCCTCCGACTATACTAATGATTCGAATATCTACGAGAGATGTCACTTACGATATTTTAGATATCGGTATATATGTTGTACTTTAAATATATATAATTGATCGTATTATTTTATATTTTTTACCTCACTACTTGATTTGAGGATATTTCATGTTGCTTCTTGTAGTATGCAACATTGCACTAATCATTTTATGATTTGTATCGTTTTAAAACAATAAGATGCATCATTTAGGTTAAAATGAAATTATATAAATATCAAAAAATATTAAAAAAAATATCAAATTAGACTTAAAATTATTGAAAAAGTTCAAAAAGATTGATTACCAATTAAATCAACTTGAAAAACTCCAAAAAAAAATGGATGTGCTGGTATGAAACTGCATGCCCAAGCGTACCGTGTTGGGACGATACTGAACCTGTACTGTACCAACCTGTCCACCGATCGGTACGGATCTCGGTATCAGTTAACTATGCACTACCTCAAATGGACTCATCCCTATGAACCTGTTGACTGAATTATTATATGCAAATTGTGCTACATGAAGAATTGAATCCCCAATTGCGGGTCTGTTTGTGAATGATAAGCAATAGAAAATTTAAGCTTGGTACCTCTAGATTTTTTACCCATGTCATCCCATGTTAGGATTTTTGAGTCTGCACATGCATTTGCACACCATATTCATGAGTTGCATTAGAAAATCTACAAGTGCATTCATACGAGTAATGCTCACTATAAACTGCAAGTTGATTCCCACAGGCGTGATAAGAAGTTTCAAACTGGAGATTATGTTATGATCTGCATTCGGTCTGAGCGATTTCTATCTGAAACTGTTAAGAAATTTCAGGCTCGTAGTGCTGGGCCATTCAGGGTGTTGCACAGGATTGGCACGAATACCTATATCATTGAGCTCCCATTTAATTTTGGTATTAGCCCAACTTTTAATATTAAATATTTGGTTGCTTACAAGGGCCCACCAATAATCTCCGATGACCCATTTGTCGAGCCCTCTTCTAAGCCCGATAGTCTCCCTATTCCTGATCCCATACCAGCTTCGATCCCTTTGCCCCTCCAACCAACACAAAAAGAGCAAATTGATGCCATTTTACCAGTGATGGAGGCATCGAGCACTTGGGTCGTTGGAGAGGATGGCTAGAGTTCGATTTCACTTGGATCATGCGAGAGGAGCTCCAGCAAATTGATCCGGACCTGTTGGAGTACTACCAGAGCCATACCGGGCCGCGCTCGTCGAGGTCGACTTCTTCCCACCCGGAGAAAGTTGGTGTGGACACCATACCAAATCATCCGTCACTCAGGCCTACAGTCGCCACAAAAGGATGGTCCAGCCAGTTCATTTTGGTTAGAGTGATTTTGCTTTATTTTGATAGCCTTTAGGCTTATTTAGGTATTTTGTTATCTTTGAGGGTCTTTGTGAGATCAACTTCTTTGTAGGGGTTTTTTTCGTATTTTGGGTCTTATATATATATATTGGACCATATGTTGGTAAAGGATATGCTGTCAATGAAGTAATTTTTTCCTTGAGCCTTGGTGCGAAGCCAAGAGCAAGAGCTAGGCATGAAGCCTAGTTCCCTTCCTCGCCTTCCTTATATTTTCCTTCTTCTCCCTTTTCTTTCTCCTTTGCAGTCCGGCATCAGGCAGACTATGCTTTAAACAAAGCATTTGTGGGTAATTCTTCACCCTACCTTTCAAAGAACAATTAGATGCTGGCTAAATGATTACAAGGTGCCCACATGTGTATGTTCCTATTTAGAACCTTGAAGCTCCTCATAGGTAGTGGTTTACCACCTGGGACCCAGAAATGCTTCATCACAGGATGGAGGCTCATATAAAGGCTACCAGAACTGTACTGAACAAGAGTCATTCAAATGCCAACTATGAGGCACATGACAAGTACCATGCTTAAATGGATGCATCAGATATAGCATAGTTGTTAAAATCCTGGGGTCCACAATTCAGATGAGAGAGAGAGAGATCATAAAACAAGTGAAAACTTTGCAGCCAGTAAAAGAAGATTTGATGCAGATCTCACTTATGGCCCATTTCTACACTCAATGTGCAGGTCATTCTAAAGAAGAAATTCAGGCTTAATGGAGCAGAAAGCTACAATAAAGCCCTGAAAACCCAGAGGGAAATAAAGAGCGAGCAAGCAAGACACAAATACAAGACAAAGCTTTGAAATGGAGATTAAAGTATGGAAAAAAATTTTAAGAGTAGTGAGGGTCTATCAAGGAAAAATATTGGCAATAAGGAAGAATCAGAAATATTAAGTATCAAAGGAGAATGCATTTAGTGAGAGCTTTGTGGCTAGTAACAGAACAACAAAGCATCAATATCTAAAGAAGTGAAAATACCAAAAAGTAGAAAATATAAAGTAGGCACACTTATTGATGCATCCTGCAAGGACAAGCATGGAGGTAAGGATGGCTTCAACCTAGAATAAACAGGTAGTATATATACAAATGCATCACACACAGGAAGTCTCAACTACAAGCCAATTCTTATTTCCAGGAACACCATCCTAATCAGGTTCTAAGTCCATTTACTCTTGATTCTAAAGAAAGTGTTGTGAGGGACGATATCATGAATCTTCTGAACTAAATAAAGGAACATGGAGAGGGCACCAAACTGAGTTAGCACTAAAAGCTTCATGAATGCAGCAAAGAATCACATAAGTGATGCATACATAGACCTAGGCAAGCTTAAGCGATGCTTGTTTCTTGAGCCAATTCTAGCAGGCTTCTGCATTTACCTCATATACACCACTTTGAGCTTGAAGAGGAGGATGTCCAAGAATTGCAAAACAAAAAAGGGCATGAAGCAATTGTGGACATGATGTTAGAGCCAAAGTCTGAAGCTTAATGGAATACCAAAGTACAAAGGCATGTTTTCTTAGAAACAATCACCACAATAATCAATTTAAGACACAGCAGGTCCTAGTGAAGTAGTTGTCTTACTAAAACTTAGGCAACAGCATATTGGGAACTAAGCCGAAACCTAAACGATAACCAGCCCGGCAGGATGGAGCAGCTTGATGGCTGCACCTAGAGCTTGAAGCAATAGCCACCATACAAATGCATAATAAATTAATTGCTCAGATAATGGAATTGATGGAAATTATTGAAGAGTTATTAACAGAAGGACCACTTAGTTTTATTTAAAAAAACACATTTGCAAAACCCACTTAAAAAAAGAAAGCGAAAAAAGAATGCAAGACCCACTCAATTCCATAGGACAAAGAGATGTATCCAAATCTTTAAAGTTGTCCAAAAGTTGTCAACATAAGGATGAATCAGAAACCAAGAGAAGCCATTATACAAAGGGAAATATATTGGCATATCTGATAGGGCAAGAATGTCTATTAAAAAAGTGATTCATTAGCACCATATGTTCTAGCATACGTCTAACTTGATAGGGCCTTGCTCATTTACAGCTGAAATTAAAAGATCTCCATTGTTATCTAGGAACCATAGCACATTGCTGCTTGGAAAACTGTTCATACTACACTAGCCATTAAAAGTATCCTGTTGTGCTTTTTCTTTTGGTACCACTATTTAAGGAGAGTTGTGGGATTTTAAAATAGAGTTGAACTAGGGTTTCTGTTTTGTTATAAAACGGGGCTCGTATGGTCTGATATAATCAGACTGTATGCAGATTATGAATAAAATAATGAAGTCCTCACCCTTCTTTTTTATTTATTTGCTGTTGTGGTTTGATTCTGCAATGGAGGTGTGAGGCCTTCAAACCCTATGTCTGATTCCTAGGTTCCAGAATGAGTCCAGTATTATCTTTTCCCTTTCTTTTATTTTTAGTCTTCTTTCTGCACTGATACCATAGAGACTTATTTGGTCTTGCTCCCTTTACTCTTATTCATATCTTATTGATCTTTCTTTTGGGCTTCATTTTACAGAGAATTTTTTTGGTCATACAAAATATAAGATTTTCTTAGAATATTCCAGAAAACATTCAATTTCAGATATTCAATTATATAAAACCTTTAAATCAACTTAAGGTCCAGAATCCGAAAACATAGGTCAGATAGTAGCTATCTATTACGTATTCTCTCCGACAAATGGTCCTTCTAGTTCAGTTTTATTGACCACTCAGGTCTGCAAGTCCTTCTAGTTCAGTTTTATTGACAACTCAGATCTGCAATTGAAATTCCAGCACCTTTTAGGTTTCGATCATATCTTAAAACCTTCTAGATCCCCTTCCCCCGAATTAGAGTCAAGTTTTTCCACCATGTACAGTTATCGAAGGCAGTCTTGGTATCGAAGTGAAACGGGTCTTTTGACATGAGCACAATGTGATGACTAGTTGATTAGCATGCATGATAAATTTGATGAAATGGTGGAATCTCCACAAGCTTTTAAATACCATTGTGCAAGATGAATTTGTGGCCAGACTGGAGCACAAAATTTCCAAGTCGGAAGATTGTTAGGACCGTATCAAAGGCAAAGTGACAAAGCACAAACAACCCCAGGACATAAGAGGCAAAGGTATTACATCGTCAACAACTCGGGGACTTCACAAAGCACATGCAGGAGATATTACGTACAAAAAGACAACACCAATGTCAGCATGCAATAGATTTTTTTCCATATGAAAATCAGATTGAGGACAACAAAGAGAGCATCATGTTTCAGGGAGTGAAAGAAGAACCAAAGAAGGGAAGCTTCTACATCGAAAAGAAATACATGTTGCTTTTGCAATCAAGACGCCCACGGGTAGGGAATCATCATGATTCTGAAATTCTCGTTGAAGATAGAGCAGTCGTGGTTGACACATCACCAAACTCAATGAAGATAAAAGAAGTTTGCACTCAAGAGGATATTATGAAAGTTGTGATCGTAAGGTTGCTTATGTTGGGTCTGAAGAATTATTTACAAGTATAGCAATGAAGGACATTTCTGAAGTTTCAACAAATACAAATTCTTCCAACATGCAATTATCATATGACTTGTCACTTCTGGTTTCTTTGAATAGTGAGACATATATTCAACTATATATATCTTCCAAAAGATCACAAGATACTTAAGTCTACTTCAGACATCCTCTTAAGGGATATCTCACTATTATTACACTAAGGAATCAACCAGAGAAGCTTCAAATTCGACTTAAAAGAACTCAAGGCGAGTTCTTGCACAGTGGAAGTGAATGATGGAAATCCAAGTTTTTGCCATGTTGCATCATAGGGCTGTGACCAGGAGATTTTATTAGATTTAATTTTAGTTATCATTGTTCTGTATGTTTCTTTTATTTCCTGGTTATCTTCAATTTTAGTGGGTTATTTTGGATTATAGGGCTGAAATTAAAAGATCCCAATGCTTACCTAGGAACCTAATTGCTGTAGCACATTACCATTCACAGCACTGTTCACAGTAGAGTAACAGTGAACAATAACTGCCCTTTATTAGAGGCAGTTTTAGGATTTTAAAGTAAAGTTGAATTAGGGTTTCTGTTTTGTTATTAAAAGGGATTCCTACAGTTTGAAATAATCAGACTTTATGCAGATTATGAATGAGATAATGGAGGCAGTGGTTTTTTGTTGCTTTTCTTTACTTTTGTGCTGTGATTCCACTACATAGGTGTGAGAACTTCAAACGTTAGGTATAATTCCCAGGCTCCAGAAGAGTTAAGTTTTATTGAAAATTTAGAAATTCCAGCACCTTTCAGGTTTCAGTCCTACCGTAAACCCTTCTAGATCCCCTTTCCTCGACTATCCTACGGCAAATTGAATGCAAACTTTCATAGTCCAATCTTCAGCCAAGTGATGCTTGAAAGAAAGAGAGCAAATAAAGTTAAAAGTTAATTTTTATGAACTTCTAAAAGCAAGGTCCATAAAACCCATGAGATAATCAAAATTTAAAAAAAAAATTCAGAGGACATACTTTCCCCCTAGGCAACTAAAATCTGGATCAGCTTGAACTTGACCTGGTCATAAGCAAGCTTATGGACCATGTTGGGTTAGTAAGAATAGAGTGGAGAGATACACATGTGCAAAGAGAGAGAGAGGGGGATAAGAGGGGTGGCGTGAGAGAGAGACCCTTTCTCCCCTACTAGCACCCACTACACCCCTGCCAAGGAGCTTAATTGTTGCAAGCCCAAATCCTAGGCCAACTCTAGCCATGTACAAGCATGCTATGTACATCTGACGCTTCCCAAACCTCATAGTGGCAGGAAACCTTTGCATTGGGCCACCCATCTCTTACAAGCATGCTATGTATATTGCCAGAATTTTCATAGTTCCATCAGAGACGGGGGACATATAATGCATGATTCAAGATGTATGAAGGCAAAAGAAAAAGAAATTCATGACTTGCTACACAGTCATCAAGACTCCAAGAAAGTCATTGAAACTCACGTTTTACTGATATTGTTGACAATATGGAAGAAATATTATAAAGGAGAAATTGAAGTGGGATTCCTAGATGTTTTATATTTTCAGCATCTTCAAATTTTTCCCAACATTTGAGGTAGACCATTTGAAAGCAGAGAAACATCAAGAGAGGAAACTATTGCAATTTCATGGACTATATGGGGGAGATTATAACACAAAATAAATAAACCATGAATCTACTCAAGGAAGATTAAAACGTACCTTGATGGCCTGAGTAGCCATGGTTGATCACTACAGTGATATCCTGTGGAAGATGAAAGCACAGAGATGGGATGGATCTTCCTCTCCTCCTCCTTTATGCTTGTTTCCTCAATGGCATAGGTGCCTCAAGGAATGTAGATATTTTAACGTCCTAAGGTTTCTCTATAGGTAGATATATACAGGAGTGGAGTGGGGACCTTGCCCAATTAGTAATGTTAATGGGTCCACTCATTACAGCCTATTAACCAAATCAGACCTACACCAATACTTGCTACACCACATGACTAAGTCAATAGAGCCTGAATTAACCATAAGATCACAAATTAATTATGGGCTTCTTAATATTCATTTAGACGACAACTTAGCCCGTATTATGCAACAAATCAAATTAAAATCAATCCATAATCAATGGAAGCCCACCTTTAAGAAATTCCAACATTCTCCAACTTGGGCGACATTTATTAAGACTTTAATTATTTTTAAGAAAATATATTTATTGGATATATGTAATTCGAAAATGACTCTTGGGCTAAGTTCACCTCATGTGGCCACATATACAAATGTCCTGAATGAACAACATCTTAAGTCAAAAAAATCCGGTCCGACAAAATAACCAACATTGAATCATCGCAGTATTTATATCATTTACTGATACAAGACCCTCTATGGTTACAAATGTTAGTAATCTTATCGATATAGATCTCAGTGATGTGGTACATGTAGTGTGAACTCTATATCCTTATGTGATCAAAACATACAAAGTTCATCATCAGTCTACTTTATAGTCTCAAATGAAACCCCTTTATGCTTTCAAATGGAAATTGCTATAACAACTTTAAGCTTATGTCAAAATTTCACCTTTATATATCCAGACAAATCATGATATCAAAGCAATACCTTTATCCTTAAGCAGCAACTTTATGCTTAAGACTTTCATTTAAACAACATGTACAAACAACCATGTGTGTACAAATGTAACTGTGATATTGCAATATGAAAATAATGGAAAAAAAACTTTAAGGCATCCAAATAATATTTAACAAAACAATGCTCCCACTAACCAAATACATCAAAAGATTCCAATACACTCATGTTTTCCACATGTTTAACAAATACATTGAATCTAAGTCCTTTAGTCAATAGATCCACCAGCATTGCATCAGTTTCTATGTGCTCAATAACGTCTCCCTTTTTAAGACTGTGAGATGCTTTATCGCTATATGTTTAGAGGCGCTGGAACTCTTATTATGCTTTGAAAAGAATACAACTGCACTAATATCACAATAAATCTTAAGTGGTTTCAAAATACAATCAACAATCATAAGCCTTGAGATAAAATTTTTTAACCAAATATGAGTTGTAGCTCCATAACACCATAACATGCCATAAACTCTGCTTGCATGGTAGAAGATGCCACAAGAGTTTGTTTCAAACTTTTCCAAGAAATAGTGGTACAGATGCCAGTACCAGATCACCCGTCACTCAGGTCGACAATCGCCGCAGGAGGATGGTCCAGCCAGTTTCATTGTGGTTAGAGTGATTTTGCTTTATTTTGATAGCCTTTGGGTTTATTTAGGTATTTTGTTATGTTTGAGGGTCTTTGTGAGATTAGCTTCTTTGTAGGGGTCTTTTTGCATTTTGGGTCTCATATATATGTTGGACCATACGTTTGTAAGGGGTATGCTATGAATAAAGTAATTTTTTCCTTGAGCCCTGGTGTGAAGCCAAGAACAAGAGCTAGGCGTGAAGCCTAGTTTCCTTCCTCCCCTTCTTCTTATTTTCCTTCTCCCTTTCTTTCTCCTTTGCGGTCCAGCATCAAATAGCTCCTCCAGCCATCATAAAATATACTAAAAGTGGAATTCTTATCATCCATGCAACTAGCAAAGTCAGAATCACAATATCCAATTACTTCAAAATTATCAGACCTTCTATATGCTAGCATAAAATTTTTGATTTTCAATAAATACCTCATAACCTTTGTAGCTGCCTTCCAATGCTCCATACCTGGATTTGTCATATAATTACCAAGTACACCAATAGCATACTCTATATCCAGTCTAGTGCAGTCTTGTGCATACATCAGACTGTCCACAACATTAGAATAGGGTATTCGCTTCATGGATTCTCTTTCTATATCATTCTTAGGGCACCAACTTCTGCTGAATTTATCTTCCTTGACCATAAGTACATCTCCAAATTTGCAATTATGCATATCAAATCTACTCAGTACATGATTAATGTAAGCTCTCTGAGACAACGCCAATACACCACGGGTTCTATCCTTGTGAATCTCAACACCAAGTACAAATGAAGCTTCTCCAATATTCTTCACATCTTCAATATGAGAACATCTGCAACTGTCCATATCAAACTCTACAAACCTAGCATGGATAGACCCAACGATCTTTGTGCCTCTATTAGGGCGACAGAATCTGTATCCTTTAGAATTTTCTAGATAGCCAATGAAATAACAGTGAGTTGTTCTAGGTCCAGACTTATTCTCTAATGGATTATAATACTAGGCTTTCTTCCCACCAACAACTCAAAAGATGTTTTAGGAGCTGCCTTACTAGGAACCCTATTCAAGATATAGATGGCAGTTGTTAAGGCCTCACCCTAGAGATATCAATAAAATACACCCACTCATCATGGTTTTTACTATATTCTTAAGAGTGTGATTACGCCTCTAAGCTACACTATTTTTCTCAGGTGTTCCAAGCATGGTATATTGAGCAACTATTCCACATTCCTGCAAGTACTTGGAAAATGTTCCTATTTGTTGGCCAAATTCACCATGTCAACCATAATATTCAGCACCATGATCACATCTCACAAACTTAATTATCTTCTCACGCTTCTTTTCAACCTCAGTTTTAAGAATTTTAAACTTATCAAGTGCTTCAGATTTTTCTTTGAGAAGATAGATATATCTATAGCGAGAAAAGTCATCTATAAAAGTAATAAAATACCTACTACCACAAATATTAGAATCTAGGAGTCTACTAATGTCTGTATGAATGAGTTCTAAAAGTTCATTACTACATGTAGACTCCTTTCTTTTAGATTTGGTAAATTTTCCCCTAAGACAATCAATACAAGTGTGAAAATTACTAAAGTCAAGCAAAGGCAGAATTTCATCATTAATTAACCTTTGAATCCTCTCTTTAGAAATGTGACCCAACCGCTTATGCTACAACATTGAGGATTTATCCTAGCCAATCGCTTTTTAGAGACAATACCATCTACATGCATAGAAAAGAACTCATTTTCTAGAGATAATGTTAAGGCGATATAAACCATCACATAAAAGACCTCCACCAACAAATTTAGATCCAAAAAACAGTTCAACCTTTTCATTACCAAAGATAAATCTAAAACCACTAGAATCAGGTTTAGAAATCAAATTCCGTCTCATGGACGATACATATGTAATATTTTCTAAAACAAGAGTAAATTCTGACTCCAACTCTAATCTAACACCTCCTAAAAGTTCAACTAGAACTCTGACTCCATTTCCTACGAACATATTGACTTCATCATCACGACTTCATCATCACTTGCCCTCCGCTTGTTTATGAACCCCCTGCAAAGAATTAGTATTAAAAATAGATGCCCCAATATCCAACCACCAAGAATGTAATGAAACATCTACTAAACCAGATTCAAAACAAGGGCTGGTGAAGCACCTACATGCATGTTCTTCTTCTCTAAGCAATTATTATATTTGAAATATTCAGATTTCTTATGACCCTTCCTTTTGCAGAAAAAGCACTTCAAAACCTTCTTAATAACAGTTCGTGGGCCTTTAAAATTCTAATATCCACTTCCAGAATTTTGAGTTTGACTTTCTTTTTTAAAACCATTACCCTTTTTCTTGTTATGTGTGGGATCCTTAGGGCGTGACTGATACACCATATTAGCACTCTCACCCTTTTCCCTAAGATATTTTTCTTCCTCTTAAACACAAACAAAAATAAGTCCATTTATATTCCATTTATCCCTCTGCACATTATATGTAGTTTTAAGCTGACTAAATTGCATAGGAAGAGAATTAAGAACTTGATGCACAAGAAAATCTTTAGGCATAGGGATCTCAAGACTACTAAGCTTGGATGCAATACTCTCTAGTTTCATGATATAAGCCCTAACACCACTAGTACCATCATATTTCAGATTGATTAATTTATCCATCAGCTCTCCAGCCTCAGCCTTATCAGATTCTACATACCTCTTATGGCATCAAAGAATTATCTAGCCTTACCATTGTCAGGTATAGCATCTAGAATCGAATCCGATATGACCTCTTCATGATCATTAGGCTAAGTCAATTCGCTCTATCCCACTTTTCATAGGCAGTCTTTTGCTTTGGAGTATTCTTAGTAGTAACTTGAGATAGAGGATCATCCCTCAGTGCAATATCCAAAAGTCCAAACCCAGCATTAATTCAATATCACGTTTCCATCTTTTATAATTTGTTCCAGTCATAGTTTCAATGGAGTTAATTAATGGATAAATATAGGTAACCAACATGCTTGAAAACATTTATACACATTACTTTAATGAGAGCCCTTATTTCAATGCCGCAAACTTCCTTTGGCAAGAACATAACCCACATAAAGTATCCTCTCCAGCATACAGTGGAATCAACTAGTAAGGTATCATTAGCTTTCGGAGATCCATCTACTTTGGTAGAATGGATTCCTGGACTATGTACACTCATTAGTCAAAAATACTCCACTTCAGAATTATAAAACACAATAAACTCCCTTTGAGAAGATGATCACCGTGGATGGGCCACTTTGGTCCCCAATGCTTCTCAATCCCTTTCAAAATCAAAAGAAGAAACATGCAAATCTCAATGGATGGGCCACTTTGGTGATCACCATCTATTAAAACCCACAACCCTCCAAACAAAAGAAAGATGAACTAAATATGCCCATAAATCTATTCATTAACCTTGATGCACCAATAACATGCAATTTACAAAAAAAACTTAAAATGATTCCCAATTTTTGAAACAAAAATAGAGGAATCCTGCAAATCTTAATGAATAGGCCACTTTGGTGGTCACCACTCATTGAAACTTGCAACCCTCCAACATAGGAATTTACACAAACCATATCATCATTCAATCCAAATGTGAGATTACATAAAATTTCTAACATGTCCAAGGACCTTTATGCAATAAAAATTCATTACAGAGAGCGATACATAATTATTAGAGTACTATTTCGTAATAAAACTTTAGAAAAGGACAAAATACATATTTAGGAACCTTTTATGTAATAAAATTTCATCATAGGGACCAAAATGTAATTTATAGTGGACTTTTTGTGAAATATTATACCTTTCAGAGGCTTAATTGATTTTTTTGGGGTCGAAAACCAAAACCTGAAACCCATTTAACTCTTCTTCCTCACAACTGGGTGGAGGAGGGCGCCATACCCAGTGTCCTGTCCTCCCCCAAACCACCACCGAAATCCTTTGGATAGCAGCCCGCCGCCTTCTCAGCCCTCCGACATCTAGTTTTTCGCGATCGAGAGAACCGCTACTAGCGGTCCTTTCTTTTCATCTCTTCTTGAAAATCGACGGAAGAAGACTGCCCACGCGGCGGCTCGGGCACTTGCCGGCTCACGGACGGCGTGGCCCAAGCGGCCGCCGGTGGCCTTTTCGGCCACTGGATGAGAGGAAGGCACGACAATGGAGAACCTGAGCGTCGTCCCTTCTTCCCTTTTTTTCTTTTTTTATTTATTAACTGCTTCCTCACGCCCCTTTTTATTGATTTGATTTCTTCTTGATTTGATCTATTATTTTGATTCTAAACTCTAACAAAATCTGGCCTATTATACCAGATGCTGCAATTTCATGGACTACGTGAGGGAGATTAGAACACCAAATAAATAAATCATGAATCTACTCAAGAAAGAATGAAGTATACCTTGATGGCCCTGAGCAGCCATGGTTGATCACTACTACAGCGATATCCTGTGGAAGATGAAAGCAACAGAGATGGGACAGAACTTCCTCTCCTCCTTTATACCTGTCTCCTCAATGGAATAGGTGCCTCTAGGAATGTAGAGATTTTATTGCCCTAGGGTTTCTTTACAAGCAGATATATATAGGAGTGGAGTGGGGACCTAGCACAATTAGTAATGTTAATGGGTCCACCCATTACAGAGTCCATTAACCAAATTAGGCCTACACCAATCGCTACACCACATGACTAAGACAATAAAGCGTGAATTAACCATATGATCACAAATTAATTATGGAAAAGGTACGTGGTACCAACGTACCGGTGGGCATTGGTACCGGTACGGTACCAAACCAAACCGAGCCAAACCGGTACTGTACCAACGGGGCTAAAAGGCAAAAAAAATTTGGAGCCGGTACGAACTGGTCGGTTCAGGCTGGTACCGGTTCGGTACGGGCCGGTACGCGGTCGGTACAGGCCGGTACGGGCCGGTACCGAAATATGTAGCTGTACTGTACTGGTAGGATCCGGTACCGGTATGTACCGGCCGGTACCGACCCGTACCGACCGGTACGGCAGACCATGATTATGGACTTCTTAATATTCATTCAGACAACAACTTAGCCTGTATTATGTAACAAATCAAATTAAATCAATCTATAATCAATGGAAGCCCACCTTTATGAGAATTTCCAATAGAAACCCCCCAAAATAAAAAAAGTAAAATTGTAAATAGCCTTTTGTGCATATCTTCATATGCATGTGCAAGAAACTTTAAGACTTATAGTCTTTACAATAACATTTTCAAAAATCTAATTGATTTAAGTATTATGAAAAGAATGAAATTTATGAAAAAGTGTAATTATATATTGCTTACATAGCATGTGAATGGCCCATAATGCATCTGAAAAAAAATGTTCTTGTACAATCATATGTCTAAATTAAATATATCCAAACAGATAACTTGGGAAAAGGCATTGGCCGAGTGGATTTTGGCTCTGCCAATCCCCACCGAGGAGAGGGCGGACAGGAGAGTATGGAGCAACACTGGGAGACCGAGGGTGAGCACTCGAGAGCTTCAGGGCCTGGCGGCGAGGACCCCGACAAGGCAGATTGAGGAGGCCTGGATCTGGAGCCTGCGCGTCCATCCCCGGGTTGCCATATTCATATAGAAAGTGACTTGGGGGTGCTTATCTACCAGGGGTATCCTAACGAGCAGAGGGGTCCGGGTTCCCCCTGTATGTGAGGCCTGTCTAGCGACGGAGGAGATCATCTGCCATGCCCTCATTGGCTGCCCGCAGGTGGCCTAGATTTGGTGGTATGCAGGGATCTCCCTCGACGTCAGGCATGGCAGATCCCTATTGGAGGTATTTCTCACTCGCCTGAGGACGTTTGCGAGGAGGTCAAACATGGTGGAGTGAGAGGTCCGGTGTGCCTATTTGGCCTAACATACTTGGCCAGATAGGAACATTCAGATCTTTGAGGATAGGTAGCTACATTCGAGGATGATGGCGACTAGAGCCTTGTTTCACGCATCGGAGGTCATCAGCAGTGCACCATCTCGATCTCCTGAGACGACTAGGGATAGTTGGGTCTTTCATCCAGCGGAGTCAGCGACTAGGTTTATCCTTGTTTTCTGAGAGCCCCCATTTTCTAGTTTTCTTAAGGTGAATTCCGATGGCAATGCTGCAGAGCAGGCCGAGAGGGAAGGTGTTGGCTTTGTTATCAAAGACCACCACTCCAGATTTGTGGCGGCTGGTGGATGCCGAATCTACGACACCTCGGCCATTAGAGCGGAGCTGCAGGCGGCATGGAAGGGTGTATATCTATCTAGAGGGTGACTCGGCCTCTGTGATCGAGGGGATCAGTGGGTGGCATACCGTGACGAACGGGTTGTCTCTGATCCATGACATACAGAGGATGTCCGAGGATTGTGGCGCTTTCAAGGTCGCACATATTTATTGGAAGGCAAACATAGCCGCTGACTGGCTGGCCTCTTATGTGGCGCATCACTCTAGAAGCTTCCTCTAGGTGAACCAGGCGGACGTTCCCTACCCGTTAAGCCAACTTCTTTTTTTTTATTTTGTTGGTTGTCTCATATACGTATGGTGTGAGGAGCCAGTGTACCAAAAAAAAAAAAAAACTGCTACATCTATCAATTCTTAGAAGGCCAAAAAAATATTGAATTATTATTTTGTTATGTTCTTATAAACTTCTAACAATGGTGTAATCGTGTAGGTCTACATTAACAAAGTATAAGATAAAGCTGAATAAACATGTAATATGATAAACATCCTAAAAACAGTCACTAAACAAGTTTGTAAGTTTTGGAAATAATGAACAAAGTCAGAAGCTATACTCAAAATTATCATCTGGAAAATACTCTACATTATTAGCACAATTTATTATTCGTCCACAAGTGTAATGCAGAAAAGATTAAAAAATGTGAAATGAAAGGAGCATTGATATATATGTCTAATATAGACTTCATTCCCATACAAGCATATGAATATGAAGATGAGCACTCAGAAGAAATATGATGAGAGATTAATTTGTCTTCTCACTTACATATCTCCAACCCAGAATTTGTTGGCAGCAGCTACAGTAGATATCATTCACAGTGTGTAATCCAGTCACGAGGTGGCGATCCTCATTGGGGCCCAAGGAAATGTTCACCCTGAAATTCCATAAATAAGGTTCAAGATAGGAGTTTAAAACAAGAAGCTCCACCATATAAGCTCTCCTAGTTGAAAGATCAACATAAACCAAAAATTATTTGATTTTCGACAAGCTATTCTTAACGTATCAGCTTTCCAAAAGATAATTTTCACATGAAGGAATAAGAAAAACTGGAATCTACAGAAGTTCTGTTTTTGAAGATTTCTTTTGGCTTATAGTCAAACACTGAATATTTCTCGAAATGTCTAAATTTTGAATGTTAAAAACAGGTGGCAAACATTCATAGTCAGATGTCTAAATGAGTCAAAACATCCAAAAAAATGACATGCAGAGCAACATATCAATGAATGATAGATTGTTTTTAAAGGCAAACCATCATAAAATGATAATCCAACCAATCACAAAAGTGTTCAATTCCTAGTTATTTTAGAGACAAGTAGAAAGACACACAAAAGAAACATATGAAGAGAGCAAAAGCACATGATCTTTATTTTGTTTCCTTTTCTTTCTAAGGAAAGAGCTGAAGTACATGTTCACCCTGCCATTAATGTATTCCATCAACAACAACTCAACCAATTGCATATTAGCCGGGCCAGATTCCCCTATGTGGAAAACTTGCTGACCTTCCAGTAAACATTGGTAAAGTTTCAAACAAAAAATCACCTCTTGCAATGTGTTGCATGTTGGTTTGGCTTTTGGGATTTCACACTGCATTAATGATATAATTCTGCATCTCATATGCAACAAGCAAAAATCAATTTAGCAAGGATTTTTATATACAAAGCCTGTACCAGGGTAAATTATGTTGCTAGCCCTTACAAAGCTGTACTACTATCTTGTCTCTCAATTCAAAATGCAAGTTTTACACAATTCAAAATGTCCCCTTGATCCTCCAGTTACTAAGACCACCATTTGCGTTCCCTATAAAAAGTCGTGTCAATACAGCAAGTTGGTTCATCTTTTCTTTTACATATCAATTCACAATATAGTTCTAGCAGCCTTCCCAGAGTCAGAATCTCATAATTGCATGTCTTGAGGCAAAGTCCTGGTATTGTGATCTGGTAACTGATGTGCCGTGTAGCAGCAGATATAAAGATGTGTTATAAAGGAGAGGCAAAAAGTAAGTTTCTTCTTCAAGCCAATCTAGGAAGGAAATTAATTGTACCATGTGATAAAAGGTGAACACAATTTGCTTCCCTGGTCTTCAAGTATACAATGCCAGTTCTCCATCCACATTACTATTACACCTTTATACTATACTAGTTAACTTTTTGTTTGACAAGAAATAATTCACAAAAATATAATGCACATAGAAACTACAGAAATACATGGCTACACTAAGATCTTTGCATCCTATAATTCAAACATGAATTATCAAAGGGATTAAGAATTTTTTAAAAAAAATCTGGGGACTACTGAATGCAATAATGCATCTTGGATAAACTATAGGTTATAAATGATAATTATAACTCTGTATTACAAATGATTCAATTAATTACACCTTTACATAATTACATCATGGAAGATCCAAACTTCTTATTACCAAAATTAAAGCAAGAAGCAATCTAGTAATAAGTCAATTCATTTCACATATCTATTCTATGTATACATGCATTACACAATACTATTCTTATCTCTAAGCTTCTGTAGCATTCACAGTGAAAGTATGCATATCAAAAACATTTATTAATAAATCGAAAGAAAGTTACATTATCCAATTTCTTAGATAACAAACTATGCTTCATCCGTGAACACACTTAAAGAATACCAATATAGGATAATGAAAGTCATGCATGCAATTTAAGAAAGAAAGCAAATGTAGGAATTATAAATAACAAATGCAGGTTAATAGATGCACATTCAAAGGTTAAAGCAACATAAAACAGATCTGTTAATAGCATAGCCACTGAGTATAACAGAGGTGACTGAATACAGGTTATACGGGCAGAAGAAAAACAAATATAAAAATATATAGCAGTTGCACATCAGGGTATCTGATTAATCAGATATACAAGCACATAAGTTCATAAAATAATGAGAACAAACTACACATAATCAGTACTTAGGGAAACTTTAGAGAAGCATTACAAGTTCAAATCAGAATGTAAAAAATGATCAGATGAGAAATGTTATTTGTGAGATTAAGTAGATATATGCCTGGAGAATGAACATTTTCTTTTGCATTTATGCAGTTCTAACTGAACAGAAAGAAAGTCATGATATAAATGCAACCTCATTTACTTAAACAACATATACCTGAACCAAAAGGACTCCGGCCATTCTAGTATTTGACAGTAGACTCTAGTTTGTCATTGCAAATGGTATATGGATTGGTGCATAATGCACAATTGCAAGGAAATAAATTCTTAATCAGGCCGTGGCGGCTTATGACTGCCATAAGCTTCAAAAGCTATCATTCAGTGCAATACAGAGTCAGAAATAGCTTATAGTCAGATAGATCAGCATTTTCTAAACTACAACAAGAAGAGAGGTTTGCAATTGTCGCTATTCAGAATGGTTGCATATCCTTGACTATGGGTGTCCCTCTATATGGCTTCTTTAGAATTTCTTGAAGCATAATCAAGCTGGTCTACTATCAAAATCGGTATATGTATATTTTTTGTTCATTGGGTTGTTGAATTGACAAGTTAAAAAGAATTCAGCATGCTGCTGTAAATGATATAGTTAACATATTATGGTTTTTACTACTCCACAAATCATGTTGGCAAAAGTGCAGGGCATCATAATCCTTATTGAGTGTTCAAATTGCTTAAGTATAGAAAACACTCAACTTCTTACAAACAAGGAGAATAGTAAAATGGTTGGATTAGAACTGCCAATTGATTTTATAGGCCTAATATGTCTTTGTAGTTGCTAAGCAGGTAAAAGATTAATCCCAATTATGGTTAGTTAGTCTTATTGCAGCACAATCACGTATTAAATTACACCAGAGATCCTATAAGGGACTTTCTTAACTGAAATAAAGAAGACCAGGTTAATTTATATCCATTCACGTAGCAAATTCAGACTAGAGATTCCTATTTGTCACCATGTCTTATAATAGTGGACAATGTGCAACCAACCAGGCAAAGTTCAAGAACCAGTGTGTGACTAGTCAGCTTAGGAAGGTTCTCTTTACAGAAAGCCAAACAAATATCAAGTAGCAGGATTTCAAAATGTAAAAAACTTTCCAGTAACAATTCTAGGAAACAATCCTTTTCCTCCCTTGATTACAAACATTGCTGCACTAATGTCCTTTCATTTCGTCCTTCTAAAGGTCAACATTAACTTTTCAACTCTTCTACAATATCTTATTTCATGGCAACAAATGTTTCTTGCTCATCTGACATCTGACATTACAGCAGTCAATCACCCAGCAATTTGTATCCTCCAATCCATGCATATGCAGGAATTGCCGCTAGGCATGCTAAAAGGATATATGCTGAGAGAATTCTAATAAAATTTCATTCTCGTGTTGTTTTTAATCCATTCTTGAAATCATAGAATTTTGTTTCTATCCATTTATCTTTACAAGGTAAGATCGTTGTTAATTAAATGTTCATGCATTCTAAATAGATAAATTCACGTCCTACAAATCAACTTTGAGTCATACAATATCAGCGGAATACTTTGGACAGAGATTTATAATCTGCCGATCCAAGTTCCAGTTCAGGCTACCTAGAAGTGTAAACACTATATACCCACACCATTTAGTAACTCATACAATCCAAATACCAAAATCGCAACATCAACATATCAAGAAAGAGGCAGCAATCATACAGCACCGACACTCATTCACGAAACACTAAAAGCTGCCAAATTTCCAAAGAATCCCAGGATCGCAAGAGCGCATCAGGGTGGAGAAAGAACAACTCACACGCTCTTGAAAAGATATGCCCGGCCAAACCGCCCGTTGAAGTCCTTCGAGATGATGACATCGTGCGAGGCCGAATCAACCTTGCAGCACTTGCACTTGAAGACCTTCGGCCCAGGCAGCGACTCCACGAAGAGCAACCCCATGGACGGCTCAATCAACCTCTCAAGAACCGGAACCCCCTAACCCTAACACTAAATCTCCGATCCTCCTCCAACCAGGGACCCCAGAGCGGCCCCCGTCTCCGCCAAGAACCAACCAGGCACCCAGAAAACCTCAATCGGAGGAGGAGAAGTCGAAGAGACCGGAGATTTCCCGTCGAATCGCCATTGGAGAGGAAGGATCGGATCGGAATCAAGGGGACCTTTTTGGGGTGGGGGGATGGTCAAGAAAACGGAGAGAAGCAGCGTGGAGGAATCTCTCTCTAGCTTTCGGTTGCAAAAAGAGGAGATGAGAGGACCGGTTTAAGAGTCAAAACAAGGGACCGGGGGTAGAAAGCGACGGCGGGTATTTATAGAGGGGAGTCCGGAGAGGTTTGGATTACCGACGGTCATTTCGGCAGCGTGTGTTCGCTTGGTTGACGGTTACGTGGCGAGTTATTATTGATGATATTTTAAAATAATTTTAAAGTTGGAAAAGAAATATTTAATGTTATAACAGGGCCTTGCACTTTTTGGCAACCATGGCCCAGAAAATGTATATATGCATGAGAAAGGAATATATTTCATCGCGGAAGCCAGTTTTTTCTTACAAATCCATAAAGTTTCGTTAGGAGTCGTGGAAATTTATCAGCTTTTTAATATTCGGAACCATGGTATGGGTGGTTTCTGCAGTCATCCTATTACCAGTCCATGGAAAGTGGTTTGGTCCATGAAGGCATTCTTTTTTGTTGAAGAATGGCTCAAAATATCACTCATTAGAAAAATTTTAGGAATCAGGTAACAACCTGCATCACTTATAATATTTTTTTTTATCAGCATGATTTTTTGTCAACCTATATTAGTTTCCTTTGTTAGCATAATTTTGTTAGAGTAATTTTAGGAATCACATGACAACCCTGTATCATCTATAATATTTTCCACTATTAGTGAGATCCTATATTAGCCGATATTATTTTTTATATATGGAATTTGTACACAAATATATATAATCCCTGTAAGGCTGCAAATAGGTCGGGTCCTCACATGACAACCTGTATCATTTATAATATTTTTCACTATTAGTGAGATCCTATATCAGCTGATATTATTTTTCATATATGGAATCTGTACACAAATATATATAATCCCTGTAAGGCTGCAAATAGGTCGGGTCGACTCGCAACCTGACCCGTTTTGGAAAACCTGCGGGTCCGGGTTGGATTCTCAAATTGGACCCGAACATTTTTTTAGATTAGGTCTGGGTTTACTGAATTTAGACCCAACCCGATCCGACTCGACCTATTGTTTTTTTGGATTTATTTTGGGCCGTTTACACTATGACCCGATCCGACCCAAAGACCCGACTCGAACTCAGAATCCCGCACTGGCGCACTGCTGACTACTGCGGCCTGGTCTTGTGGACCCACAACCCAAACTCGGAGCGGTATAAATGGAAAGCACAAACATCGCTAGGGTTTCTTCTCCCGAATCCCTATCGCTATTCTTCATCCTCCGAGCGCCGCCTCCTCCGAGTGCTGCCTCCTCTGAGGGCCTCCTCCAAGCTCCTCCTCCTCCAAAGGCCTCCTCCGAGCCCCTCCTCCAAGCGTCGCCTCCTCGGAGCGCCTCCTCCTCCGAGCGCCGCCTCCAGACTCCCGACTCCCGACTTCGGTGAAATACCAAGCTTCAAATTCATAAAAGAAGAACAAAATCCTTCCATACATTTTCCAGAACCTTAGCATACAATACAAAGCTTCCATGAAAATAACCATATTCGGTTATGAAGGAGCTTTTGTAGATGGGATGCGTTTGAATTCTTGCATTGCTAATGACAATTTCCCCCTTCTATGACTAAATCAGCACAATTTTGATCCAGATCCGACCCGAACCCTAAGTTTTTAGGTCGGATCTGGGTTATACATGGATCCGACCCGATCCGAATGACCCATTGGGTCAAAAATTGTAGGTCGGGACCCAACCTGACTCGATCCAATCTTCAACCGAGTCAGATCTGGGTCCAAGTTTAGGACCCGAACAAGAAACCGGGTCGGGTTGGGTCCTGAGTGACTGTGACTCCGACCCGACCCGACCCATTTGCATCTCTAAACTCCTGAGATGTACCAAATATGAAGCAACAAAGAAATAAAATCACTTTTCTCTCTCTCTCTCTCTTGTTTTCTATTATTCTCCAATTATTTCAACATAGAATTATAGCCACCGATCACGTAATTTGCTACCATCATCCCTTTCACTTTTGCTATGGTTATCGTCGTCACTCGCAGATCATCTATTTCTCATGCCTTGTTTAGGGGGTAGTCGAGGCTCTGGCCTCGGCGGCTTTCAAAGCCCCCTATCCTCTGCAGCGAGAGTGGTCAAGCCTTAGTGTCCCACTACTCGGTCCTCATCTTCAAGGCTATGTCATCCACTATTGTCGCTGCGGTCGATCCAGCCACCACCCTTGGTTCCGACCTGAACTACCTCCTGAAGGACCTGCTTGATGACATGCAAGGTGATTACCGAGATCTGATGGAGGCCACCTTTCAGCGTAACAACCTGCACCAATTTGACTGCGGGCCTTTTTCGGGTCATCGACATGTACGAGGCCATGCGGGACCTCATCCCGGACCTCGACCCCCTTTTTCCAACCAGTACTCCACGTTCCTCCGGACGGAGGCTGCGACCATCTCGATGTTCCTGGCGGTGGCAATCCGGGGGAATCTTCATGGAACTGGAGGACCTAATCCGGCAAGGACACGCCGACGCCATCGGAGATGAGAAAGTTAAGCTCTTAAGCACCCGCTTTCGATGCTCCTATTCCTCCATGTCAGTGACCTCCTCCTCCACAGCCATGTTAGGCGAGGATAGGCCAGCGCCATCGAAAATGAGGGAGTTAAGCCCTTGAGCACTTGCTTTCGGTGCTCCTGTTTCTCTATGTCGGCCAAGGACACGTTGACGCCACCGGAGATGAGGGTGTTAAACTTCTTGAGCACTCGTTTCCGATGCTCCTATTCCTCCATGTCGGGCAAGGACACGCCAGCTCCACCGCAGATGAGGGAGTTAAGTTATTTGAGCATCCGCTTCTGGTACTCCTGTTCCTCCATGTCGGACAAAGATATATCGGCGCCACCAGAGATGAGGAAGTTAAGCTCCCTGAGCACCCAGTTCCAGTGCTCTTGTTTCTTTGTCTTGTTCCTCCGTCTCAGGTAAGGACATGCCGACGCTATCAGAGATGAAAGAGTTAAGCTATCTGAGCACCCACTTCCGGTGCTCCTATTCCTCTGTGTCGGGCAAGGACACGCCGGCACCACCGGAGATGAGGGAGTTAAGCTCCCTGAGCACCTGCTCCGGTGCTCCTATTCCTCCGTTGAGGCAGAGGGCGGCAGCACTCAGGAAAAGTGATCGGTTATTTCAATTTCAAAAATAAACCACGCAATAGCACGTAACCTGTAGGATAGTGATTACGGGTGTCGGTCCACAGGGATTGGAGACAAGTTATTTTTCCTAATTAAATAATTACTTCAAAGGGGATAAGTTAGAGTAAATGATAAAAACTAAGAATTAATATGGGTGTAGTAGTATGAATTATCTATGGAGAGAGGTGTTTAGGGCTAGATTCCACCGATAGATTTATATCCGTGACGCTTTTCAATGATTGAGTTGTATGTAAGACTTGATTGCTTCCGACTACAAGCCAAAGCAATCACAAAAGAAAATTATAACTAATTCCTAGCATGAATCATCTAAGTCTAGCACAAACCATCTACTCTAACGATAAGCATGACCTGTCTAACCTAGCATGATGCATCTGATCATTAAGTCATTAAACATGAAATCGATGTCACATGAATATCTCCTCCAAACCACAGGTGTTGGATTCGATGAAATAGATCAATCTATGTAAAATATTTTATGCAAAATAAATGATTCACATAAATTGGGTAAATCATAAAATCAATTGATAAATTCTTCATCATACAACCATCTTACAATACAAACTCAAATCAATAAAAATGAAACGAATACTCCTCTATGGCTTCATCAAACCCCTAAACCGAGGCTTAGCTGCTCATGGTGGCCGGAAGTCCTCCCATCTTCATAAAAAATTGCTCTTCACTCCCTTCCGCTCCCAGCCTCTCTCTCTTCTCCCTTTTTTTATTTTATTTCTTCATCTCCCTCTCGGCTTTCTTCTTCTTTTCACTGAAACAGGGGGTCTCCCCGTTTTTTTCTGTTGAACCGAGCTCCCCCTCCCTCCTCTCCCTTTTCTTCATCTTGCTCTTATAGATCGCCGAAGGCCGGTGATGGATCCCGAGAGAGGAGGAGGGCGTGATGCTGGGAGAATGGCTGGATCTCGGGCGACGATGGGGATGGAGCTCGAAACGGGTGCCGATCCGGAAGGAGCTGGGTTACCAGCTCGTTGAATGCAGTTGGCTGGGATCGCGGTGAAGGCTGAATCACATGGATTGGAGCTGGGAATCGATGGGATTTCTTCTTGGAACGAATCCGGGTGAAGCTCGGGATGGCTGGAATGCTTGGAGGAAATGGCTGATTTCCGGCTGCTGGGAGGTGGAACGGGCGGCGGATGGCACGCGGTTGATGCGGCTGGCACGGAGCTGATGCGGTGGTGCTGGATCTCGGCTGAAGACGCGGGATGTGATGGCAAAGGGGCTGGATCTCCGCTGCTGGGAAGAGTCGACCGCACGGGCACGGTGGGCACGCGGCTGATTGCAGCCGACTGGAATCATGGAGGACTGGTCGCCGGCGGATTTGATCGCGGGATCGTCGGGAGGAAGCCGCGGACGGTGGGCGGCCGCGAGATCAATGGGAAGACGCCGCGGACGGTGGGCGGCCGCAAGATCAACGGGAAGACGCCGCGGGGGACCGTCGGTGGGCTGCACGTGAGATGTTCATCGGGGGAGGAAGAAGATGAACAGTGGCTGAGTCATTTTTTATATATATTTTTTTAACACTGTTCATATGAACAGTGTTTTCAGCATTTGGGGAAAAACTCTTTTCTTGCTCTATTTTAACAGGAAAATGGGCATATATGGTTTTAAAAGGTCTCCCTTATTTTGCTTAGTTTGGAAACATGATGCGGAGACGGGAATTTCTGAACCGTTGGATCACTTGGGGAGCCACGGACGGTGGACAGTGCTTGGGTGCATGCATGTCAGTTGGGCATTGGGCTCGAACCCAGTGTTATTGAACTGAAATGTGCTGGCTGGTATGCTCGGAAGGCGAGGACATGTGAATTATTTATTTCTTATCATATTTTAAATTTATTTCAAAGATTGTTTCTATTTTGTAGTAAAATAAGTAGTTATCCGTTTAAGAATGTTGACATGTGCTGGAAAAAGAATATTAAATTATAGATTAATCAGCACTTATCACACCCCAAACCTACATTTTGCTAGTCCTCGAGCAAAATAAAACTAGAAAAGAAAAATTCTAACTCACTTTCGCAGGCATCGCGATTGCATTTACCATATGCAACAAGGCTTTAAACCCCTAGGTTACTCTAGTGGACGAGTTATAGTCTCGTGAGGGTTTCCAGTGAAAATACCCACAAACTTCAATATTAAAATAAATCATTTATTATTATTATTATTATTATTATTATTATTCTTATTTAGTCGATTGATCTATAAAGTGAAAATCAAATTCCAAATGCTTACTAGCTAAGAATTTCAAAAACTCTCTTTCTTTTATTATTATTATTAAAATCTAATTTAAGATACATAAATGATAAGAATTTCAAAGCACACACGGTTTTATTTACTAAGTCAGCCCAAATTCTAGATTAGTATGCAATCTAAGTTAAAGTCATTAAGTTTCCGTTTAGGGAGTTGTAAGACTTATTTATACTGGAGTGCTCGGTGAAATCTGGACCGTACACAAGCTAAGGGTTCGGATCTCCAAAATATTGTTAATACTAGTAGTTTCCAAGGATTGGTCGAAAAGACCTACTCACTGATTCAAAATCATCTTATCTGCAGGATTTCGAGAGTTGTGGATGTTTATTTTAGTACCTCACGGGCTTTATCTGTAATATTCCAGTTTACTCAAATTTTTACAACGACGGCTTTCACACTATTGTCTTTTCGGTCAATACAACATTTTTTTTCTTTTTTTTTTCTTTTTTTTTTAAAAAAAGATATATAAATTGTGCACTTTTACTCTTGTGGTGATTTCTCCCGTGTAACGAGCAATCAGTCGACAACTCTCACACCAGTTGGCATAAGGTGTCGGGCATCAAGACTCTCCTACGGACTTATGCTCGGAGTCCTCATCACAAGCCCACTTGATCTTTGACAATAGGTAGCCCTTTTCGATGTTCCTGACTAAATCCATTTTTATTGATGTTTTTTTTTTTTTTTGGATTAGATAAGTATGATTCATCAGGGTCCAAGGTTGCTACCATACTCTCAACATAATGTCGAGCCTAGACCTTAGAAGAGTCGGCCAGTGTGTAGTGAAATTCCAAAGTATTAATTAGCTTACAACTCCCTAAGAGAGACTTAATAAAAAGAACTTAAATTTGTATTACTTCCCACTAGTCATTGGGCTTTTTAGATTTTATATACCTTGTGTGTTTATCATTCTCGCATAAATGTATATAAATTAGGGTTTTTTTTAACAAAAAACTTTTTTTAATAACTTTTTTTATTATTTTATAAAAATAAATACATTTTTTTAAAAAAAAATATTTTTAATATTTTTATTTTTTTTAAAAGATGATTTTTTTTTTATTATTTTTTTAACTTTTTTTTTTGATGAAAATCAAGATGAATACCCCCAAACCTAAACCTAACATTGTCCTCAATGTTAAGAAATAATCTAAGAGAATTGGGTTGCCTCTCAACAAGCGCTAAGTTTATTGTCTTCAGCCAGACATAGTGAGATAGTTTTTGCATCTCCTTCTATGAGGTCATCTATTTTGTCTATCATAAAACACTCAATTTCTCTTGCGGGTTGGTCGGGCCGCATTGAACACATTTAATTTTACCTTCATATTTCCAAATGATATGTTCATTACCCTTGTTCTACAATTGATGCACGCATTGGCTATTGCTAAAAAGGGCCACCCAAGGATAACGGGGATTTGTTTCTTAGGATTAGGTTCATGTTCCATATTAAGGACAATGAAATCTACTGAAAAATAGAATTTGTCTACCTTGACAAGAACATCTTCAATTATCCCACGTGGTGTTTTTACAGATCGATCAGCCAATTGAAGGGATACCGAGGTTGGTTTTAACTCACCTAACCCAAGTTTCTCATAAACTGAATAAGGTAAAAGGTTGACACTTGCCCCTAGATCTAAGAGTGCTCGATCAATGAAATTATTTCCTAAGACACAGGAGATGGTGGGAGCACCAGGATCTTTGAATTTCGGAGGGGTATTGTGTTGGAGAATAGAACTCACTTGATCAGTTAGGAAGACCTTTTAGGCACATGTGTCCTAGATTTTTCGCTTTTGTGTGCAAAGGTCTTTTGAGGAATTTGGCATAGGAGGGAACTTGTCTAATAGCATCAAGAAGCGGAAGGTTGATTTTTACTTGTTTGAAAACCTCCATTATTTTCTCTAGTGAAGTTCCTTTTTTGCCAAAGGGAGAGGGTGAATTAAGAGCTTCAGGATATGGGCCTTTGGGATATGAGTTTTGGCAGAAGGTGGACTAGGTGAAGAAGAAGAAGAAGGTTTTTCATTTGACACATTTCTATCCTCTTCTTCATCTTCCTTATTGTTGTCCTCCCTAATCTTATTGTCTACTACACGTCCACTCCTTAGGGTAGTCAAAGCATTGGCTTGTTCATGATGAATTGCATTAGTTGATTTTTCTTGAGCCATGTATTATCCCCTAGGATTACTTAGTGGTTGGCTTGGAAGCTTTCCTTCCTCTCGCTTGTTTAGTGCATTAGCTAGTTGACCCATTTGGGATTCTAGCTTGGCGATTGATTGCGTATGAGAGTGCACTAATTGTGTAATGGTTTCCAAACCTTGAAGGGCATTCAACACTTTCTCCTCAAAGGCTGTGTTTTCTTTGGGGTGGAGGAGGAGTGTGTTGAAATTGAGTCGAGGGATGGTAGGGATGAATATTTTGTGGGGTTTGAAAATTCTGAGGGTTTGGAAAGTTTTGGGAATAAGGTTGGGCAGTATTCGAAGCTTGCTGCTTCCAAGAAAAGTTTTGGATGATTTCGCCATCCCGGGTTATATGTATTAGAAAATGGGTCATTACCCGGTCTAGGCAGTGTTTGAGCAGCATTGATGTGTTCTTGCACGAGTTCGGGAAATTGGGGCGCTGAAGGGCACTCATGAATAGGGTGGGATGGGCTAGAACAAATAGTACACACTTGTGCTTGGGAAGAGTTCATGTAATGCCCACCTATCATCAGTTGGTCAATCTTATGGGACAATGCATCTACCTTGCTAGACAGGTACATAGAATGACTTATTTCACAAATGGTCCCTTTTCTTTGAGAACTCGGGGGTGCTTGACGAGAACATGAAGCATGGTGGAGGGAGTTTTCATTTAGATTTTCAAATAATTTCAATGCTTCATGCTCATTTTGAAGCATGAATGTCCCCCCACATGCGGCATCAATCATCTGACGGTTTCGTTCAGTCAATCCGTCATAGAAGCATTGCACTAGCTGCCACTTAGGTATTTGATGATGTGGGCCATTTACGGATTAGGTCCCTAAATCTCTCCCAAGTTTCATGAAATTCTTCTCCCTCAGTTTGGGAGAAGCTTGTAATGGCACGTCTAAACTGGTTCGTTCTTCCTATGGGGAAAGTATTTTTTAAGAAATTCTTGTTGCATTTGATCCCAAAGAACGAATTGAGTTAGCTTCTAAAGAATTCAGCCATTGTTTGGCTCTATCTTTAAGGGAGAAGGGGAATAACCTAAGTTTCAGGGCATCATCAGTGAAGCTCTGAATCTTGACAGTGGTGCAAATCTCAAGAAATTCATCTAAATGTTTGTATGGGTCTTCGTTGGTGAGCCCATAAAAAGATGGGAGCATTTGGATCACACTAGACTTTATTCATATTTGTACCGCTGCTACTTCAGGTAATCGAATGCAAGATGGGGAAGTGTAAATGGTGGGAGTAAAGTACTCCCTCAGGGAGTTTGGGTTGTTCTTCAGCCATCTCAGGAGGTAGGGATGATCCAAATGTTTTGATCTTAGCTCGAATGTTCCTAAGGGTTCGTTCTATTTCAGGGTCAAAAGGTAATAGGTTTTGTACTCTAGAACGACTACCGTGCATACACTAGTACTCGATCAATCAAGCATGCAATAAAAGAGAAAAAGCATATCAATCCTAGTCTTTGTCCTAAAATCACTAGACAGCTCCTAACTGGTTTGAAGAGGGCACCTAAGCCTCCAAATCCGGTCTAATGAAGCCGAGTTTGACCAAGGTAAGTCCCAGGTAAGTGGAGGGGTCACGATGCGTTCACAAAGGTCCCACTTAAACCCACTTGCCTCGAACAGATGAACTGTCTCCCTTATAGGGACAAAGCTTGCCCAGACATCAACTAAGCCACAGAGCAAAATTGGTGCAACTTTCGGTGATCTTCGTCCTATTTGAGCTCGAATGTCCCTAGGAGCCAATGTCTAATTGAATTTAATAAAGTGACACTATGTGAGATTGAGTTCACCTAAGTTGGGCAAGAGTCCGGTGATGAAATCCGACTCTTATCTTGTTGGGGTGATTGCCCTTACTATGTGCAAATTGATTTGTGTATGTGTATCAAGCATGCATTCACAATTTTGCTATAATTAAAATCAAACAATCACCACAAAATTTCAAACCAATATTAATTTAAATAAGAAAAGTTTAGAGGTTACCAAAGGGAATTTTCCCAGCAATTTAATTTTTTTTTTTTTTGCAAACCTCTACAGCATTTCTTTTCCGGCAGTTCTCCTTTTGATCATTCCAGATTTTTTCCTCGATTTCTGATCAAATAATATATAAAAAATAAATAAAAATTAGTAAGGGAGAAAAAGAAGATAAGAAAAGTAACAATAATAGAAAAATTTTTTAAGAATTTTTTTTTTAAATTTTTAAATAATTTTTTTTAGTAAGAAAAATAACTATGCTAGCAATCTCCGGCAACGGCGCCAAAAATTGATCGGTTTATTTCAATTTCAAAAATAAACCATGCAATAGCACGTAACCTGTAGGATAGTGATTACGGGTGTCGGTCCACAGGGATTGGAGACAAGTTATTTTTCCTAATTAAAATAATTACTTCAAAGGGGATAAGCTAGAGTAAATGATAAAAACTAAGAATAATATGGGTGTAGTAGTATGAATTATCTATGGAGAGAGGTTGTTTAGGGCTAGATTCCACCGATAGATTTATATCCGTGACGCTTTTCAATGATTGAGTTGTATGTAAGACTTGATTGCTCCGACTACAAGCCAAAGCAATCACAAAAGAAAATTATAACTAATTTCCAGCATGAATCATTTAAGTCTAGCACAAACCATCTACTCTAACGATAGCATGACCTGTCTAACTAGCATGATGCATCTGATCATTAAGTCATTAAACATGAAATCGATGTCACATGAATATCTCCTCCAAACCACAGGTGTTGGATTCGAGAAATAGATCAATCTATGTAAAATATTTTATGCAAAATAAATGATTCACATAAATTGGGTAAATCATAAAATCAATTGATAAATTCTTCATCATACAACCATCTTACAATACAAACTCAAATCAATAAAAATGAAACGAATACTCCTCTATGGCTTCATCAAACCCCTAAACCGAGGCTTAGCTGCTCATGGTGGCCGGAAGTCCCCCTGTTAGATGTATGCCCTAGAAGCCAATTTGGCTGATACATTTTGATTCTAGGGACATAATTTTGTACTGACTATTTATTATTGAATAAATAAAAGGCATCTTTTCATTCATATTGTTTATGTGTCTATGAATCGTCCAAGAAATTAATAAGATGATGATACATATTCTCAAGAGTTGAGAATTTGGCCATGTATCTTGGTGATTAATTTCTAAATGCTCCCTGATCAATGATCATCACGAGGACGGTGATCGATCGATCAGTGCACAGATCACTTCCTTCTGGATGGACGAGACTTGAGTCCACAGTGTAGGGACACTGAAGTGATAGTGCAGGTGCTTGTTAGAGAACAAGGGTACTGAGCGTGACCAAGACAAGAAGTCACTTGGATGTCTATCCACTCGTCATGTGACTTGCTGAATGTTGCAGTAGTGTGACTGGTCCTTTGACCTGCGTGCTTCGGCTACTCACAGTGAGGTTATTGTAGTTTGACTGCACAACATACATGGTCTCTAGCCATATGGGTCCATGCAGTGTAGATTGGCTGCAGTAAGTTCACTGTAGGAGTAGGGTATGCACCTATAAGGAATCTATCGACCTTGATAGAAGAGGAGTGATCCTATGTGAATTTGTTAGACTGAGTTCTAAGAACCTTGGCCAGGGCAGTAATATAAAGTGGAAAAGAGTTTTCCATTAGCGAACTCAAGTTGAATAAATCTTGACATATGACAGACGATGGGGTTTTGACGAGTTGTCCATGAACCTCCGTCCTGTAGGGATCCACGATAGTAGGACTGTATCACACGTTAACTGCACCTAGAGGTTCATCATTCCATTCTGCTGGGTAGCCACTACATGCTGCTAGGGTGTCACTGGTGGATGGTGGGACTCATAGGGATTATCTTGATGATCGATAAACCCTAACGAGTTGAGTTGGAATCGTTCCAACCCATTGAAAGGAGTTTTCAATGATATTGAGATAGAGATCACAATATACTCACTACCAGTCAGAAATAGAACCTATGGGGTCACACACACTAGAAGTATTGATCGATCCGATGGTTGAAATCAGTGATTAGGAATCACAAGTAATCATTTGAGTTGATAAGAAGTTGTGAAGAAGGAACAAGGAAATTAATTAATTGGACTTAAACACAAATCCTACTTCGGGTAGGATTCCTAGAGTCCTAATGATTAGGACTGGGAATCCTGTTGGAGTAGACTGGAATTCCTACTTAGAATAGGATTCCTACAATCCTAATGAGATTAGAAATTTTGAATTAAAATTGGATTCCTACTTGGAGTAGGTTCCTAGAAATTCTAATTGGATTAGGAACTTCGGATTCAAATAAAGTTCTAATTGGATTAGGACTAAAATTAAATACATCCTAATTGGATTAGGATTCCTTAAGTCTAAATTAATTATTAATCTAATGAATCAACATGACTCCTAATTGGATTAGGATTGAAGAGTTCAATTGAGTCATGGTTCATTCAAGTCCTAATTGGATTAGGACTAGCCTAGATTGGATCCAAATTGGTTCACCCTTGGCTAAGCCTAATTGGATTAAGACTAAACCACATTAGGGCCTCCAATCCTCATTAGATGAGGATTAGGGCAACATGAGAGGGAGGGGCTCACGCCCCTCCTCCTTGGATCTGTGGTGCGGCAACAAGAGGGGCCGGCGGCCCTCTTGTAATACATCAAGGGCTCCTAACTTGTAGGAGCCCTAGATGTTATAAAAGGAGGACTCTTGGGGGCTGACCTAATGGATATAGGAATCCCCCTCCTCTCCATCACGTGGCCAACCCTCTCCTCCTCCTCCCTTGGTTCAGCCGCCATCAGCAAAGGGAAAAGAAGAGGAGGCGTCTCCCTCCTCTTGGTCTTCTTCCTTGCTCCAACGCATGAAAAGAGAAGGGCTGCAGGGGCTTTTGATCTTCTTCCCATCTTCATCCTTCTTCTTCCTCCTCTCAAGTGCAATCAAGAGTTGATTGAAAGAGAGGACATCAGCCATCAAAGCTATCTCTGCAAAGAGAGCTAGCACCTCCGGGTGAGATAGAGAGCTTGGATCGGATCCTGCTTCGTGTGGATACCCGTAGAGGCCGGAGCGTTTGAACGCTTCAAGCGAACCCTCTTCCAAAACCACGAATTCAGATTGCGGTGATCATCTACCCGCGCAAGGTGAAGATTTGATCTTCCTAATAGTTTTTAAAAGTTTTAATTCTTACCTATTACGAAAGGTCTCGACAACAAACGTTCATTTCGCCGATGAACGTCGATCCCGCACCATGCCTCTTCCGCTGCCATCTGATTTAATTTTTGAAATATCAGCGGCATGGGCGGGTTACAACCAGTGGTATGCAGAGCCTAGGCTTCGTAGATTAAGGTAAGAATTAAATATCTAAAGGCATATTAGAATCTGAAAATGATATGATCATGCATGCCTGGAAAAAATTCTGCATGCAGATTTTTCAGGGGTGCTGATTTTTTGCATGCTGATTTTTATGTGATAAAAAATGATTCTAAATGCATTGTTAATGGGATTACAAAGTTTAGAATCATGATTAGCATGATCAGCAACCTATGTCATGATACAATCAGTTAGTTTTCAGATCTGAAAATTATCAATTGTTGCATACCGTGATGATCATAGGATTCAAAACCCTTTTGGTATCCAATGTAATGACCTGGCGATGTGATCTGCGATGTCCATGGTAATTTTCAGATGCTTGCATGCAATCTTGTTTGACTGTTTGAGAAGGCCTGTGTTGCCTCCTAAAAGGAAGATGTAAATTATTTTTATTTTTTATTTTTACATCTGATTGTATTTCCTTGTGATGTGATGTCATCAATGATCAAGTTGAGCAAAAGGCATAGATGAAAGGTCGAATCTAAGCAAGGTGATGTTCGATGGGATCAAGAAGTTTGATCAAGAGATCGAATCAAGGTGGCTTGGAACCAATTCAAGAGTTGAAGACCATTGATCCGATTGATGTGCATGTGCTTGTAAATACGAACTAATTAGAATGCCATGATCATGCACCTAGTTTAAAGTTAGCTTTAAATTTTGATGCTGCGATTATAACTGCCTGTGATGTGCCGTTTGCAATGTGAATGTAAATGCGAGTCGGGTAGATAGGTTTACATGTGATGTAGCAAAACCCAAGTTGAGACCTAAATCAAAACCTCCTCAATCAAGTCGAGAGGGAACCGACATGAGCAAGTCATATTAGATTAATTGATCTAATTGTGTCTAGGAAAGCATGAAAGGTGGTTACTTAATTAGGACCTTACTCTCTGAGTAAGGGGAGCCTCCCACCTGCTTACCTGGCCAATTGTTCGATTACCTCTTATGAAGGGCTCAAGTTGCAAACACTAAGACCTGATTAACCAATATTAAGTCAATAGGTCTTCCACTGTAGTAGAGCTGCTAAGGCCTTTCTGATGTTGATTTGTCTCGGCTGGAACACAGTGGTCAAGTTGCATCGGGGGGTTGGACCTCTCTATAGACATGAGATGTTGTAGGGTAAAGGTGGGGTTGGGCACCAATAACTGTTAGGTGAGGACCCAATGACGACTTTATTCCTACGGTTATACGGTGGGTCTGACTTAACTAAGAAATGGGACCAATAACTGTTAGGTGAGGTCTTCATGGGCTTAAAGACCAAGTTACACTGCAACATGCTTGAGAAGCATTGTACAAGAGTTGTACACTCATCCATCTATGTGTCACCAATAACTGTTAGGTGAGGTGCATATAAATCGGGGACCGTAGTACCCACTAGAAATCCCTAGTCGTGTGGGATTTCCGTTTCCCTACTAGGGGAGTGTGAGGGATTCGAGAAAATAGTGGGAGTTACATTTGTTCTAAAAGACCTTAGAACAGATTAGGGATCAAGTACAAAAGTCTAACTAGAATCTTTACTCTCTGCAGATACAATGTCAGCTTCAAACCTTTAACCCGTATTCTTGAGACCAACCAATTGACCGGAACCAATTACAAGGACTGGCTTAGGAATCCTCAAAATTATTTTGACTGTGAGAAAATAGGCTACATACTCGATTCAGATATCCCCACACTACCAGCACGTCCTACTGATGTTCAGCGTGAAATGCATAAAAAGTGGTTGGATGATGACATTAGAGTAAAATGCTATATGATGGCATCCATGTCTAATGAACTCCAATGCCAGCATGAAAATATAAAGACTGCTAGGGACATACTGGCACACTGCAAGAGTTGTATGGTGAGCCAGAGTCGCACAGCTCGTTTTGAAGTGTCCAAGAGGCTTTTCAAAGCGAAGATGCGCGAGGGCAGTCCTGTCCATGATCACGGTCTGACCATGATCAAGGACCTAGAGGAGCTTGAGAAGCTCGGCATGGACATGCACAAGGAATTACAAGTGGATTTGATCCTACAGGTCACTTCCTGATTCATTTGGTCAGTTTATAGTAAACTACCACATGAATAAGATTGAATGCACTAAGACTGAACTAATCAAACATGTTGGTAACTGCTGAGGGAGCCTTGAAAGGTTCAAGGGGCAATGTCCTTGCTGCTGAGTTGACTTCTGGTTCCAAGAGAAAGTCTACTTGGAAGAAAAAGAAGCCTGCTAAGAAGCAGAAGAAAGACAAGAAGCCAAAGAAGGAAGTTCAAAAGAAAAAGGCTAACGACAAAAGAAAAATGTTTCCACTGCAATGTCGAAGGCCACTGGAAGAGAAACTGTCCTTCATACTCGAGAGCCTGAAGAACAAGAAAGGTGACACACCTTCAGAAGGTATAGACTTGCTCATAATTGAAACTAATCTAACGGTTTCTTCTACTTCTAGTTGGGTTATAGATTCTGGTTCTAGTGCTCATCTGTGCACTACCATGCAGGGTCTAAAGGAAAGTAGAAGGCTGGCGGAAGGTGCGGTAACCCTTAGGGTTGGCAACGGGCAAAAGTTGCTGCTGTGGCTGTGGGCACCTACCATCTGCGACTACCGTCTGGATTTAGTTAATACTTAGAGACTGCTATTATGTACCTGTTGCTAGCAGAAATTTGATTTCTGTTTCATGTCTAGCACAGGAAGGTCATGTTTTTACATTTGACAAAGACTGCTGTTCTATTATTTAAGAAATAAAATAGTCGCACGTGGTTTCATGATCGACAGTCTCTATCATTTACATATGGATGTATCTGTGAATGTTACCGGAGCAAGATATGAGTGCCAAAGGATCCAAAAGATCCAGAGATGAGATAAACCAAAGATATTTGTGCACCTCAGACTTGGCCATATTGGAGAGGATAGGATGAACAAAATGGATAAAGATGGGCTTCTCGGCTCATTGACTTCCGAGTCATATCCAGTTTGCGAGTCCTATCTTCAAGGAAAAATGGCTAGACTGCCCTTTGTAGGACATGGGGAGAGGACCACTGAAATACTTACCCTAGTACATACAGATGTATGTGGCCCATTCGATGTGCTAGCCCAGGGGACGTTATTCTTACTTCATTACCTTTACCGATGATTATTCACGGTATGGGTATGTGTATCTTATGAGACACAAGTCTGACTCTTTTAAAAAGTTCAAAGAGTTCAAGAATGAAGTAGAAAAACAAACTGGAAAACCTCTTAAGGCTCTTCGATCAGATCGAGGAAGAGAATACCTTAGTAGAGAATTCCGGGACTATCTCAAAGAAAACGGCATAGTCTCACAATGGATACCTCCGGGTATACCTCAACTCAACGGGGTGTCAGAGAGGAGGAATCGGACCCTGTTGGACATGGTCAGGTCCATGATGAGCTTCACTGATTTACCTATGTTCCTTTGGAGAGATGCCTTACTCGCAGCGATTTATTTATTGGAATAGAGTTTCCTCTAAATCCGTTCCTACCACACCGTATGAGATATGGCATGGTAAGAAACCAAGTCTGGGTCATCTCAAGATTTGGGGATGTCCGGCCCACGTCAAAAGACTACAGGCAGACAAGTTAGAGGCTAGGACCATAAGTGCTCGTTTATAGGATATCCTAAAGAGTCATTAGGATACAATTTCTACATCTCAGAGGATCACAATGTGTTTGTGAGCCGTCATGCCATCTTCTTGAAAAATCAGTTTATCCTTGATAGAGGCAGTGGGAGGAAAATTGAGCTTGAAGAGAAAGTCTCTGAAAAGCAACGAGTCATGGATCCTATAGAACCCATTCATAAAGAGCCAGTACACGATGTCCCTCAACCACCTCGTAGATCTAGTAGGGTCTCCCATCCTCCCGATAGATACTTAGGTATACTAGAAGAGGATACCGAGGAAATGTTCCTAGTGGGAGATAGGGATCACATACAGGATCCCAAAACCTACAACGAGGCGATATCTGATATCGATTCCGAGAAATGGCTGGAAGCTATGAAGTCAGAGTTAGACTCCATGCATTCCAATCAAGTCTGGACCTTAGTAGATCCACCAGAAGGTATTGTACCTATTGGATGCAAATGGATCTACAAAAGGAAGATAGGTTCGGATGGAGAGGTAGAGACCTATAAGGCAAGGCTTGTGGCGAAAGGGTATAGTCAGCGCGAAGGCATTGACTATCAGGAGACCTTTTCACCTGTAGCCATGCTAAAATCCATGCCGAACATTGCTTGCCATTGCAGCATTCATGATTATGAAATCTGGCAGATGGATGTGAAAACTGCTTTCCCTGAATGGATATCTTAATGAAGATATCTATATGGAACAGCCAGTTGGGTTTCACTTCCAGTGATGGAGATCACAAGGTCTGCAAGCTGCAAAGGTCCATCTATGGACTAAAGCAAGCATCTCGGAGTTGGAACACTCGTTTCGATGACGCAATCAAAACGTTTGATTTCATCAAAAATGAAGAGGAACCGTGTGTTTACAAAAGGTTAGTGGGAGTGCTGTCGTTTTTCTCGTACTGTACGTAGATGACATTCTCCTGATTGGGAATGATATTCCCATGCTAACCTCGGTCAAGGTCTGGTTGTCAGAAAGAATTCTCCATGAAAGACCTTGGGGAAGCATCCTATATTTTGGGAATAAAGGTCTATAGAGATAGATCTAAAAGGATGCTTGGCCTTTCACAGAAAATGTACATAGAGGAGGTGCTGAAGAGGTTCAGCATGGAAAACTCCAAGAGGGGTCTCTTACCCCTAAGACATGGAATTCATCTCTCCAAGAAGATGTGGCCCCAACACATCTGAAGAGATTCAACGCATGAGCAAGATTCCCTATGCATCGGCAATAGGAAGCCTCATGTATGCCATGCTGTGTACACGACCTGATACAGCTCTTACTGTGAGTGTCACAAGTAGATATCAGTCGGATCCAGGCAAGAAGCACTGGATAGCTGTGAAGAACAGTCTTAAGTACTTGAGAAGAACTAAGGACATGTTCTTGGTCTTTGGGAGAAGATCAGAGTTGAAGGTAGAAGGATGCACACATATTGATGATAGAAAGTCTACATCAGAATATGTGCAATTGTGGTTCAGTAAATTGGAAGAGTTCCAAACAACCGATCATTATAGATTCTATCTTAGAAGCTGAATGTTAAGCCGTATCTAAGGGTGCAGTGGAAACCTTCTGATTAAAAGTTAATTGCAGAGTTAGGTGTAATGTCATTAGATGCCATAACACTTTACTGCGATAATATTGGCACCATAGCACTAGCTATGGAGCCATGGTCTCATCAGAAATCCAAGCACATAGAGCGGCGCTTCTATTTCATACGCGACTATGATGTAGAGGTGCAGAGAGTAGATTCCGCAGATAACGTGGCAGACCCATTCACTAAGCAGCTGAGTCAGCAAAAGACTGAAGCCCACCTTGAGAAGATGGGCCTAAGATATATGACCAATTGGCTTTAGTGCAAGTGGGAGATTGTTAGATGTATGCCCTAGAAGCCAATTTGGCTGACACATTGTTGATTCTAGGGACATAATTTTGTACTTGACTGTTTATTATTGAATAAATAAAAGGCATCTTTTCATTCATATTGTTTATGTGTCTATGAATCGTCCAAGAAATTAATAAGATGATGATACATATTCTCAAGAGTTGAGAATTTGAGCCATGTATCATTGGTGATTAATTTCTAAATGCTCCTGATCAATGGATCATCACGAGGACGGTGATCGATCCGATCAGTGCACAGATCACTTTCCTTCTGGATGGACGAGACTTGAGTCCACAGTGTAGGGACACTGAAGTGATAGTGCAGGTGCTTGTTAGAGAACAAGGGTACTGAGCGTGACCAAGACAAGAAGTCACTTGGATGTCTATCCACTCGTCAGTGACTTGCTTGATGTTGCAGTAGTGTGACTGGTCCTTTGACCTGCGGTGCTTCGGCTACTCACAGTGAGGTTATTGTAGTTTGACTGCACACATACATGGTCTCTAGCCATATGGGTCCATGCAGTGTAGATTGGCTGCAGTAAGTTCACTGTAGGAGTAGGGTATGCACCTATAAGGAATCTATCGACCTTGATAGAAGAGGAGTGATCCTATGTGATTTGTTAGACTGAGTTCTAAGACCTTGGCCAGGGCAGTAATATAAAGTGGAAAAAGAGTTTCCATTAGCGAACTCAAGTCGAATAAATCTTGACATATGACAGACGATGGGGTTTGACGAGTTGTCCATGACCTCCGTCCTGTAGGGATCCACGATAGTAGGACTGTATCACACGTTAACTGCACCTAGAGGTTCATCATTCCATTCTGCTGGGTAGCCACTACATGCTGCTAGGTGTCACTGGTGGATGGTGGGACTCATAGGGATTATCTTAATGATCGATAAACCCTAACGAGTTGAGTTGGAATCGTTCCAACCCATTGAAAGGAGTTTTCAATGATATTGAGATAGAGATCACAATATATCTCACTACCAGTCAGAATAGAACCTATGGGGTCACACACACTAGAAGTATTGATCAATCCGATGGTTGAAATCGTGATTAGGAATCACAAGTAATCAATTTGATTGATAAGAAGTTGAAGAAGGAACAAAGGAAATTAATTAATTGGACTTAAACACAAATCCTACTTCGGGTAGGATTCCTAGAGTCCTAATTGGATTAGGACTGGGAATCCTTGTTGGGGTAGGACTGGAATTCCTACTTAGAATAGGATTCCTACAATCCTAATGAGATTAGAAATTTTGAATTAAAATTGGATTCCTACTTGGAGTAGGATTCCTAGAAATTCTAATTGGATTAGGACTTCGGATTCAAATAAAGTCCTAATTGGATTAGGACTAAAATTAAATACATCCTAATTGGATTAGGATTCCTTAAGTCTAAATTAATTATTAATCTAATGAATCAACATGACTCCTAATTGGATTAGGATTGAAGAGTTCAATTGAGTCAGTTCATTCAAGTCCTAATTGGATTAGGACTAGCCTAGATTGGATCCAAATTGGTTCACCCTTGGGCTAAGCCTAATTGGATTAAGGCTAAACCACATTAGGGCCTCCCAATCCTCATTAGATGAGGATTAGGGCAACATGAGAGGGAGGGGCTCACGCCCCTCCTCCTTGGATCTCTTGGTGCGGCAACAAGAGGGGCCGGCGCCCCTCTTGGTAATACATCAAGGGCTCCTAACTTGTAGGAGCCCTAGATGTTATAAAAGGAGGACTCTTGGGGGCTGACCTAATGGATATAGGAATCCCCCTCCTCTCCATCACGTGGCCACCCTCTCCCTCTCCTCCCTTGGTTCAGCCGCCATCAGCAAAGGGAAAAGAAGAGGAGGCGTCTCCCTCCTCTTGGTCTTCTTCCTTGGCTCCAACGCATGAAAAGAGAAGAAGGCTGCAGGGGCTTTTGATCTTCTTCCCATCTTCATCCTTCTTCTTCCTCCTCTCAAGTGCAATCAAGAGTTGATTGAAAGAGAGGACATCAGCCATCAAAGCTATCTCTGCAAGGGAGCTAGCACCCCGGTGAGATAGAGAGCTTGGATCGGATCCTGCTTCGTGTGGATACCCGTAGAGGCCGGACGTTTGAACGGCTTCAAGCGAACCCTCTTCCAAAACCACGAATTCAGATTTGCGGTGATCATCTACCCGCGCAAGGTGAAGATTTGATCTTCCTAATAGTTTTTAAAAGTTTTAATTCTTACCTAATTACGAAAGGTCTCGAAACAAGTTCATGCGATGAACGTCGATCCCGCACATGCCTCTTCCGCTGCCATCTGATTTAATTTTTGAAATATCAGCGGCATGGGCGGGTTACCAACACTCCCATCTTCATAAAAAAAATTGCTCCTCACTCCCTTCCGCTCCCAGCCTCTCTCTCTTCTCTTTTTTGTTATTTTATTTCTTCATCTCCCTCTCGGCTTTCTTCTTCTTTTCACTGAAACAGGGGGTCTCCCTGTTTTTTTCTGTTGAACCGAGCTCCCCCTCCCTCCTCTCCCTTTTCTTCATCTTGCTCTTATAGATCGCTGAAGGCCGGTGATGGATCCCGAGAGAGGAGGAGGGCGTGATGCTGGGAGAATGGCTGGATCTCGGGCGACGATGGGGATGGAGCTCGAAACGGGTGCCGATCCGGAAGGAGCTGGGTTACCGGCTCGTTGAATGCAGTTGGCTGGGATCGCGGTGAAGGCTGAATCACAGGGATTGGAGCTGGGAATCGATGGGATTTCTTCTTGGAACGAATCCGGGTGAAGCTCAGGATGGCTGGAATGCTTGGAGGAAATGGCTGATTTCCGGCTTGTTGCCCAAGGTGACAACCCAAGAGGGGGGGGTGAATTGGGTCTTTTAAACCTTTTAAACTACTTCTAATCTTTTAGATTAATTATGCTAAGTTGTATGGATGCTTAGTGAAGCTTAACCTTAGCAAGAGTATGATTCTAATCTAATCAACTATTAAGCAGTGGGTTCAATAAAAGATTAGTCTAATTTTGCCCTAGTATGCTATTCAATTTAATGATTGAGTAAATTGATTATGCTTGCAACTAAAGGATGCACGAAGAAGAGTTAAGCAAGCTTAATATCTAAGTAAGTGAGTGAGGAGGTCAGTCAACAAAGAGCATCACAAACACAACAAAAATATAGTGGTTCGGTGCACCCCAGCACCTACATCCACTCCCCAAGACCTCTTGGGAATTTCACTATAATCCTACGATTACAGCCGGTTGTTTTACAAGCTCACAACCCAACTTGTTGTTTTACGAGCGCACAACGAACTCGGTCGGTTTTCCCAGGCTCACCGACTAGAACCACTCCGATTGTTTTCCCGGGCTCACAATCAAACCCTTACACGTTGGTTTTACCCTCGGCTCACCAACAAACCTAACACCGTTGGTTTTCCCTTTGGCTCACCAACAAACCTTTACCCCTTGATTCAATCCCGTGATTGAATCAAGTTACAAGATATTATAACAAAGTTTAAGATAAATCAAAGCTTCTTAAACAAGCAAATATAACACTATAAGCAAATAGAGTAAAGTGAAGTCCTCAAACGAGTTTGGAAGATGAAGGAGCTCGACTTCTTCTTTACTTGACCCTCTTCTGATTTGGCACGAAGTGGAGGATCACTGAGGCAGCACACGGATGGAGAGGAAGCTTTGGGATTCACTTGGATGCTCTTCTTCCCTCTATTTCACTTTTAATGGCCCTTTTGTGCTTTTGGGAGATTTCCCTTGTAATCTGTTTGGAATCTCTTCCCTAAAAGTTCTCTCCCACTTCCATACCTTCTCCCCTAGCTCTTCTCTTGATTTTATAGCTTTAGATGGCGTGGAAACAAGAATATAGCCGTTAGAGACAAGAAAAAGAGCCGTTGGACACAGTCTGCATTTCCTGACAATGTTACCGTTGGGATCGGAGTCGACTCGCGCGATCAGGAGTCGACTCGCCTGTTGCAGGAGTCGGCTCGTGCTTTACTGGAGACGACTCGGCTACTGTTCCAAATTTGAATTAAAGTGCATGCCTTGACTGGGAGTCGACTCGACTTAACCCGGAGTCGACTCGCCAACATCTGGAGCTGACTTGGCATCTTCGGAGTCGGCTCATCCCATGAATCCAGAGGACATACTTTCTGATTTTCTTCCTCGAGTCGACTCGGATTCTCTTGGAGTCGACTCGGCTCTCAGAGCCCGAAAACTGATCCTCTGCATTTTTGGGGTCGCGCTGCCTTGGAGTCGACTCGAACTGTCTGGGAGTCGACTCGAATCTCAGAGGCAGTAACTTGGTTTTCTGTCTGTTGATGGTCGCGGAGTCTCGGAGTCGACTCGTGCAATGCGGGAGTCGACTCGAATCTCAGAGTCCCAAAAATGCTCTCTGACTTTTTCCTTGTGTTCCGCTGAGAGTCGACTCTTGCTTTCTTTGGAGTCGACCTACCAACCATCGGAGTCGACTCGCGTTCCACTGGAGTCGACTCGAATCTCAGACCCGAAAACTGCTCTCTGACTTTTCTGCCTGTGACTCCTAGGAGTCGACTCATACTTCTCCGGAGTCGACTCATACTTCTCCGGAGTCGACTCGAATTCCACTGGAGTCGACTCGAAGACTGTTCTTTTGAATTTTTCTTTTGATTTACTCCTCCAATTTGAATCCTTTGAACTTTAAACTTTGGGCCAATAAATTGTAGCTTTCTTCCAACTTGAGAGCTTTGGAGGCCTTCTTGTGTTCTCCCAACTTGCTATGTTCCTTGCAAAATAAATATCTTTCTCCTTGCAACATAAGCATTAGTATCTATACTTCAAGGTTTTGTGATCATCAAAATCAATTTATGAATCAATCTTTGGGTCATCAATCTCCCCCTTTTTGATGATGACAAAACTTGGAGTATATGCAATATAAAAGATATTGATTTCTAGAAGTAATACATAGCTAAGTTGCATGAAGTAGAAAACATATATATTTAAAAACATACTTCATGATAATGCTTTAGATTTAATCAGCTTAACACAATCAACATATTTAAATTTTAAGCTGATTTGTATTCAATTCAAAGTAATAAAGCATTCTGAGTATATAGCATATACTTAGATATTTCTCCCCCTTTTTGACAACATCAAAAAGATAGTGAAACATTAAGTACACAGATCAGAGCAGAACACATCGAGTGTGAATTCAAGAGGTTTTTTAATTTGATACCACAGATAGTTTTCTAATCAAGTGTAGGTGGAATCTTCCTTAGGTTAATTCAAGAAGTACCACAAATGATAGTCAAGGAAAAATATGAGTGGAAATCTAACCTCTCTTCACTAAGTATGAAAGCTTGTTCATTTAAGACCTTTTGCCCAATCTATTAAGTATTTTATCAACATGAGAGCAATTTAATTAATTTTCAGAGTAAAAGATCAAAACTTATATATTTGGAAAAACATATCATCATGTTGGATCATTAATTCTTAATGACTTCAAAGTTCTTTTATGATAATAAGAGCATTGGGGGCACAAATACTAAAATATGAGTTTATGCAATTTTTGATACATCTTTGAGCTCTTTTAAAGACTTTCTTTTATTCCTTTAGAAAATAAGCACAATTTGATACATAAAATAATGAATTGGCACAAAATAGAAGTTCTAAAGAGCAAGCCAATTAAAACTCATTAGTGAGGTTCAAAATAGATTTTCTAAGAGATACTCAAGAAAATTTAATACATTGTTCTCCCCCTGTTTTATTAAATTAGAGGCTCTTAAGATTTGTAATTTGGTTCATGAGTGATGCATAAGATATACTAACCAAATAACACGCCTCAAGGTGTATCATAAAGATTTTCAGATTTAAATTTCAGATGATACATATTGGAGAGTATTAGGATCACTTTTCATTTAGTATTCTTTCCCTCTCCTATAGATTCATGTAATTAAGTTCCATAAGACCTCTCCTTCTGAAATTTTCTTTCTCCCCCTCAATTGATCATTCCATTTAAGAGTTTAGAATCCTAAGATAATGTTCAACAAAATTGCCAATCTCAAAAATATATTTTCTATAAGTTTCAGCTTATTTTCATAAGACTCAAGGTTTGAGATAAGACAACCTTTATAGAACTCATCTTAAGGTAATTAAAGCATGTCTTGCAATATAAGGAGGTTCATCAAAATCAATCCATAAAATTCAAAGCATGCATCAAAATAAAGTGTCTTTGGGATAGGATACTGAATATCTAAAGCTCCCCCTCAAAAGATGCATTCTTCTTTAATCATTTTAAATTGTTGAATTTCAGATTATAGTGATAAACATGAATAACACTGAAATCCTGTAATATCGAGAATGTAGAGTAATCTAGTATTATTCCAAAATTTGTAGTAATTACTCTTTCTAATCCTTTACGAACAAGTTATGCTTTCTCTTAATCTTAGTGAAAATGTATAGAAATATCAATCAGAAAATGATTCATTAGAAGCTTAGTTTCTTTCAACCGCATTTACATTTTCTTTCTTTTAGAATCATTTGAGTGAGCTGAAATATTTCTAGTTTTAAGATCATTCACTCTATTGATGGAAGTTTTTTAATAATGTAGGGGAGAAAAACATATAGATGATCATTGAGGTATATATATTTATAGAACTCAATTTCTTAATCATATTTTTTCAGCAATGTATACATGAGACACAATAAATTTTTTAAATATTAAAATAAAGTCATATATTTAAAAATATTTACTTGCAATCAAGATCATCGTAAGACACATCATTTGAATCAAAATTAGTATACTTTGAAGGTAAGAAATGATATGTTTCGGATGCGTATCGGAGCAATCAAAATAAATTCTGTTTTTCTTACATTAACATTTTATTTAGTAATCATATGGAGTTTAAACTTTTATACAAAATCGGATTCTGAATTACATAGGATTTTCAATAGAAGCTTTCTAAGTCATAATATGAGATATGTATCTTTCACAATGTAGCTCATCTTAAATTGTTACGATTGAAAAATACATATTTCAATAACATTAAAGCACTTTCAGAATCTTTGTGTTTAATTTTGAGTTTCGATACAAAATAAAGGATATTTTAACAAGTATTAGGACATTATGTATCAAAGTTAGGCAAGTAGAAAGATAGATCAATATCAATTTATTTTCCCTAAATAGAGATGTTCTTCTCTTCTCCTTTCTACAATTTTATTTAGCTTTCAGATTTTAACAATGATTGTGAATGATAAATCTGAAATTTCTTTTCAATAAAACTAAACAAAAGATGTTATGTAGCAATTCAAACATTCAATCAAATTGTCCAAGTATGAAACATTACAAAATATTGAGAATCCATAAATCAAGACATCATACCATATGCAAAATATACCATGTGTTAAGTCATGCATTAAAATACTAAGAACAAGAATGTCAAGGATCAAAATCAATTCTTTTCAAATAAACTCCCCCTATTTAAATATAATCTTGCAATGATTTCATCCTTAAAGTGTGTTTTCAAGTGATTAAAAATTTGACTTAATTCTACTTTCATTTTCTTTGTTTTTCATTTATAACTTTCTTATGCTCTATACTCTATTTGCTCCCTATCCGGTGGAGTTGGGAAGGGGCACGAGGTACTACCACTAGCCTCCCTCTTGTGCCGTCCCTAATATGCCCTACACCGAATAGTTGGGTCAAATAGTGCCGGATACTACCACTAGCCTCCCCATTGGCACCATCCCTATGATGAGCAATATAGAAAGGTTAAAATGTTCACTTCATACTCTCCCTGTTTAAGTGTAATTAATTATGGATTTTATCACTTCCAAATATGCCGAATATATTATGCTTGTTTTGCTTTTCCTTAAGATTGGAGTACTTGCTTTTGCTTAGATTTTTCATCTCTTGAGTAATATCCATTTTCTTTTCTTTATCTCTCTCTCTTCATTATTCTCAAGTAATTTACATGAAAGAACAGAATAATGAAATAATCTTATGTATCATATAGATGTATATCATGCAAACAATATTTTCATTGTGCTCAAGGATTCATAACTTCTCACAAGTTATTTTAAATCAAAATTTTATGCATAAACTTGTGTATTTCATGATTATGACATAGGCAAAGATATATTATAGTTTTGGCAAACCATGAAACAATTTCTAAAAGTATAAGTCAATCAATATATGTATATATAGACATGATATCAAAAATTAATAATTAAAGACCTTAATCATGCCATAATAAGATTTAAGTTATTGACTTTGCTCAATTAATTTGTGAGAAAGGTATCTAAAATTACCTATTCATTATATGTTCTTCAAGCCAAACTCGATTTCTTATGTGTGAACTTTTGGCTGAAGAAGATCCTCTCTCTTGTTTGCATGTGAATGTTTAGTGTATCTTACATGAAGATATCCTTCAAGTTGAAATTTCTCATTTTTCTTTCTTGAAGGAAGGTCATTAGTTTCTTTAAGATACAAAGCATTCATCCAACATATATATTTTTTTTAACTAGATGACTCAATATAAGATATGACAATAGTTGCATGTTGAGTCACTTTACTCAAGAGATTCCCTAAATATAAGCAAGCACATATCACTTGAACTAAAGAGATAGTTTCATTAAATCAGATGGTTCAAGGACAAGCATGTGAGGCAATAGGTAGATTTATCAAGGTCAAATCAATTTCTTATTTTCAAAATCAATTTAGTTTAGATTTTATTCAATAAGGCACGCTAGCTAAGTTTTAATCAACTTATCTTAAACAGTTATTTCTATCACAATTCAGATTATGATTTATTTGTTTATCAATAAAATATGATTCATTAAAGTTAGATTGATGTCTTGCACAAGGTCACATAATGAGCATACAACCTGGTCTACTAGCTGTATGATAAAATAATTATTCTATCATGCTTCAATACAGCTTTAAACAGTAGATCTATTTTGCTCATTCTTTTCAAATTCTACAAGATGGGGTCATAGACATACCTTCTTCATGCCAATCTTCTATGAGAGTTTTCTTGTGGACTAACATTGGTCAATGAAGATCCCCTTTCCTGTTTGTCTTAATTTGGAGTTTGAGAGAAGATGTTAATTCATTCATCATACATATTTCAAACTCACCTTGCAATATAACTCTTCATTAGTAGAACCAGAAATGATGTCATTAATGTATACTTTGAGCAAGTGAGGTGTCACACATTTTTTGATGCAAAGAATTATCACTATTACCTTCTATCAAAAAGGTTATTTAAGCTTTTATATCATGCTCTTGATGCTTGTATCAAATCATATATTGCTTTATCATATTTGTAATGAGTGTTTTCAAATATGGTGGTTATTTAACATATATCTTCTTTAATAAAGTAAGCACATAGGAGTCCATTCTACACACTCATTTGATGGACTATAAAGCTCATAAAGCAAGCAAATGATGATGGTGATCTTTACTTCTAATCATGCAAAAATTTCATCAAGATCTATTTCATCTTTTCTTAATTTAGTCTTTTAGTAGTCATCACTTTTTCTTCATTAAGAGCATATCTGAAAATCCAAGTTGGTTCTAATTATTAACAAGTTTTTCAGATTGTTATATGTAAAAGATTAACCATATACATACATAATTTAATTTTAGTATCTTGATAATAAATCATTAGTCTCATAAAGAATAAAATACCTTGATATTTTTGCAACTAAAAACTTTTCATTGAATACTCTATATGCATTGCTTGATGAATGATATCCAAGGATAGACATATCTCTATCAGATTTGGCATTATTTTCATAAGAGCATATCAAGCATAACATGTACGACTGAAAAATATGAAAGATATGCAATGGTTCATTTTTCATTTTTTTCAGAAGATCAAAATTTTCATCAGAAATAGATCTAATAGAAATCATATGTATGACAAGCAGTGATGATAGTCTTTTAAAAATTATTTAAGTAGATGACTATCATACATAATTGTCTTTTTCATTTCTTCAAGAATTCTATTAACCCCTTTTTACTTATGATGTCCATGGAGCTGAAATAATTGAATTTAATACTATTTTCTGTATAACCTTAATCTGGATTTTGGTTTTCAACACTGTGCCATGATCTTCACAGTTTGGAAACCTTTTTCATTTGAAACGCTTCTACAAGATTTAGTAAATACAGAAAAATACTTCAGTTTTATTCTCCAAGAACAAGTCCAATGTAAGCTTTTGAAGACTTAGAGATGGAAACAACATCTTTAGATTTAGAAATGATTTTTGTTTGTTTCCTTAGTTAGCATGCATAGCAAAACTTTGACCTTTAAGTAGATAATCTAAACAAGCCTATGGCAAGGTCTTTTGATATTAAGTACATACTAGCATGAGTTGATTCTATGTGCCAAGGATGGTTTCTTTAATCTTGGTATTCAAAAGCATACCAAGTACACATTATCATATTGATGATCAATAAAAATAATGCCATAGACAAAAATTCTTAATCAAGCATATAGAGGGTTCATAGAGTTATTTTTAATGAATTAATTAATCATTTAGCAACTTATCCAATAGTGAGTGGAGCATACAAAAAAAAATGAAGTGATTTGAATATATTTTCTTTTCATACCCAAAAAGACAAATATCACTTATATCACAAAAATGATTAATACTTTCAAGTTATGTTTTAATCAACTAATAAAGTAATTTCAATACGAGAAGATGTAAGAATTACTTATTTCATCCTTTCTTTCATTTAAATCATTCTTTTTAATTACATTTTAAATTCAATTCTTTAACACATGTCTAGAGCACCCATTGTTTAGATAACATCTTTCATTAGAACCTTGGATAGCTAGACATGCTTGCTGAAAGAATAATCATATTTTCAACTTAGGAACCCAAGCTCTTTTGGGTCCTTGTAGGTTAGCTATAATTGTTCCTTTTGGAACCCATATTCTCTTAATAGCTATTTTGTCCATGAATTTACAGATTTTAGGATTACAAGGGATGTATTTCTGTATCCTCTTGTTGAATTTAACAAACTTAGATCGAACATGAGTAGTAGGAAAACTTTTAATTTTCTGTTTCTCCCTTTTTGGTTCATTAAATTTGTAATGTATAGATTTAGGGACAACAGAAGAGATTTTACTTAGCTTTTGTTTATGAGAATCTGTTTTAGAGTAATTAAAAACTGTTTTAACAAACATATTCTTAAAAGGTTTTTGGGTGTACCAAGGTTGATATCCTAATGTAACTTTATCAAATTCAGCTCCTTGATCATTTATCATTAGGTTCAATTTTTCAGAGCTGAGGGTAAATCTTTCAACAACAGGTTTTAATCTGTCAACTTCTTTAGTTAATCTTCTGTTATCTTCTGAAAGTAACTCATTGTTTTTCTTAAGTTTATCATGACTTTCAGTGAGAAGTTGATCTCTTTGATTTAGTTCTTGATTTTCTTTAATTAAGATTTCAGTTTTACTGGTTAGTTTCAGTTTTTCATCTATTAGAATTTGATTTTCAATCTTCAAGTTTTTGTTCTTACAAATAAGTTTCTTATATTCTAAATACAAATCAGAAAAGGCATCATGGAGTTCATCAAATGTAAAATTGCTTTCAGTTTCAGCATGTACCTCTTGTGCCACCAAGCATAGATTTTCAATATGATACTGCTCTCCTTCTACACATGATATTTCAGATTTGTTAGTGCATTCATATTTGTCTTCAAGCATATTCCATATTTCTTTAGCAGTCATGCAAGAAGATATGCAATTAAACTCATTCCTATCTAATGCACAATATAAAAGGTTCATGGCATCAGCATTCAATTGTGCTAAATCCTTTTCATTAAAAGTTTGAGAGAGTGTGTGAAGATCATTTATTATGATTTTCCATAAATAATAGTTTTGTGATTGAATAAAGATGCGCATGCGTATTTTCCAATGTGTATAGTTTATGCCATTAAATAGTGGTGGTGTATCAATTGATTGTCCTTCTCCTAGAAAACTATCTATTTGAGTTGTCATGATCTTTGGCTCTAGTCGGTTAAGACTACAAATAATATTTGAGCACCTGCTCTGATACCACTTGTTGCCCAAGGTGACAACCCAAGAGGGGGGGGTGAATTGGGTCTTTTAAAACCTTTTAAACTACTTCTAATCTTTTAGATTAATTATGCTAAGTTGTATGGATGCTTAGTGAAGCTTAACCTTAGCAAGAGTATGATTCTAATCTAATCAACTATTAAGCAGTGGGTTCAATAAAAGATTAGTCTAATTTTGCCCTAGTATGCTATTCAATTTAATGATTGAGTAAATTGATTATGCTTGCAACTAAAGGATGCACGAAGAAGAGTTAAGCAAGCTTAATATCTAAGTAAGTGAGTGAGGAGGTCAGTCAACAAAGAGCATCACAAACACAACAAAAATATAGTGGTTCGGTGCACCCCAGCACCTACATCCACTCCCCAAGACCTCTTGGGAATTTCACTATAATCCTACCGATTACAGCCGGTTGTTTTACAAGCTCACAACCCAACTTGTTGTTTTACGAGCGCACAACGAACTCGGTCGGTTTTCCCAGGCTCACCGACTAGAACCACTCCGATTGTTTTCCCGGGCTCACAATCAAACCCTTACACGTTGGTTTTACCCTCGGCTCACCAACAAACCTAACACCGTTGGTTTTCCCTTTGGCTCACCAACAAACCTTTACCCCTTGATTCAATCCCGTGATTGAATCAAGTTACAAGATATTATAACAAAGTTTAAGATAAATCAAAGCTTCTTAAACAAGCAAATATAACACTATAAGCAAATAGAGTAAAGTGAAGTCCTCAAACGAGTTTGGAAGATGAAGGAGCTCGACTTCTTCTTTACTTGACCCTCTTCTGATTTGGCACGAAGTGGAGGATCACTGAGGCAGCACACGGATGGAGAGGAAGCTTTGGGATTCACTTGGATGCTCTTCTTCCCTCTATTTCACTTTTAATGGCCCTTTTGTGCTTTTGGGAGATTTCCCTTGTAATCTGTTTGGAATCTCTTCCCTAAAAGTTCTCTCCCACTTCCATACCTTCTCCCCTAGCTCTTCTCTTGATTTTATAGCTTTAGATGGCGTGGAAACAAGAATATAGCCGTTAGAGACAAGAAAAAGAGCCGTTGGACACAGTCTGCATTTCCTGACAATGTTACCGTTGGGATCGGAGTCGACTCGCGCGATCAGGAGTCGACTCGCCTGTTGCAGGAGTCGGCTCGTGCTTTACTGGAGACGACTCGGCTACTGTTCCAAATTTGAATTAAAGTGCATGCCTTGACTGGGAGTCGACTCGACTTAACCCGGAGTCGACTCGCCAACATCTGGAGCTGACTTGGCATCTTCGGAGTCGGCTCATCCCATGAATCCAGAGGACATACTTTCTGATTTTCTTCCTCGAGTCGACTCGGATTCTCTTGGAGTCGACTCGGCTCTCAGAGCCCGAAAACTGATCCTCTGCATTTTTGGGGTCGCGCTGCCTTGGAGTCGACTCGAACTGTCTGGGAGTCGACTCGAATCTCAGAGGCAGTAACTTGGTTTTCTGTCTGTTGATGGTCGCGGAGTCTCGGAGTCGACTCGTGCAATGCGGGAGTCGACTCGAATCTCAGAGTCCCAAAAATGCTCTCTGACTTTTTCCTTGTGTTCCGCTGAGAGTCGACTCTTGCTTTCTTTGGAGTCGACCTACCAACCATCGGAGTCGACTCGCGTTCCACTGGAGTCGACTCGAATCTCAGACCCGAAAACTGCTCTCTGACTTTTCTGCCTGTGACTCCTAGGAGTCGACTCATACTTCTCCGGAGTCGACTCATACTTCTCCGGAGTCGACTCGAATTCCACTGGAGTCGACTCGAAGACTGTTCTTTTGAATTTTTCTTTTGATTTTACTCCTCCAATTTGAATCCTTTGAACTTTAAACTTTGGGCCAATAAATTGTAGCTTTCTTCCAACTTGAGAGCTTTGGAGGCCTTCTTGTGTTCTCCCAACTTGCTATGTTCCTTGCAAAATAAATATCTTTCTCCTTGCAACATAAGCATTAGTATCTATACTTCAAGGTTTTGTGATCATCAAAATCAATTTATGAATCAATCTTTGGGTCATCACGGCTGCTGGGAGGTGGAACGGGCGGCGGATGGCACGCGGTTGATGCGGCTGGCACGGAGCTGATGCGGTGGTGCTGGATCTCGGCTGAAGACGCGGGATGTGATGGCAAAGGGGCTGGATCTCCGCTGCTGGGAAGAGTCGACCGCACGGGCACGGTGGGCACGCGGCTGATTGCGGCCGACTGGAATCATGGAGGACTGGTCGCCGGCGGATTTGATCGCGGGATCGTCGGGAGGAAGTCGCGGACGGTGGGCGGCCGCGAGATCAACGGGAAGACGCCGCGAGATCAACGGGAAGACGCCGCGGGGGACCGTCGGTGGGCTGCGCGTGAGATGTTCATCGGGGGAGGAAGAAGATGAACAGTGGCTGAGTCATTTTTTATATATATTTTTTTAACACTATTCATATGAACAGTGTTTTCAGCATTTGGGGAAAAACTCTTTTTCTTGCTCTATTTTAACGGGAAAATGGGCATATATGGATTTAAAAGGTCTCCCTTATTTTGCTTAGTTTGGAAACATGATGCGGAGACGGGAATTTCTGAACCGTTGGATCACTTGGGGAGCCACGGACGGTGGACAGTGCTTGGGTGCATGCATGTCAGTTGGGCATTGGGCTCGAACCTAGTGTTATTGAACTAAAATGTGCTGGCTGGTATGCTCGGAAGGCGAGGACATGTGAATTATTTATTTCTTATCATATTTTAAATTTATTTCAAAGATTGTTCTATTTTGTAGTAAAATAAATAGTTATCCGTTTAAGAACGTTGACATGTGCTGGAAAAAGAATATTAAATTATAGATTAATCAGCACTTATCAAAAAGCCCTGGAGATCGATGGTGGTGGCCATGAAGGCCTCCATCATAGAGGCGTTGTCGTCAGTTCACAAGTTTATATAGGGCGCGGTAGTTCTCAAACTTTGTCACATCAACGGGATCCGACCGGCGGGGTAACTGCGGTATCCTTAACTCCGGGACAGGACCGGAGCTGCTTCCGACTCCATCATCTAATTCGAGGTCTCTTGCTCTTCTTCCATGGTGCTTTCATCTACGAGCATCGTCGAGCTTTGGTTGCCTTCTCTCTGAGTTCTGTCCTCGCTACAGCTGTCATCTTGTTTGTGTTTTTTCACTGCCACATCATCAGACAAGCAATCAGCCACATCGACAGACATGTCAGTCTATCACGTCAGTCAGACAAATCAGTCTACCATATCGATTTCTAAATTGTTATATCAACTCCTAATCTGCTACATCAGTTTTTGAGCTACTATCTTAGCTCTTCATCTAATATGTCAGTTTTTCGGTATATTCGTGATCCAATTTTCAAACTCAAGTTGACACGTATAGTACCATCTTGAATCTGAGGAAGGATATTAGAATAATTTTAGAAATCACATAATAACTTGCATCACTCATAATATTTTTGTTTATTAGCGTGATTCTATATCAACCTATATTAGTTTTCTTTGTTAGCATAATCTTATTAGAGCGATTTTAGGAATTACATGACAACTTGTATCACCTACAATATTTTTTATTATTAGTGAGATCCTATATGAGCCTATATTATTTTCTATATATAAAGTCTATACACAAGTATATATAACTCCTGAGATGTACCGAATATGAAGCAACAGAGAAATAAACTCACTTTTCTCTCTCACTTTTTTTTTGTTTTTCTCTTGTTCTCCAATTATTTCAACACCATCAACAAAATCTTGGACCCCTTCCAACTCTAGCAGCATATAATTAAGATAATTGCAATTTTAATAGTAAACTTTTCTTTTTAAGGATTGTAATAAGAATGACATCCGTCCGATTCGCCCAGTAATAATGAAAATAGTGTTCAGTATATCCTAAGTTTTTAGGTTCTAGAAGGTCCAATCCACAATAATTCTAGAAGATCTCGAGTTAGGATATCAGTTCAAGTCTACATTGACTTAGGACATAAGTTATATATTAGTCTAACTTGATAATTATAACAATACCAGTTCGAATCTAAATTGATTTACTCTATTATATATATATATATATATATATATATATATATATATATATATATATATATATATATATATATATATATATATATATATATATATATTCCTTGTAACATCAAGGAAATAGAGCAATTGAGCGTCTTATTTTGTTGGACAAATATTACTATATTAATTGCAAGTTCTGAAAATTAAAATTTTATGAAGTTATTATTTAAACTATTAATTAATACTTTTTATCCTTGTTGAAAATACTTGCTGGACTATGGAATTATTATCCTTACAATATCTAAATGCCATTTTTGATAATTATCTAATCAATGGGCTTACAATGTTATTTGCCCGACTCATCCTTCCTCGGCATAGCCGTTAGAAAACATAGCAAGAAAATTATGTTGAATGAATCAGTTCTATTATGGATAAACTTTGAACAAGCTACACCAATGAGCATATTTATCTAAAAGGTGGAAAAAACACAAAATGGGGGCTACTAATATGCATGAATTGTCATATATATATATATAATATAATATAATATAATATAAATATGTGTGTGTGTGAGCGTGCACACGCATGTTATTTATGATTCTAGGTAATTTAATGTTTCTACAAGATTAGGAGATGAAAATTAATAAAAAAGAATAATGGATGCTTTTTGCTGGATTGAAAAATCAATGTTTGAAGCTCCTGAAGTGGCATAAATTTTATGCAATCAAATTAAACATGGATGGTTCATAAATAGAAGAGTAGCAGTATGCTGGTGTAAATAGATCACTAGGATTGCACTGGCTGATTTAAAGTATTTTTTCACCTTTTATTTATAAGAACACAATTTATTATGACGAAGGTATAGTTGTACAACAAAAATGTGGCTTATACTAGAGGAAGATGAAGATACACAAGAAAATAGAGCGAGTTGCTAGGTAAATATTTGATGTGTGCAATGCTCATGATTAGAAGCATGAATGGTTGTGATGAGAGTTGGAATTATATTGAATGGGGACAAGCAAGTGTTATTCAAAACCATTAGAATGGAAGATCTAGTACCCTGCTGTTCTTATAGCCAATTATATATTTAAACCTTTCCCTTGGAGTAATCATTCTCTTACTATTTATATAAGCCTTCATATGACTTTCTGAGAAAGACATCAAGACTAAACATGCATAACTCTATTTGAAATTCCCTTCCCTAAATAAGGAGTGACACATTGATTGGCCTCTCCATATATCTAAGACACATATGAAGCTAGTGGAATGGTTCAAAAGTATAGATCTTGTAGACAAGAAAGTTGACCAATATATTGCTTTTATATAGGAAAAATCATGCCTAAAGCCCCCTTTCTGTATAAACCCTAGTAATATCTGTGTTAATATCCATGCTCCTTTATGATGTATGCCAGCATATTGTCATGCTGACATTATTGGCCAGATCGGCCGATCGAACTGGTTTGATCAGTGAACCGTTGAATTGGCCAGGGCATGGAGTCACCTTTTGGTTCGTTTTATAATTCCGTGGACTCCTTAATGGCCACTACAACATGTTCACGCTTTGGATCCATCAATCGAAAAATCTTCTCAATTAGACGAACATCTTGCACAATTTCACCATTTCTTTTCATTTGGTTGATAATTGTCAAAAACGTTTGTGAAATAATTGGAGATGGATTCGAACCCTTTCATATGGAGTGCTTCAGCTCTAAATGTTTGCAGGCGAACTTCTTTTAACCTTTTCTACTCTCTTGTGAGAATTTTGAAGAATCTCCATGCTTTCTTCACTACAAAAGAAAGAAGAAAAGTCGACTCTTCAATGCCGATGCTATGGAAAAGCGTCGGCAAATTTGGCCTCCTATTGTACTTTTGCCGACGCTTATGATAAGCGTTGGCAATTTAAAGAATAAACGACGCTTTTAAGCGTCGTCATAGTCCATATTTCCAACTGACGATAGGAAGCGTGGGAATTGGTTATAGGGCGACGCTATTTCGCGTCATTGTTGTTCCAGACCTACAACGACGCTTATAAGCGTCGTCGAATGCAAGCACACCACCCTAACCCAGCGACCGACCCCGATCGAGCCCTTATTTCTCCTCTCCGGTGCTGCTCGAGCTTCCGTGTTTTTCCTCTCCGGCGCTGCCCTAGGTCTTGCTCCTCTCCGGCGCTATCATCACTTCCGTCTTGCTCCTCTCCGGTGCCAGCCGTCCGACTCCAACCCCTTCTCCTCCTCCCTCCTCTCCGGCGCCGACCGACCGACCCCAACCGAGGTATTTTTCTCCTCCTCCCTCCGCTTCCTTCTTCTCACTTGTTCTCCTCCTTCTCCGCCTCCTTCTGCAAAGCTTCCGTGTTGCCGAACGACCGACCCCAACACCCCTTGGGCCTTTGAGAGGAAACCAAGGGGAAGCTGGTGAAGCTAATTTTAGGGTTTTTTGGGCCACGGTAAGGGTATCGTTTGCTTTCACTTCGCTGCTCCCCGCATTCCCATACCCAATCTCACCTCTTATTCTTCACCCCTTCTTCCTCCCTTCTTTCAATCTTCGCAGGGTTACAGTGGATCGATCCAGAGGCATCACCAGTGGCTGGATTCCGAAGCTAATTACCACATCGGAGCTGTTGGGGTCAAATATCAGGTGCAAATTTCATAGATTTGATTTTTTGCTTTCGCGGGATTATGCCATATATTACCACATCGGAGCTGTTGTTTTTTATCAATTTTAATGCTTTCTCCTGTGCAAGAAAAAGCTATTAGACTGGTTTAGTGTTGACAATGGATTTTGTTCTAAATTTTCTTATAGAATTGGGTTTTGGTTTGCTGGTATTTCTCGTGCTTTATCCAGTTCATATATTTTTACTTGATATACTAGATTAGTATCACCTGATGGTCTGATTCAATTCTACCTCCCCCCCCCCCTTCTCTCTCTTTTCTCCACGCTTTTTTTTTCAAAAATTTGGTTGCATTGCTTGTTTTAATCCATCTTCTGATCAATGTGGTTGAGTGCATTCCTTTTGTCATTAAAGAAAAGCTGCTTGCCATGATATGTTCAAATGGAGTCAACCCTCTGCTTAGCAGCTGACCCTGTGTATGCATGCATGCATGCCTGCTTGCTTCATACTGCCTCTGGATTCCAGAGGCAGTAAGATTGGTGTAGGCAAAATGTAATGGATTTATGATGGATAAACTAAGTGGAGAACTGCCTTTGGAATAATTTGATTGCCATATCATGAGTTTGAGACATAAGAAAAAAAGACTATTACAGGCGAAGGGTGTCCATAAAGGGCAGATGGAGAAGAAAGAGCCGGAGTTAAAAATGCGCTTCTTAGAGATGAACTGTTTTGGTTGAAATGCGGAGAGATAAGCTAAAATATATGAGGGTTTTTGTTATGCTACCCAATAATTGTGCAATAGGTATGATTTGAGGAGACCTTGATAGGTTGAGAAGATTTGGTGCCCTTGAGGTATGAGAGAAAAATTGAAGAGCAGTAAGAATTTGGGATATATAGTTTGATAGATAGTTTAACATTGATTGTAACCAATGGTAGAAAAGGATAGCTAGTAATACCTAGGAATTGGTTTGTTATTTACAGTCAAATATATATATAGTATATCTTTATTAATTACAATGATCATGTCTTATCTTGTTTTCCCAAGGGATGCTGCCTTTTCATTCTTAATTGTTTGATAACGCTACTGCATTCATCGACGTTCCAGGGCACATTCATGTTTTTATTTGATACGATTTAATATTATTTTGTAATTTTCTTAATACTTCTAGCTAATGACTACTTGGTACTCAAAAAAAAATGCATCTCCTTTTTTAAAAGCCTTGCTAAATATTCCACACGTAGTCAGAAAGCTTATTGTGCTAGAAATGTTCATTCTATCCATTTATTCTTCTAAAAAGAATTAAGGGACATTTTAGAAGTAGATAGAGAATGAGTATTTGTTAAATTCACTGCCGAAATTTTTTCAAGTCTTCTTGAAATATCTCATGCTAAGTTTTTTTTATAGATTTCCTATTTTAAAATAGATTTCCTATTTTAAATGTGATTTGACTATGGAAGTGTGACTGACACTGCATCTGTACTGCTAGAAGCCATTGGCTACATTAGATTCCTCCATAGTCAAATCGAGATCTAACCCCCCCCCCCCCCCCCCCCCCTTCACCCCCTACTCTCTCTCTCTCTCTCTCTGGTGCAGACCAATAGTGTTGTTTTATGTAGCATCTTTTAGTTATTGGTGTCTAGTATTGTCATGTGCTTTGGGAGATTATGCTGTCTCAGAGGCACTCACCCATCCCATGCTTTCATGTAGGCTCTGAGCTCCTCGTACTTGGGCAGTCGATCAGGGAACGTGAGGCAGCCTGTAATTAACTCTGTAAAGCAAAATCCTTTTTCCTTTAATCACTGCTGCACTTTGAAGATTCATAATTGTTGCTTTTTTTGTTGATATTTTTTTTTATAAACTGCAGTTCAAATATTATATTCTAATAGAATGGACAAAAGTTGGATAAATAAGTTGAGATCCAGTGCCGAATATTTGGATGGAGTTCAGAATTTCATTAAGTTTGCTTTTGAGAAATCTAATATGAACGGGAAGATTTATTGTCCATGTCAAAAATGTATAAACGGTTCTGCTCTTGATCCAAAAATTGTTGAAGAACATTTGGTGTGGAATGGTTTTCTAAAGGGTTATACTGAATGGGTTCTTCATGGAGAGTTCATACCTTCATGTAGCCAACCCTCCTATGTAGAACATACCTTCAATTTTGGAACCAGTGACACGGAACAAAATTCTGTAGAAGAAGATGATATAAGGGGCTTACTTAGAGATGCTTTTGGACATAGTATTAGAACTGTAGGAGAAGATGAGCGTACAGTTAATGATCAGTCCATGCATGTTGATGAATCTATACATTCTGATGACACAGCTCGTTATGATAACTTGGTGAATGATTGTGATCAATAATTGTATCCGGGCTGTAAGAATTTTACGAAGATTTCTTTTTTTCTGCATTTATTACATTTGAAATATTTGAATGGGTGGTCCAGCAAGTCTTTTACTATACTTCTTCAATTATTAAAGGCTGCATTTCCGGAAGGTGTTACTTTGCCAACATCTTCATATGAAGCCAAAAAACTAATAAAAGAATTGGACCTTGGATATGAGAAGATACACAGTTGTCCGAATGACTGCATTTTATATCGCGGTGAAAATATCAACCAAGAGTCGTGCCGAATATGTGGAACTTCACGATGGAAAAAACATAAAGAAGATGAGAATGATTCGGTGACTGAAGTGGATGCTTCACCGATTAAGAAAAAATCGGCTAAAATTTTGAGGTATTTTCCTCTTATACCAAGATTGAAAAGGATGTTTGCATCATTGAAGACGGCTTCCTCGATGAGATGGCATGACGAAGGCCGTACAAAAGATGGAATGTTACGACACCCAGCAGATAGTCCCGCATGGAAAGTATTTGATGATAGGCATCCCGAATTTGCTTCTGATGTTCGGAGTGTTAGGCTTGGTTTAGCTACTGATGGGTTTAATCTATTCCGAACGATGAGCTCAACATACAGCACTTGGCCAGTTGTTTTGATTCCATATAATTTGCCGCCGTGGATGTGTATGAAACAGTCTTCAGTAATTCTGTCAATGGTTATTCCAGGTGACAAGGGCCCAGGTAATGATATTGATGTTTTTCTACAGCCTCTAATAGAGGAATTGAAACAATTATGGGAGGGTATTGATGCATTTGATGCTTTTGCTGGCCAAAATTTCAAATTGCGTGCAGCTCTTATTTGGACTATCAATGATTTTCCTGCATATGCTAATTTATCTGGTTGGAGCACTAAGGGGCGTATTGCATGTCCTTCTTGTGGAGATTCAACCCATTCATATTGGTTAAAACATGGAGGAAAGTTTTGTTATATGGGCCATCGTCGGTGGTTAGAAGCAAACCATCCATTTCGATTTCAGAAAGACTTGTTTGATGATACCATAGAGTTGCGATCTGCCCCTATTCCACTAACTGGAACTGAAGTCTTTAAACAAATGCATGGCACCAATTATATACCGGGTAAGGTCTCCAAATGTTCAAAGAAGAGGGGAAGGGAGCATGTTGGCAGCACAATGAATGAAGGATTAATAGCAGAGGTTGCTGAGGATGTTGACAAATTTTTTGAGAATGAAGACAGCGTATATGGTCAGAAAAATGATGATGACTCAATGACAGCATCTACACAGAAACAACTATGGAAAAAAAGAGTATTTTCTTTGATTTACCTTATTGGGAGTATAATCTTCTTCGACATAACCTTGATGTGATGCATATAGAGAAGAACGTTTGCGATAACCTGATTGGAACATTGTTAAATCTTGATGGAAAGACCAAAGATAACTTGAAAGCGCGTCTTGATTTGAAAGATATGGGCATAAGACAAGAGCTTCATCCGACAGAGCTTGCCAATGATAAATTTTATATACCTCCTGCATGTTATACAATGTCTACTCAAGAGAAAGATCTTTTTCTAACAGTTTTGAAAATTATGAAGGTTCCTGATGGGTACTCATCGAATATTTCACGATGCGTAAATCTCAAAGAGCGAAAATCTTCAAATCTTAAAAGTCACGATTGTCATATTTTGATGCAAGATATCTTTCCATTGGCTTTAAGATCGTCAGCACCGAAACAAGTTTATGCAATTGTTTCTCAATTGTCATCATTCTTTAAGGCATTATGTTCCAAAGTTCTTGATCCTAAGGAGCTTGATCAATTGGAGTCTAATGTTGCACTTACACTATGCCATATGGAAAAGATCTTTCCTCCTGGATTTTTTACTATTATGGTTCAGCTACTCATTCACCTAGCGGCGGAAGCTAAACTTGGTGGATCGGTTCACTACCGATGGATGTATCCTATTGAGAGGTGATTTTTCTAAACTCTAATGTCCATATTTAATAATCAGTTTGATTTTGATATTTATTTTAAAAATTTATTGTTGAAGGTTTCTTGTGCGCTTAAAAGATTATGTACGCAATCGAGCCTATCCCGAGGGATCGATTGCTGAAGGATATATTGCTGAGGAGTGTTTGACATTTTGTTCGAGATATCTTGAAGGTATTGAAACGGTTTTCAATCGACCTCAAAGGAATTGTGATATCATAGAGAATGCAGAAGTTTACAAGTTCTCATCTGGTGGAAGAGTTTTGGGAAAAGTTGAAAGTGTTGTTCTTGACCAGAAATCGTTGGCACAGGCACATCGCTATGTCTTACTTCATAGTGATATAATATCCGAGTCTCGCAGGTTAGTACGGTTACTTAAAATCTAAATTTACTGTCATGTCAGAAGAATGTAATATTGGCTTTTAATTAAAGATTTTCTGATCGTGCAGAGAATTTTTAATAGCTCAGGGAAGTCTCAACCATAACATTTGTCCTACACCAAGGATTGAGCAACGATGGTTGGTTGAGTTATTTCCAGAATGGCTTTTCAAACAGGTTAGATGTCTAATATATTAAGCTTTTTTTTAAAATCTTTCTAGAGAGAAATTAATCATTACTTTCATAATTTTTTTTAGGTACCGGTGATGATGGAGAGGAATTGTTCTGAGGAGTTAATAGTCATTGCTCGAGGTCCGAATAATATTGTCAACAGATATGATGGGTTTATTATAAATGGTTTTAAATTTCATACTCAAGAGCGTGAGAAATTTAGAAAAACCCAAAATAGTGGAGTAATAGTTGAGGTGGATGGGAAAAATTATTATGGTGCTCTAACAGATATTTATGAGTTGGATTATTATGGAAAGTTTAAGGTAGTATTATTTCGATGTAATTGGGTAGATATAAACTCACCTAGAGGTTTGAGGCAAGATATAAATGGCTTCACACTAGTAAATTTTTCAAGGTTGATACATACAGGTGTGCTATTGAAAGATGATCCATTTGTTTTTTCATCTCAAGCTCGACAAGTATTTTTTATGCAAGACTCAAAAGATAAAAATTGGTCTCTTGTTATTAAGACGAAACCTAGGGACTTGTATGATATGGGAAAAAGGTTGCAAGAGGAGGACGATGATACTTATACTCAGTGTATGCCTTATACTATTGTGCCAACTGATGAAGTAAATGCGCCAAGGAGTTTGATTAGGATGGATGTTGAATGAGAATGTAGTTTCATAATGGTAAGTAAAATTTATCATTTAACCAAGTATTATATTCTCTTTTATTAGCCCTTTATTTAGTATAAATTTATTATTTAACCAAATATTGATTCTTTTTTGTGCATACCAGGTAACAATATGCCCCGAGGGAGACGATTTAGAGATGTGGAGTTCCAGCATTCTCAGGTGGAATCTACTTCTGAGCAGTCCCTGCAGTCCTAGCAGCCATGTGAGCACCAGCAGCACGAGTCAGGATCTCAGCACGAGCCTCCTGCTGATTGTCCGGAGGATGAGCTCCGGATCCAGGGTAATTCGATTTAAAGTTCATATTTTATGTTCATATTTGTCTTCAACTTTTTAAGACTTTTTAATTTTAATAGATGGACAAGGGACGGTGAGGACGAGACGGGGACCCACTCAAGCAAAGGATGTGTGGAAGCTTCCTCCGGGTGAGAAGATCATCATCCGATGCAACGAATTGGGGCAGCCCATCAATAGAGCTGGAAGTCTTCTATCAAGCTTTTTAGGATCGGTTGCACGCAAGGGTCAGCTGTGTCCGCTCAACTATACGAAGTGGAATGACATGCTTCCTTTGTATAAGGTTGAGCTTCTTAGATTTATACAGGTAATGAATTGAATTTGTTCTTTTTAATTTGACCCCTCCTGTGTGTTAATTTGCTTACTACCATAATATTACTTTTGAGGTTCTATATTATTATAACATTCTGTATCTTGTTGTAGGGTAAGTTTGTACTCCCTCCAGAGAGCCATGATTGGGTGCTAAAGTCCCTCAACCGCAAATGGAAAGAATATAAAGCAAAAATGAAGACGGACTTCAAGCGCGAGGGTATGACAGAGGAGGAGGTTGCTCGTGTGACTCCTCCTGATGTATACTCTCAACAGTGGAGGGAGCTTGTTCATGGTTTTCTGAAAAAGGACAGGTCACGTATATTGTTTCAATATTTTATATTATATTTATTATTAATATAGATTGCGAATATATACATTGAATCATATTATACTGTGTGCTTTTATTTTGGCAGACATATTCTAATATTGGCAGAGCTGCACGAGCATCTCAAGCAGTTCCTCATACTTCAGGCTCGAAGAGTTATGCGAGACGTAGAAATGAATCCGTAAGTTCTTTTGAAACTATTTGAAATTTTACTAACATATAGCACGTATCATGATATATAGTTTGCCAATATACTTTCCGTATGTGTAGATGGTAGAGCATGGAAGGGAGCCTGGTGAGGTAGAGTTTTATAAGATGACCCACACTCACCGAGATGGCAGCTTTGTCCGGGACGAGTCGAGAGATATAGTTGTATGTATTCATTTTTTATTTGTTCAGAATTTTCTTATTAATTTTACTTCTTTTAAAATATTAATGTGACTGTTTTTTTTTCTTGAGAGAGATATAGGAAAGAGCTACAACTCTTATTTCAGAGCGCGTCAGGGAGTCATCATCATCCGACGCGGCCAGTCGCGTCGAGGCTCAGGTCTATGCTGAATTGATGGGCCCAGAACGTTATGGTCGCGTGAGGGGTTACGGTGTCGGAGTTACTCCCACTCAGCTGTCTGCAGTGAGCCGATATACCCAAGATGCCAGACAAGGTACTAGCACTGCAGAGGTTTGTAGTTTGAAGACAGAGATGGCACAGATAAAGCAGTCATATGAGACAAGGATAGAGGAGATGAGGCAGAGTCATATGACTGATATGGCGGAGTTGAAGCAAAGCCAAGAGTTGAAGATACAATCTTTGCAGGACCAGCTTGACCATATTTCATCCTTTTTGCAGAGATTTGCTCCTCCGGTACATAACTAAATCTATTTGAATATTTTATGTAATTATAATGTATTCTTGTATGAGCGTGATGACTTTCGTATTTTTAGTTTCTAAAATATTTTTTTTTCTTGTAGGTTGATGATACTTCATCTACTCGTAGAGATGATGATGCCGACCCTTGATACATATTTGATGACCCAAAGATTGATTCATAGATTGATTTTGATGATCACAAAACCTTGAAGTATAGATACTAATGTTTATGTTGCAAGGAGAAAGATATTTATTTTGCAAGGAACATAGCAAGTTGGAAGAACACAAGAAGGCCTCCAAAGCTCTCAAGTTGGAAGAAAGCTACAATTTATTGGCCCAAGCTTAAAGTTCAAAGGATTCAAATTGGAGGAGTAAAATCAAAAGAAAAATTCAAAAGAACAGTCTTCGAGTCGACTCCAGTGGAATTCGAGTCGACTCCAGAGAAGTATGAGTCGACTCCGGAGAAGTATGAGTCGACTCCTAGGAGTCACAGGCAGAAAAGTCAGAGAGCAGTTTTCGGGTCTGAGATTCTAGTCGACTCCAGTGGAACGCGAGTCGACTCCGATGGTTGGTAGGTCGACTCCGAAGAAAGCAAGAGTCGACTCTCAGCGGAACACAAGGAAAAAGTCAGAGAGCATTTTTGGGACTCTGAGATTCGAGTCGACTCCCGCATTGCACGAGTCGACTCCGAGACTCCGCGACCATCAACAGACAGAAAACCAAGTTACTGCCTCTGAGATTCGAGTCGACTCCCAGACAGCTCGAGTCGACTCCAAGGCAGCGCTACACCAAGATGGCAGAAGGTTGTGTTTCACAAACTGAGAGCCGAGTCGACTCCAAGGAAGTTCGAGTCGACTCCAAGACTGGACGAGCCAAAAGACAGAGGATCGGGAGTTCGGGGTCTGAGATTCGAGTCGACTCCCAGGACAGTCGAGTCGACTCGAGAGGACAAAATTCAAAATTGGATCCACGGACTTCAGTGGATGAGCCGACTCCGAAATTGCCAAGTCAGCTCCAGAAGTTGGCGAGTCGACTCCGGGTTAAGACGAGTCGACTCCCAGTCGAGGATGCACCATAATTCAAATTTGGAACAGTGGCCGAGTCGTCTCCAGTAAAGCACGAGTCGACTCCTGCAACAGGCGAGTCGACTCCTGATCGCGCGAGTCGACTCCGATCCCAACGGTAATATTGTCAGGAAGTGCAGACTGTGTCCAACGGCTCTATTTTTGTCTCTAACGGCTAGATTCTTGTTTCCACGCCATCTAAAGCTATAAAAACAAGAGGAGAGCTAGGGGAGAAGGCATGGAAGTGGGAGAGATCATCTAGGAAAGAGATCTCAAAGAGATTACAAAGGAAATCTCCCACAAGCACAAAAGGGCCATCCAAAACGAAATAGAGAGAAGAAGAGCATCCAAGTGAATCCGAAAGCTTCCTCTCCATCCGCGTGCTGCCTCGGGGATCCTCTACTTCATGCCAAATCAGAGGAGGATCAAGTAAAGAAGAAGCCGAGCTCCTCCATCTTCAAAACTCGTTTGAGGGCTTCTCTTTACTCTATTTGTTTATATTGTCATATCTGCTTGTTTAAGAAGCTTTGATTTGTTTTTATTCTTTGTTTTAATATCTTGTAACTTGATTCAATCAAGGGATTGAATCAAGGGGTTAAAGGTTTGTTGGTGAGCCAAAGGGAAAACCAACGGTGTAAGGTTTGTTGGTGAGCCAAAGGGAAAACCAACGGAGATAGGTTTGTTGGTGAGCCAAAGGGGAAAACCAACGGAGATAGGTTTGTTGGTGAGCCGAGGGTAAAACCAACGTGTAAGGGTTTGATTGTGAGCCCGGGAAAACAATCGGGGTTGGTTCTAGTCGGTGAGCCTGGGAAAACCGACCGAGTTCGTTGTGCGCTCGTAAAAACAACAAGTTGGGTTGTGAGCTTGTAAAACAACCGGCTGTAATCGGTAGGATTATAGTGAAATTCCCAAGAGGTCTTGGGGAGTGGATGTAGGTGCTGGGGTGCACCGAACCACTATATGTCCTTTGTGTTTGTAATGCCTCTAGTTATTGTCTAACTAACACACTTACTTACTTAGATAAATTGCTTGCTTAATTCTTATCCGCACATCCTTTAGTTGCAAGCATATTTAATCAAGTCGAAGTCTATACATCAAACCCTTGCTAAGTTTAACTTTCACTGTGCATCTATACAACTTAGCATAGTTACTCATAAAGTTTTAGAAGTAGCATAAAAGTTTTAAAAGACCCAATTCACCCCCCCTCTTGGGTTGTATCTACTGGGCAACATGTGGTATCAGAGCAGGTGCTCAAATATTATTTGTAGTCTTAACCGACTAGAGCCAAAGATCATGACAACTCAAATAGATAGTTTTCTAGGAGAAGGACAAGCAATTGACACACCTCCACTATTTAATGGCATAAACTATGCACATTGGAAAATACGCATGCGCATCTTTATTCAATCACAAAACTATTACTATTGGAAAATCATAATAAATGACCCTCACACACTCTCTCAAACTTTTAATGAAAAAGACTTAGCACAATTAAATGCTAAAGCTATGAACATATTATATTGTGCGATTCAAGAAACAATGTTTAATGAAATTTCTGCATGCTTATCTGCAAAGGAGATCTGGGATACTTTAGAAAATATTTATGAGAAATCTCAGAGTAGCTCACATGTACTTCAATTGCATACTAACAATGAGACTGCAGAAAAAGGTGTTGAAACTTCCATCTCAGTCGAGTCGACCCCAAGTATTTCAGAGTCGACCCTCAAGTTAACCGAGTCGACTCCAATAAGGTCCGAGTCGACTCCAAGGCAAATCAGCTTCCTAAAGACAAAGAAGAAGAGGAAGCAAGAAGAAAGGAAGAAAGAGGTAAAACGCAAGAAAGCCTTGACCAAGAGAAATTCAGACAAGGAATTGAAAGTTAGGAGCAACAGTGAACTACAAAAGGTAACTAATTTATGTTTTATGGCATTAGAAGAAAAAGTAAAATCTGAATCTAATTTTAAACCAAACGAATCTCATGAAGAATTTTCTTATGATGAACTTTTAAATGCTTTTCATGAGTTGTATAGTGATTGTAGAAAATTATCTGTAAAGAATAAAAATCTTAAGAAACTAAATTCTGAAAATGAAAGCTTAAGGTCATTTTCAGAAGAATTGATTCAGAAAAATCATAGCTTAATTAAAGAAAATCAAAACTTAAGTAAAGAAATTAACCAATTAAAATGTTTTATTAACAAATTCACTGTAAGTTCAGAAAGATTAAAAATGATGTTTGAAAGCCAATATGCTGATTTTGATAAATCAAAATTTAGCTTGACTCCTTCACTTAGCCATAAATCTCTAGAGAAAAAGGTTATCAATTTACCAAGCAAACCATTAAATAAGATAACTTATTTCAAAAATGAAAAGGATGGGAATAACAACTTTACCTATCGTTCTAGTATAATTAAATCAAATGGTAAAGTTATTATTATTAAACAGATATGGATTCCAAAAGGAACCATATGTCCTAACTCTCAAGGACTCAAGCAAGCTTGGGTACCCAAAATGAGAAAATGAGGATGTACACATAGGTGTACCAAGGTACCTATGGAACATAAAGAAACTTAAAAAGTTATTAACAAAAAATAATGAAATCAGTAATTCTTGCATCTCATCATTATTTGTGCTTTAGTATTTGATATGATTTGCTAGTAGTGATCAATTTTGTGATATAGAAAATACTTTTGGAAATATAATCAAATCTCTTCATTTTTTAGTATACTTTACTCACTATTGGATAAGTTGCTAAATGATTAATCAATTTATTAAGAATAACTCTATGAATTCTCTATATGCTTGATTGAGAGTTATTATCCATGGCATTATTGTTTATTGATCATAGATATGATAATGTGTACTTGGTATGCTTTTGAATATATGCACTATGAATACCAAGAAACCATCCTTGGCATATAAAATCAACTCATGCTAGTATGTACTTAATCTCAAAAGACCTTGCCATAGGCTTACTTAGATTATCTACTTAAAGGTCAAAGTTTTGCTATGCATGCTAACTAAGGAAACAAACAAAAATCATTTCTAAATCTTAAGATGTTGTTTCCATCTCCAAGTTTTTCAAAAGCTTACATTGAATTTATTCTTGAAAAATAAAACTGAAGTATTTTTCTGTATTTACTAAATCTTGTAAAAGTGGTTCAAATGATAAAGGTTTCCAAACTGTGAAGATAAAGAGTATCATGGCACAGTGTTGAAAACCAAAATCCTGATAAAGGTTATACAGAAAATAATATTAAATCCAATGATTTCAGCACCAAGGACACCATAAGCAAAATAGGATTAATAGAATTCTTGAAGAAATGAAAAAGACAATTATGTATGATAGTCATCTACTTAAATAAATTTTTAAAAGACTATCATCACTGCTTGTCATACATATGATTTCTATTTTTGATGAAAATTTTGATCTTCTGAAAAATGGAAAATGAACCATTGCATATCTTTCATATTTTTCAGTCGTACATGTTATTATGAAAATAATGCCAAATCTGATAAAGATACTTCTATCCTTGGATATCATTCATCAAGCAATGCATATAGAACATTCATGAAAAATTCTAGTTGTAGAAGTATCAATTCATTTTATTCTTTATGAGACTAATGATTTATTATCAAAATACTAAAATCAAATTATATGGTTAATCTTTTACATATGCACTTAATGAAGAAAAATTGATGACTACTAAAAGACTAAATCAAGAAAAGAGGAAATAGATCTTGATAAAGATTCTTGCATGATTAGAAGTAAAGATCATCATTATCATGTGCTTGCTTCATGAGCTTTATATTCTGTCAAATGAATGTGTAGAAGTCACTCCTATGTGGTTACTTCATTAAAAAGGAGATCTATGAAAAATAACCACCATATTTAAAAATACACATTACATATATGATAAAGCAATATGTGATTTAGAACAAGCATCAAAAGCATGATATATAAAAGCTTAAGCAACCTTTTTGATAGAAAGTAATAGTGATAAATCTATGCATCAAAAAGATGAATTTGTGATATCTTATTTGCTCAAAGTATGCATTGATGACATCATTTTTGGTTCTACTAATGAAGAGTTATATTGCAAAGTGAGTTTGAAATATGATGAATGAATTAACATCTTCTCTCAAACTCCAAATTAAGACAAACAGGAAAGGGGATCTTCATTGACCAACGTTAGTCCACAAGAAAACTCTTATAGAAGATTGGCATGAAGAAGGTATATCTATGACCCCATCTTGTAGAATTTGAAAAGGATGAGCAAAGTAGATCTATTGTGTTAAAGCTGTATTGAAGCATGATAGAATAATTATTTTACAGCTAGTAGACCAGATTGTATGCTTATTATGTGACCTTGTGCAAGACTTCAATCTAACTTTAATTAATCATATTTTATTGATAACAAATAAATCATAATCTGAATTTTGATAGAAACAAATGTTTAAGATAAATTGATTAAAACATAGTTAACATATCTTATTGATAATTATCTTAAGCAAATAGAATCTAAACTAAATTGACTTAAACTATCTTGGTTAATGAATCTATCTCTTTAGTTCAAATGATATGTGCTTGCTTATATTTAGGCAATCTCTTGAGTAAAGTGACTCAACATGCAACTATTGTCATATCTTATATTGAGTCATCTAGTTAAAAAATATATATGTTGGATGAATGCTTTGTATCTTAAAGAAACTAATGACCTTCCTTCAAGAAAGAAAAATGAGAGATTTCAACTTGAAGGATATCTTCATGTAAGATACACTAAACATTTACATGCAAACAAGAGAGAGGATCTTCTTCAGCCAAAAGTTCACACATAAGAAATCTAGTTTGGCTTGAAGAACATATAATGAATAGGTAATTTAGATACCTTTCTCACAAATTAGTTGAGCAAAGTCAGTAACTTAAATCTTATTATGGCATGATTAAATTCTTTAATTATTAATTTTTGATATCATGTCTATATGTGTATTGACTGACTTATACTTTTAGAAATTATTTCATGGTTTGCCCAAACTAAAATATATCTTTGCCTATGTCATAACCATGAAATACACAAGTATATGCTTAAAATGTTGATGTAAAATAACTTGTGAGAAGTTATGAAACCTTGAGCATAATGAAAATATTGTTTGCATGATATACATATATATGATACGTAAGATTAATTCTCTATTCTGCTCTCTCATGAAAATTACTTGAGAATAACAAAAAGAGAGAGAGATAAAGAAAAGAAAATGGATATTATTCAAGAGAAGTAAAATCCAAGTAGAGGCAAACACTTCAACCTTAAGGAAAAGCAAAACAAACTTAATATATTCGACACATTTGTGAGACTTGTGTGAGCATTCTTTTGGAAGGGATAAAATCCATAATTAATTACACTTAAATAGGGAGGTTTTGAAGTAAACATTTTAACCTTTCTATATTGCTCATCATAGGGATGGTGCCAATGGGGAGGCTAGTGGTAGTACCCGGCACTATTTGACCCAACTATTCGGTGTAGGGCATATTAGGGACGGCACAAGAGGGAGGCTAGTGGTAGTACCTCGTGCCCCTTCCCAACTCCACCGGATAGGGAGCAAATAGAGTATAGAGCATAAGAAAGTTATAAATGAAAAACAAAGTAAATGAAAGTAGAATTAAGTCAAATTTTTAATCACTTGAAAACACACTTTAAGGATGAAATTATTGCAAGATTATATTTAAATAGGGGGAGTTTATTTGAAAAGAATTGATTTTGATCCTTGACATTCTTGTACTTAGTATTTTAATGCATGACTTAACACATGGTATATTTTGCATATGGTATGATGTCTTGATTTATGGATTCTCAATATTTTGTAATGTTTCATACTTGGACAATTTGATTGAATGTTTGAATTGCTACATAACATCTTTTGTCTAGTTTTATTGAAAAGAAATTTCAGATTTGTCATTCACAATCATTGTTAAAATCTGAAAGCTAAATAAAATTGTAGAAAGGAGAAGAGAAGAACATCTCTATTTAGGGAAAATAAATTGATTTTGTTTTATCCTTCAACTTGCCTAAATTTGGTATATAATGTTCAAATTCGTACCAAAACTCAACATTTAATACAAAGATTCTGAATATGCTCTTATATGTTTGAAATATGTATTTTCAATCGTAATCATTTAAGATGAGCTATAATGTGGAAGATACATATCTCAAAGTATGATTGAAAATCCTATGTAATTCCGAATCTGATTTTGTATAAAAGCTTAAACTAAATGTGATTTTTAAAATAAAGTCTTACTTTAAGAAAAACAGAATTAATTTTGATGCCTTTGATGATTGCTCCGATACGCATCCGAAACATATCATTTCTTATCTTCAAAGTATACTAATATTGGTTCAAATGATGTGTCTTTCGATGATCTTGATTGCAAACAAAAATTTCTAAATATATGATTCTATTTTGATATAAAAAAAAAAATATATTTATTGTGCTTCATGTATACATTGCTGAAAAACTATGATTAAGAAATTGAGTTCTATAAATATATATACCTCAATGATCATCTATATATTTTTCTCTTCTACATTATTGAAGACTTCCATCAATAGAGTGAATGATCTTAAAGCTAGAAACATTTCACCTCACTCAAATGACTCTAAAAGAAAGAAAATGTAAATGCGTTTGAAAGAAACTGAGCTTCAATTGAATCATTTTATGATTAATACTTTTATACATTTTCTCTAAGATTAGGAGAAAGCATAACTTGTTCTTAAAGGATTAGAAAGAGTGATTACTATAAATTCTGAATAATTCTAGATCACTCTACATTCTCGATATTACAGAATTTCAGTGTTATTCACGTTTATTACTAAAATCTGAAATTCAACAATTTAAAATGATTAAAGAAGAATGCATCTTTTGAGGGGGAGCTTTAGATATTCAGTATCCTATCCCAAAGACACTTTATTTTGATACATACATTGAATTTTATGGATTGATTTTGATGAACCTCCTTATATTGCAAGACATGTTTTAATTTCCTTGAGATGAGTTCTATAAAGGTTGTCTTATCTCAAACCTTGAGTCTTATGAAAATAAGCTGAAATATATTTTTGAGATTGACAATCTTATTGAACATTATCTTAGGATTCTAAACTCTTAAATGGAATGATCATTTGAGGGGGAGAAAGAAAATTTCAGAAGGAAAGATCTTATGGAACTTAATCGCATAAATCTATAACTAAAGGAGAGAGAAAGAACACTAAATGAAAAGTGATTCTAATACTCTCCAATATGTATCATCTGAAATTTAAATCTGAAAATCTGTATGATACACCTTGAGGCGTGTTATTTGGTTAGTATATCTCATGCATCACTCTTGAACCAAACTGCAAATCTTAAGAGCCTCTAATTTAATGAAAAAGGGGGAGAATAATGTGTTAAATATTCTTGAGTATCTCTTAGAAAATCTATTTTTGGAACTTCACTAATGAGCTCAAATTGGCTTGCTTTTTGGAACTTCAATTTTGTGCAAATTCATTATTTTATGTATCAAATTGTGCTTATTTTCTAAAGAAATAAAAGAAAGTCTTTAAAAGAGCTCTAAGATGTATCAAAAATTGCATGAATGTATATTTTGATATTTGTGCCACAATGCTCCTATTATCATAAAAGAACTTTGAAGTCATTAAGAAAATTAATTAAATTGCTCTCATGGTTGATAAAATACTTAATAGATTGGGCAAAAGGTCTTAAATGAACAAGCTTTCATACTTAGTGAAGAGAGGTTAGATCTCCACTCATGTTTTTCCTTGAATATCATTAACCTAAGGAAGATTCCACCTACACTTGTTTAGAAAACTATCAAATTAAAAAAAAAACCTCTTGAATTCACACTCGATGTGTTCTGCTCTGATCTTTGTACTTAATGTTTCACTATCTTTTTGATGTTGTCAAAAAGGGGGAGAAATATCTAAGTATATGCTATATACCTCAGAATGCTTTATTACTTTGAATTGAATACAAATCAGCTTAAAATTTAAATATGTTGATTGTGTTAAGCTGATTAAATCTAAAAGCATTATCATGAAGTATGTTTTTAAATATATATGTTTTCCACTTCATGCAACTTAGCTATGTATTACTTCTAGAAATCAATATCTTTTATATTGCATATACTCCAAGTTTTGTCATCATCAAAAAGGGGGAGATTGATGACCCAAAGATTGATTCATAGATTGATTTTGATGATCACAAAACCTTGAAGTATAGATACTAATGTTTATGTTGCAAGGAGAAAGATATTTATTTTGCAAGGAACATAGCAAGTTGGAAGAACACAAGAAGGCCTCCAAAGCTCTCAAGTTGGAAGAAAGCTACAATTTATTGGCCCAAGCTTAAAGTTCAAAGGATTCAAATTGGAGGAGTAAAATCAAAAGAAAAATTCAAAAGAACAGTCTTCGAGTCGACTCCAGTGGAATTCGAGTCGACTCCAGAGAAGTATGAGTCGACTCCGGAGAAGTATGAGTCGACTCCTAGGAGTCACAGGCAGAAAAGTCAGAGAGCAGTTTTCGGGTCTGAGATTCGAGTCGACTCCAGTGGAACGCGAGTCGACTCCGATGGTTGGTAGGTCGACTCCGAAGAAAGCAAGAGTCGACTCTCAGCGGAACACAAGGAAAAAGTCAGAGAGCATTTTTGGGACTCTGAGATTCGAGTCGACTCCCGCATTGCACGAGTCGACTCCGAGACTCCGCGACCATCAACAGACAGAAAACCAAGTTACTGCCTCTGAGATTCGAGTCGACTCCCAGACAGCTCGAGTCGACTCCAAGGCAGCGCTACACCAAGATGGCAGAAGGTTGTGTTTCACAAACTGAGAGCCGAGTCGACTCCAAGGAAGTTCGAGTCGACTCCAAGACTGGACGAGCCAAAAGACAGAGGATCGGGAGTTCGGGGTCTGAGATTCGAGTCGACTCCCAGGACAGTCGAGTCGACTCGAGAGGACAAAATTCAAAATTGGATCCACGGACTTCAGTGGATGAGCCGACTCCGAAATTGCCAAGTCAGCTCCAGAAGTTGGCGAGTCGACTCCGGGTTAAGACGAGTCGACTCCCAGTCGAGGATGCACCATAATTCAAATTTGGAACAGTGGCCGAGTCGTCTCCAGTAAAGCACGAGTCGACTCCTGCAACAGGCGAGTCGACTCCTGATCGCGCGAGTCGACTCCGATCCCAACGGTAATATTGTCAGGAAGTGCAGACTGTGTCCAACGGCTCTATTTTTGTCTCTAACGGCTAGATTCTTGTTTCCACGCCATCTAAAGCTATAAAAACAAGAGGAGAGCTAGGGGAGAAGGCATGGAAGTGGGAGAGATCATCTAGGAAAGAGATCTCAAAGAGATTACAAAGGAAATCTCCCACAAGCACAAAAGGGCCATCCAAAACGAAATAGAGAGAAGAAGAGCATCCAAGTGAATCCGAAAGCTTCCTCTCCATCCGCGTGCTGCCTCGGGGATCCTCTACTTCATGCCAAATCAGAGGAGGATCAAGTAAAGAAGAAGCCGAGCTCCTCCATCTTCAAAACTCGTTTGAGGGCTTCTCTTTACTCTATTTGTTTATATTGTCATATCTGCTTGTTTAAGAAGCTTTGATTTGTTTTTATTCTTTGTTTTAATATCTTGTAACTTGATTCAATCAAGGGATTGAATCAAGGGGTTAAAGGTTTGTTGGTGAGCCAAAGGGAAAACCAACGGTGTAAGGTTTGTTGGTGAGCCAAAGGGAAAACCAACGGAGATAGGTTTGTTGGTGAGCCAAAGGGGAAAACCAACGGAGATAGGTTTGTTGGTGAGCCGAGGGTAAAACCAACGTGTAAGGGTTTGATTGTGAGCCCGGGAAAACAATCGGGGTTGGTTCTAGTCGGTGAGCCTGGAAAAACCGACCGAGTTCGTTGTGCGCTCGTAAAAACAACAAGTTGGGTTGTGAGCTTGTAAAACAACCGGCTGTAATCGGTAGGATTATAGTGAAATTCCCAAGAGGTCTTGGGGAGTGGATGTAGGTGCTGGGGTGCACCGAACCACTATATGTCCTTTGTGTTTGTAATGCCTCTAGTTATTGTCTAACTAACACACTTACTTACTTAGATAAATTGCTTGCTTAATTCTTATCCGCACATCCTTTAGTTGCAAGCATATTTAATCAAGTCGAAGTCTATACATCAAACCCTTGCTAAGTTTAACTTTCACTGTGCATCTATACAACTTAGCATAGTTACTCATAAAGTTTTAGAAGTAGCATAAAAGTTTTAAAAGACCCAATTCACCCCCCCTCTTGGGTTGTATCTACTGGGCAACAATATTGTAGATTGTGTACTTAGGAATTTGACTTGTATGCTTTAAGAATGTTTTTGAAGTACAATGTAATCAAATATGATAATATGAATATTTTGAATGAAAAGTTCTTGTTTGTGAAATTAGTATGTTCTTCAAATATGCACAACTTTATCTACTTCACCTTATCTTACTTGGGGAATGGCTCTATGTTGACTTGACAGGAACATGGTTTCAGGAAAGGCAGTCCGGCTGGACAACTTGACTCCCACGAACTAGATGAGGTAACTGGAATACATCTTCTTCATGCAAGTAAACTGTTCATTCTATTTATCCACGGCTTGATAAGATACTTTTTCTTGATGATGATGTTGTTGTTCAAAAGGATTTGACACCACTCTGGTCTTTAGATTTGAAGGGGATGGTGAATGGAGCAGTTGAGACGTGCAAAGAGAGCTTTCATAGGTTTGATACTTACCTCAATTTCTCAAACCCAAAAATCTCTGAAAATTTTGATCCACAAGCTTGTCGATGGGCATTTGGGATGAACATCTTTGACTTGAAGGAATGGAAGAAGCGAAATATCACTGGAATATATCATTATAGGCAAGACTTGGTAAGAAAAAATAGTTGTTGTTATTTTCTGTTCGGTAGATTTCCTATATGACTTCTATATTGATTACAATAACAATTGCCTAAATCTATCACATGTTCAATTCTATATATAGTATACCAGATATTTTATCTTTGTATAATATCTATATGTGTATGTTCAATTCTATATATATTATAGCAATCACTACAACAAAAAATCTGCTTGCCGACCCTATATTGCCGACGCTAGATAAAAGCGTCGGCAAAATTTTTTCTTGCAACAGTAAATGCCGACGCTTTTGGAAAGCGTCGGTACAAAATCTTCCGCCGACATCTTTGTTAGGTTATCACCGACGCTTATAAGCGTCGGCATAAGGGATAAATGCGACGACGCTTATAAGCGTCGTCGGACTTCATTTCTCCCACAACAAAACCCGATCGACCCTCTCCCTCCGCAGCCTTAAATCCCTACTATCCCTAGCTCGCTCACGCCGACCGACTCCCCCCTCCCTCCGCCGATCTCAGCCATTCCCCTCCTTCGAGCGACCCCAAATCGCGTTCCTCCGCCGCATCTCCTTCCCCTCCTCCCCCTCTCCGTTGGCCTCCTCTCTGTGGATATCTCCCGCCTCCTCCGCCGCAGAGCACTCACGCGGCGTTTGAAGTTTGGAGCCGGCAAGGACAGGGACAAGGCCAGGTTTGGGATCTTCTTCTCTTGCTTCGATCTTTAAATTCTAGATGTTCTGGATCTTTAAATCCGTGCTTGCCACCGCCATCCACACCGGCAGAGCCTGAGGGTAGCTATCCTCCTCCGCCGCCTGGGATGCCGAATTCTGAATACTACCCTCCATCATCAGGTTCATGGGTTTGCTCACATTGTTACTGGGATTTCTTCTATGCAGTAGCCTTCCCAATCTTTTCGTGCTCGCCGCTCGGGATCGCCCTCCGCCCTCATATCCTACCGCTCCGCCGCTCGGGATCGCCCTCGCCTCCCTTCTCCTCCAACCCCTTGCGCGGCTCAGGTGAGATTTCTTCTCCTCTTCTCTTCTTCTTCCTAATATAGATATCCGCTCGTAGAACCATGGAACCATGGACTCGCACCGCTCCTCCATCCTTCTTGCCCCATCGTCTCCGCCCCCGACCCCTCCCCGGCCGCCAGCACAGCCACCGCTCCGCTCCGCAAACTCATTTCTCGGACCGAACGGCATTCGCCCTTCCCTCTATTCCCTCGTTCCCATATTTTCCCCAATCTCTCCCTCCCTCCCTCCGCGATGCCCTCCGAGTTCTCCGTCAATTTCACTCCGCCATGATGACCAGTCCAATCCAAGAAGAAAAACTCCGTGATGGCGGAGGGCTCCACCTTCTCCTCCCCCAGAAGCCCCTCGGCACCCCGAGCGGCGGCGGCGACCCTGTCCCAACCCCCAACCCCGTCATTCTAAATCCGTATTATGATTTATAATTTTATTATTTTTAGTCATATTAGTTTTGGTTCAAACTCAACATTTATTGGCCGGTCCATAACCCGTACCAATCCATGCCAGCTCATGCAGGGACATGTTATAGCATGCCAATATGTGCCACAGTCTTGAAAGTTGATACAATTTCATTGCTATCGACAGCTGCAAAACTCTTTTCCTTATACTAATGTTTCGACTTTTATGTATCCTGTAGAACCACGGTGTCTGCTCTTCTTCCTGCAAAGGTTTACAAGATGGGCACAATTCTTTCATTCTGGATCTATGCCTGTACCAGTTTACTGGAGTTCCATATATACTATCACAGCATTGTTATGTTTTTAAAACATTTTAACAGTCATGGGGTTTTGAATTTGGACTGGTTAGGCATGATTGATGTCTATTACTCATTGTAAGTCTTAAAAGTAGATGAATTAGAGAATAGCAGAGAAAATATAATTGCTTTGAATTTTCACTTTTGCTTTTACTAAACAATTTTATTTCTGTTGTCAGGGAAAAAGAATTAGTAACTATGGTACATGTTTCTATTATAAGAAATCTGGTACATGTTTCATCTGTTCTCCTATTTGCTAATGAATTATCATCACTGATTAAACAGATAGTTATAATCTGCTAATGCTATTCCTTTCTAATAACTGTTTCTTTTGCCTAATGGTGCTATCCTTGCCTGTTACATGCGTAATTATATATGAATAAGAACAGAAACTTTATGTTCTTATTCATATATACTAAATTAAACCTTGGTACCGTATAGGTATCTTACCGGCATGGTACGGTCAGTATGGGGTGGTACAAATCAGTATGACAGACCTTATGTATAACAATGGCCAGAGTAAAATTCTCGAGTTTCTTCAACCATGGTAGCTGGAAAGTTTCTATTGAGGGTGCTTCGCACAAGTAATCATCCTCAATTTTTTTAACCCCTATCACTTTAGTGTGAACTTAGTGTCCATTCAACACATGCTTTATGAATGATTGGATGCCCATGACTTTTATTTATGGTTCCATCTAGGATGCTGTTTGTTCTGTCACTCCACATCTTTGTTTACTGCACTGAATCATTGTTCCAAGTAACCACATTTCTTGCAATATTTTTGTGTTGCATGCACTTCAGCTAGCAGAAGTAGTTGTTGTGTCCTAGTTTTTGCTAGTGGTTTCTCCTGTTGTTATTGTTTGTTTATCAATCATGCTATTTAATCTGGCTTCTATTAAATTTACTGATATATAACTTGCAGGGCACTGGGGATTTGATGACTGCACTTTTGCTGGGATGGAGCAATGTAAGGGTTTTACTTACCATTTTCAGCTCAATAGCGCCATATTGTGACATCTATTCATATTTTAGAAAGTAGCAGTGATTTATTTTGCATTATGCTGTTCAGAAATATCCAGACAATCTGGACAAAGCCTCAGAGCTTGCAGTATCAAGTTTGCAGGTAATTATTTTTTTTTGCCTCCTAGCATTTTTCCTATGATTCACCTTATAAGCTTCTTATGACCAATCCTGTCGAATGAATTCTTTGCTTTTGTGGAACTGGTTGATTGTTATCTACTTATATGCTATGCTTAATATTTAATTAATATTTTCCCTTTCATCTTATGCTATAAAAACTAAAGGAAGAGCATTAACCAATACAAAGACACTATAAACAATGATTCATGAATGATTGGTTAATTATAAGGTTATTATAATTAGTTTTGAACTAGGTGGTCAAACTGAATTTTCCTAGAAATATACATCACTATAATAACCTTATAAGGTTATTATAAGGTTATTATGATACTTTATGGTCAATATGATATGTTTGAATTTTGGTATATAAAGCTTACATGAGAGTTTAAGCCTCAAGTGCCAGAATCATAGCTGCTGCATTTGTGTTATTCTAACCTTTAAATATAGGGTGTATCAGCTGTTTCTTGATGTGAAAAGATCGGCACAGTATTTAATGGAGTACCAGAGCCAGTATATGTTCAATGAAGTGCTGAGGGAGGCAGATGAAGATGAAACCACACAATTTTGATCTGGGACATGTAGAGTTCTATCTGAATGTTTACTTGTCATGGTAGGGTAGGATTACAATCGAAGTATTCTGCTCTTGCTTAATTTATGTACTATGGTTGTGTGGAATCTTGGATCAAGTCAAAAACAAGATTTCCTATGTAGAGGGATGTGTTCTGTTTAATACTTTAAATCTTTGACAGACTAGTTGGTTTTCTTCTATATTGGTTCACACATTTTTCTTATCGCAATGGAGCTCTTTGATTCAAGGTTTTTTCCTTGACAGGATGATTCTGTATTCTTGGCCGGCTCATCTGTATGGACCTTGCATTGATGAAAGGCATGAACACTTGGTGAGCGAAAGAACAAGTACTTGCAGGTGTCATGGTACGAAAACATGACGTGGATTTCTAGGAACCAACATTCTGAAGCTTTCCTCAATCCAGGGAACCCCGAGTTTTTGGCCATCACCAGATTCGCGCCTTAAAGCAGAAGCTTTCATTCTCTTTCGGCCCCGTTGCATTCCAGAACAGACTGTATAATCTTTGTTTGTGGTGGTTAATTGATATTAGAATGGCCTCAACACCCGAAAGTACTTCTATATTTGAACATATTTGAGCCTCTTGATAAGTCATTAAATATTTATGGCATTAAATATCTTTAATGCCATAAATGCAGAATCATAATATTTAATGCCATAAATTTTTTTTTAACGAAAAAATATTCTAACAACGCTTTAAAGCGTCGTTAAAATCACGAAATTTTTTTAAAAAAAATAATATTCTAACGACGCTTTAAAGCGTCGTTAAAATCACGAAATTTTTTTTAAAAAATAATATTCTAACGACGCTTTAAAGCGTCGTTAAAATCAAGAAATTTTTTTTTAAAAAAATAATATTCTAACGACGCTTTAAAGCGTCGTTAAAATCACATTTAATGACGCTTTAAAGCGTCGCTAAAAAGCGTCGCTAATTTCCGACGCTTTTGCAAGCGTCGGAAAACATTTTCTCCACTGTAGCATAGGCGACGCTTTGCCGACGCTTACGAAAGCGTCGGGATGGTTTTTAGCGACGCTTAACAGCGTCGTTAAAGGCCAAAAAAAGCGTCGCTAATGACCACTATTCTTGTAGTGTTAATTGTAAGTTTCTAAAATTCATTTACTTCAAAATTTTTCATTGTAGAACAACCATATTCAATTACTAAGAAATTTGGTGCAATAGATGGACACCACTGCTTGGTTTCTGGGCAGAATTCAATTCCAGGGACTTTGTTTGCATGGTATTTGGGAAGTGAAATATATTCTGCTAGTTGATGGATGTGTTGCTAGGTGATGGGTCATGGGGATGAGTGCTGAATGTTATGAAGAAAGTTGTCATTTTTGTTAGCTACAGCACAGTGTTGGAAAAATGACACTGATTTGATGATTCATGAACTCCATGCTTTTTTTCCTGAGACTCTGCATTCTTTATGGTGTGTCATATAGTTCCTTTTTTTTCGGGGGTGTATGTGTGGGGGTTGTTGCACTACTACAAAGTCCTCTTCAAAATTGGGGGATTGGTGGACTTCCTGACCCTTCCAGCTTATCTTCTATGCCTGTTCAGATACAGGTTCTCACTTCACTCGGCATAATACAGGAATAGCTGGTTCATGCATCGGAACAGGCACTAAAGTTTAGTATTATTGTTTTATGAATATCTGATGCGATTGACATGGGTAGATTCAGACAGCATGCTTGTGCAGTGTTATATCTAATATACCTTTTCTTTTATTCAGTTCGTTGACAGGGAATTTTCCCCTCTTTTTTTCTCCCTTATCTCTGTAGAATGAAGACAGGAAACTCTGGAAGCTTGGTTCACTGCCACTGATAACATTTTACAATCTGACATATCCACTAGAGCGGAGTTGGCATGTGCTAGGACTCGGCTATGATCCTGCTGTAAACCCTTCAGAGATTGAGAATGCAGCTGTCGTTCACTACAATGGCAACTACAAGCCATGGCTGGATCTCCAAGTTTGTAAAGTTTGACAATCCGTACATTCAGCGCTGCTATATGGACTGATGAAATTAAACCAACTGATAACATTTTCTTTGATTGATGTATTCATATTCTTTTCGGAGAGTAAGTCTGCCTCTGTCGAGCAGTTTGATCCAGTAGTATTGCAGATCTCTTGAAGCACATGCCTACAATTTTGTATTAAATTAACTCAGCACAATCATGTTACATGCAGTACATCTTGTCTCATTGTGTCTGTATTTACATGAGGAAATTTATCGATCCAATATTTTTTTCAAGCCCATAATTTTTCGATTGTTCGGTTAACCTATACGCTGTCTAAATTACTGGAATTTGAGCAAGATTTCTGTTTGCCAGGAGGGTAGGAGAAGCTTCAGTGTGTGAATAAGAGCATTGTGAGGGTGAACTCTGTTAGCAAAAGTTTGAACGGTCTCCGGCAATAAAGAGTAGTAGAGAGTAGGTTCTTAACTAGTAGATTCTCTTGATGAAGGGTGGATGTGAAGCTGGACAGCAAGGAATCCTGTGCATATAATCAATCACGTGCAGCTGCTCGTAGTCCCATTGCTTCCTGTATGGAGCTTGCATAGGTTTGATACTTAACGACGCTTTATCGCGTCGGTCAAGTAGCATAAGCCGACGCTTAGCATAAGCCAATGCTTTTAAGCGTCGGCATAGTCCAACACAAACTACGGCGGCAAGCGTCGGTTTAAGTACGCCGACGCTTTTAAGCGTCGGGTTTTTACAACATGAACGACGTTTAAACGCGTCGGCATAGAGCGACGACGCTTTTTCGATGCGTCGGGTTAAACCCGACCCACGCCCACCTGCCCGACGTCTGACCCACGCTTTGCGGTGCGTGGGCTGGGAATTCGCCGACGCTTAAAAGCGTCGGTAGAGACCACAAAAAGCGCCGGGAGATATCCTTTCTTTTGTAGTGCTTGGAAGTGGTTGCATTAGCCACCTTCTTCCTATTCCTCTCCAAGGCATCCTTTTGGCTGATTTAACAAGGTTTATCTTGAGGCTCTTTATAGCCTTTGTCGATAACTTCCCATGTTCCTTGTGATCTAAGAATGGCTACATTTGAATTGCCCAGTCATCAAAGTTGTCATTGGTGAGGTGTGAGTATTGGAATGGAAGTCTACTCTTTGCATAGCTATCTTCTCCACCAAACTCATTAAGGCTGTAATACCACTTTGTTGGAAATGTCGTAGGCTCTTACATGCACGCGGAAATAATGAAGAGGATACTACAACTCACAAATGGCTTGGTAATGGGGTATTTAGAGGACTCCAAAGATACTTCTAGAGGCATTTTATATTCATGAAACAAACCCTTGATTTAATTCCTATTTTCATGACTATGTAATTCCCATACGTGTATGAAAATGAAAGGTGAAGAGACAAACAAGACTCCGGAACTTCATGAACCTGTTTTTACCCATAATTATTATAAAAGTCTTGTTTATATTCCAACAAGAAAACCCATCAAAACAAAAGAAAGAATCATCAAGCATGCATCGAAGGATGAAAAAGACAACTTATGGCAAGATACTGAAGCCATCACCAATGATAATAGCTAATGACAGAATAACAGATCTGTGTGAAGCTGAGAATGAGGAGGACAGCAGCGGCCACCATCAAGAGGCTCAACCATGGACTGGAGAAATAATTGAGCTTTAGATCAGCATACCACCTTATCCATCTATTCCATTTGCTGTTGTGGTATCTATTCACGTCAACAAGTATGTGATCCAGATACGTCGACTTACGAACTTCAGCCCTTGGACTCAACTTGCTGAAGAAAAAGGCCGCATCACTGCTGGTGGGTAGGCTGTTCAACAGAATCCCACTCCTTTCAAGCAGATTCGCATCATCTTCGGTCTTTATCAGGCAGTCGATGAATGCTGCGTAGGATGTGACACCAGGTTCGACTTGGGGGCAACATTGCTCAAAGGCGATGAGATTACGGAGAATTGTAATGTTGCCATCATTGAGTTCTAGGAACGGGATCTTCATCACCCCGCTGTGGAATCTTATGTCCAGGATGCTGTGCGAATATCTCGTGTGGAACTCAATAGCAGATCGATCCTGAAGCTCTGTCACGCTAGGAACATATCTTGGACTGGGGCCCATGAAGTCGTTCATGCGTTGGGGTGGAAGTGTGGATTTGATCCCGCAAGGACCCAAGGACAAGCGAAACAGGTGCAACAGCTGGAGGACTTGCTCGGGGAGGATAGAGTCATCCCAAGTGCTACCCATATTGCAACGAGTAAAGGAATTGACGGCATAATGAATGATAGTGCCAGCGTAAGCCCCAGCGAACTTCCTGAATTCTTGTTCCCCACCGAGCCCACAGTATAGTTGGACTAAGACGAAGAAAGGGATCTGGTTCTCGAGCATCAGCAAGTCCAGCATGATTTGGTCTGACGGCCATCCCGAGTAGAGCAACGGGCAAATTATCAATCTGAAAGCATGAAAAATGAAGCAGCTATCGAGCAGTAACATCTCCAAAAAGCTATGGCTGTCCATGGACACGTCTTCTGAGTAGTAGCTGCGAGCCTCTTCCGCCCTCGAGCTCATATCACATAGCCATTTTTCGAGGTTGAGCGAATGCTCGGAGAGAAAGTATTTCACGCACCACCACTTGTCTTTGTCCTTGATCAGCAGCTCGTGTTAGCCTAGATGCACAAATATAATTGATAAATTAAATATTTTTAATATTCAAAAACAATAATTAAGAAAAATAAACTAGCAAATAATTAGCTTGACAATATAATAATAAAATGAAGAAAGAGAGAGAAGATGGCTTGTGGATTGAAGCACGCTGATGCGTTGTCCTAGAAAAGTTTATGCCCCCCACGCACGGGTCTGCTGGCACAGATCTCCTAGAGATACGACGACCCAATACAAAACCACGTCTTCCCCATCAGTGCGCCTCCAGGGAAGAAAGAAGAGCACGTTCACCCTTGCAGATACCTAAAAAGAGACTTAGAAAAATTAGGAGGAGAAGAAAAATTTTCTTTATTTCTTTTCTCCCCAATGATCCCTAGAGCCCTTTTTATCTAGACTCTTGGAATAGGAAGAAGAGAAAATTTTGATTGTTTTTTGAAATGATCCCTAGAGGCCCTTTATATAGGCTCAGGCATATCAAAAGAAGAAGATTCTCCTCCCGTAGATTGATGATGTGTCTTCTTGTGCTTCTTTGATTCTTCGGCTTATTGCATCTTGGTCGTTCATGCTTCTTTCCTTCTTCAAGGGGCCTTTCCATTCTTGCTCTTGTGCTGAATGCATGACACTTGTCATGGTTTACTTTTTTTAGAAATTTTTTCATGTTTACTCCCTTGCTTGTGCACGGATGCTTGCCACTTGGCCATTGATTAATTTAGTTTTCAAAATTTTAAAATATTTAATTTAATTCAACAATCCCCCACATAAATTAAATATTTAAAAAAATTTAAAATCAAAATAAAATTAAAAAAAATCAAAATAAAGTGCTGAGTATCTTATATTATGTAATAAGTGTAGGTACCTTTCAGTTTGAACCTTCACTTAGTGACAATTGATTACCTCTGTGGAGCCAAGATGGACTATACCTTGAACCTTGGTCCATGGCTCAGATTTCATCAACAACACACATAATATAGCGTGAACATGCTCGAAGCGGGTTTGCGCTTTACGGCCATGCGCAGGTATCTCTTCATGTGTGTTATTAGGGAACAGCCCACTTCCCACAGTCGCGGCCTCACGACTACACGCATATAGGTGAATCCTAAAAAGGGTACAAGCAAGTAGGTATCCTGCCTTATGGGTCTCGGATTCATTAAGAGTAAAAACTCAACCTAACTCTTGCTTTTTATGAGCACGGTTGCCCTAGGGATGGGAAAAATAAATAGTGCTCCTCATTAGTCACCTATTTAGCTTGTTTCTACCCATTGAACCTTTTCAGGTTGGGTTACCACCATGGTGACTTTACTTATGGGCTTAGCCCCATCCCCCTCGACAATTCTAGAACCACTGTTCTAGACAATCTTTTGGTAAGCTGATCAGTGAGATTCCTTTCGGATCTTACAAAATTTAGTGCAATCAAGTTATTCTTTAATTTATATCTCAATGATTTATGGGACACTTTCAAGTGCCTATTCATTTTCACATTTGCATTTTCTTGATTGCATTTATTTATAGCAGATCTGCAGTCACAATGAATAGATATAGAAGGTAATGGTGAAGTCTCTAAGCCACTCAGCCTCAATGCTAGTGGTATCTAGGGCAATCATTTCAGATTCCATGGTGCTCCTAGCCACTACAGTTTGTTTGGTAGACTTCCATGATACAGCTGCACCTCCTAAAAGGAAGACAAAACCAGTGGTGGATTTGGTGTCAACTGTATCACTGATCCAGTTGGCATCACTATAGCCTTCCAGAACAGCAGGATAACCACAATAGTATAATCCTAGAGATATGGTACCCTTAAGGTATCTGAGAATTCTTTCTAGAGCAGTCCAATGATCATTATTAGGATTGTGAGTATATCTACTCAGTCGGTTCACAGAGTATGCAATATCAGGTCTGGTATAATTTGCAAGAAATCTAAAGAACCAATGATCTGGGCATACAAGCTTTGATTGACTGGATCACCTAAGTTCTTCTTTAGATGAAGAGATGGATTATAAGGAGTAGATACAGGATGACAATCAGAGTAGTGAAACTTTTTAAGAATTTTCTCCACATAGTGGCTTTGGGACAAAGTTATTCCATTTTCATTCCTCATGATTTTAGTATTAAGGATTAGGTCTGCTTCTCCTAAATCTTTCATGTCAAATTTTAGAGATAAAAATTGTTTTACTTCATTAATAATTTCTAAGTCTGTTCCAAAAAATTAGGATATCATCTACATATAAACATAAGATTATAATTTTGTTATTCTTCTTTTTATAATATACACATTCATCTGTGTTATTAATTTTAAATCCATTAGTTAGGATTATTTCATCAAATTTAAGGTGCCATTGTTTGGGGGCTTGTTTTAGACCATAAAGAGATCTAATCAACCTATATACCTTTTTCTCTTGACCCGGAACAATGAAACCTTCGGGTTGGTTCATGTAGATCTCTTCATCTAGGTCCTCGTTCAAGAAAGCAGTTTTAACATCCATTTGATGTATAACCAGCTTATGAATGGAAGCCAAGACAATAAGAATCCTAATGGTAGTGATTCTAGCTATAGGGGCATAAACATCAAAGAAGTCAATCCCAGATTTTTGAGTAAAACCTTTGGCTACTAACCTGGCCTTATATTTGTCTACAGTTCCATCTGGCCTAAGTTTCTTCTTAAAGATCCATTTACACCCTATGGGTTTACTTCCTGGGGGTAGATCTGCCAATTTCTAAGTGTGGTTTTGGATTATGGATTGCATTTCATTATCTATTGCTTCTTTCCAGAAGGGGGCATCTAGAGATTTCAAGGCATCCTCTAAAGAAGTAGGAGAGTCTTCTATTAGGAATGTGTAGTAGTCTTCTCCAAAGTTCTTTTCAACTCTAGTTCTTTTACTTCTTCTAGGTTTAGTTTCTTCTTCTTCTTCTCTAAATCTGGTTCTGCTAGAACTAGTCCCTAAATTATTATTGGTATTTATTTGATCATTTATCCTTGTTTTAAAAGAAAATATACTTTCAAAGTAGATTGCATCTCTTGCTTCCATTATGGTGTTGTTATTAATTTCATTTATTTGAGAGTTAAACACTAAAAATCTATTAGCATTACTCTCAATTGCATATCCTATAAATATTGCATCTACTATTTTGGGTCCAATTTTCTTTCTTTTATTTTCTGAAATTTTTACTTTAGCTAAGCACCCCCACACTTTTAAGTATTTTAAGTTAGGTTTTCTATGTTTCCAGATTTCATATGGAGTTTTATCATTATGTTTGAATGGAATTCTATTCAAGATATAAGATGCAGTTACTAGTTCTTCCTCCCAAAGATTTTTTGGTGCTCCTGAACTAATTAACATAGAGTTAACCATATCCATTAAGGTTCTATTCTTTCTTTCAGCTATTCCATTAGATTGGGGTGAATAAGGAGCTGTCACGTCATGAATTATCCCATATTCTTCACAGAACTGGGTCAGCTCAAATGAGGTATATTCACCTCCTCTATCAGACCTTAAGATTTTAATCTTTTTATCTAGTTGGTTTTCAGTAGGGGTGGCAAAATATGATCCGACCCGCCAATCCGACCCGTGTTCGACCCGCCATAAACAGGTTTGAATTTGGCTTAAATGGGTTCGGGTCGTAAACAGGTTGATCCGTTTAACCTGTTTATTAATTGGGTCGGATACGGATTTTAGATGACTGACCCGTTTAACCCGTGTAACTCGTTTAACTATTGGGCTGATAAATAACTAAGATAAGGGCCACAATCCATAAAGCCCAGGGCCGACCCAACTCCCCGCCTCATCCCATTTTCTTTGCCTCGGCCCAACTCCCCGCTTGGCCCAATCTCAATGCGAGGGCCACCAGCCGTCCACTGCAGCACTGGCTTCACTGCTCCACCCATCCCCCGTCCGCGACTTTAGAATTAGATGGATCTTTTAATTGAGACTTCTCCGTTGTTAGGGTGAGGACTGAGGAGTGAGGACTTAGGGTTTGTGCGTCGGCGCCGCCCAAGCTCTATTCCCTCCCTCAGCGTCCCTCTCGAGTGTCTCCCATCTCCTCTCCAACTCTCCTCCAGAGTCCGGACTCTTCGTCTCCCAAGCCCTCTCCTCCGGACCTTCGCCTTCGCCCTCTCCTCCCCCGTGCCGACAACTTCGGCCTCCCCGTCGACGGCGACCGCGGCGGCTCAACGGGTCTTGGGATTTTTTTGGCTCCCATCGCCTTCCCTCTCCCTCTTCCGTTCGAAGTCTTCCGTGCGTGCGAGGTCGGATCCTCTGCTCTACCGAGGTAAGAAAGATCCATCTTTTCTTCTTTCTTCCCTTGATCTTTCCTCTTTTCTTCTCAGATCTGATACAGATTCATCCCTTCCTTCGTTTATTTCTTCGATTTCTAAGTTTTTTTTTTGTTGTTCTCTTTTCTATTGTGTTCTAGGTCATCGGTCGATGCAGGTTTTATAAGTGATTCATTTTGGTATAATTTCTGGTTTTATTTTCTGGGTGAAGTTGATGATTTCAGTATTATTTTTTTGTTCTTCCGACATTGGTTCTCCTAGAACCTAGATGCTGATATCTATTTTTTTTTCCTTTTTTGTGGGCTTTCGACTATAATATGATGTTAGGGTTTGGGGTTTACTTCATGTGGCAGAATATTTATGTTGTATGCGTGATTGCGTGGTTGTGATTTTCAGTCATTTTAGTTAATTAGAATTTGTTGCTTAGCAATGCATTCCTCTTTTGTTGCAGGAGCTTGTGACCAAGCTTCAGGGCACATCCAAAGAAGGTAATAGATGAGAAAGCCTTTTGTTTTTCTGTCATCTAGATTAAGCAGCATGTATTGATGCTTTGTTGTTAGTTGTATAATAGATCAGAACCAGTAAATGTGCCAGGCCAGTGCCTTCTTATCATTATTAGTGTTCAGCTGGAAATGGATGAATCTTTATGAGGGTTTTTTTTTATTGCATATCTACAGTCATGTTTATTGCACATATCCACCTTAATATACTTATATTGGTCAGTTCTCAAACATTGTGAACTATGTTGCTGTTGATCTTTCTGTGTCCTTCTAGGCATGCCATGAAAATGTAATAATTATGCAATGCTGACAATTTTATCAGCATGAATTTCAGCACAACATGTCTTTGCCAGCGATGACCTCTAACAAACAAACTTTAGCGTTCTTATTGAAATACAAAACAGAGCCATCACATTTTTCAATATAAATTTGAATGGAGGACACTCAGATTTAACAGTATCCTAACCATCCATCTTTATTTTTTTTCTGAACATCAGTGAGTCAGTTCCTTGCAGAAGTATAGGGTGTTTGATAATGTTCTTGCAGTGCTTCATGGAAGAACAGCTTTCACCTCCTTCCTATCTGCACCAAACACCTGAAACATAACAAGTTCAGTTTAATCATAATGTACCAATAGTTCTTTGCATAACACACCAATCATTATTCCTCCTAACCCACTACTCATTCAATTTTCTCTGACAATTATCTGAGAACTGTTGTGTCATTTGAATCGGCTGCTTTTCAAATTATGTTTCCGTTCTCTTTTCAAATTATTTTCTTTCTAAATTGGTATTCTGATATAATTTTAAATTATATGATATAGATGGATAAACAGTTCGTGAATATAGAGTTAGAGAGTGATGGTGATAGGGCAAATGAATCGACGCCCTTAGGTTCTAATACAGTTGTATGCGACTCCACACATGGAAAACGTAAAAGAAAGTTGACTTCTCCTGTTTATCAATATTTTCATATAAATGGAGCAACTGAAAAATGCAGGTGTATAAAGTGTGGTGCAGAATATTCATTTGGTGGTAAGGCTGGGACCGAAAATCTGAAACGTCATATAGAGAATTGCAGAAAGAACCGTGACATAGGACTGATGATCTTATCACAAGCTCAAGGGTCCATATCAATGTGTTCTACTAAGTTTGATCTTGACAAATTTCGTGAATTGCTAACACTTGCAATTATTAAGCATGATCTACCATTTCAGTTTGTTGAGTATGAAGGCATTAGATCTTTATTTGCTTATGTTCGTGAGGAGGCCAAGTTAGTATCAAGGAATACTGTAAAGGCTGATTTGTTGAAATTATATAAAAAGGAGAAGAAAAAATTAGTATTGTGGCTTCATTCAATTCCATCTAGAATAAGTTTAACTTCGGATTTGTGGACCTCCATTACTACCGATGGATATTTATGTTTAACTGCCCATTTTATTGATGATGAATGGGTGTTACAAAAGAAAGTTCTTAACTTTCGCTTCATGCCTCCTCCACATAATGGCATATCTTTATGTGAAATAATTTATAGTTTGTTGATTGATTGGGGGATTGAAAAGAAATTGTATTGCATGACTTTAGATAATGCATCGGTAAATGATGTTTTTGTTGACATGCTAAAGATCCAACTTAATTTGAATAATGCACTTTACTCAGATGGTGAGTTCTTTCATGTCTGATGTTGTGCTCATATTCTTAACTTAATTGTACAAGAGGGATTAAAGGAGATAGATGAACCCATCTCTAAAGTTTGTGAAAGTATTAAATATGTGAGAGGTTCACAAGTTCGAAAACAAAAATTTTTGGAATGTGTTAGACAAGTTTCTTTGGACAGTAAAAAAGGCTTAAGGCAAGATGTTCCTACAAGATGGAATTCAACTTTTTTGATGCTAGATAGTGCTCTTTTTATCGTCGTGCCTTTCTTCATTTGAAATTAAGTGACTCTAATTACAAGCATTGTCCATCTGAAGAGGAGTGGGATAAAGTTGGGAAGATTAGCAAGTTGTTGAGTGTATTCTATGATGCTACTTTAGTATTCTCCGGAGCTAAATATCCTACATCAAACTTATATTTTCCTCAAGTTTTCTTGATTGAGCTTACTTTAAAGCAAGAGATTCAGAGTGCAGATGCTTTCATACAAAGAATGACACGGTAGATGTATCAAAAATTTGAAAAGTATTGGTCGGATCATAGCTTAATCTTAGCCATGGCAGTTATTTTGGATCCTCGGTACAAATTTCAGTTTGTGGATTACTGTTATAAGAAGTTGAATGGGTATGGTTCTACTGAGAGCATGTACATCCGTGATTGTATGTTTTCTCTCTTTAATCAGTATATGCTTGCTTCTTCTAAAACTCCAACTGCTAGCACATCAACTCAAGGAGGTGTAGAGACCGGTACTTCTTCTGAAACTTTCGAAGCATTTAGAAAAGCAGATGCTTTTAAGGTAATATAATTTTTTTAATCTAAAATAAATGTATTGTACTTGTATATGGCATTGTTTCTTATAAATAACTCATTCCATTTTTTCAATAATGTAGGATTTTGATACATTTGAAAGATTTGATTTTGTGACTACTGCACAGAAATCTCAATTGAAATTATATTTGGATGAGCCTAGAGTTGATAGGATGTCCAATTTGGATATCCTTGATTTTTGGAAAACCAAACAGTCTCATTATCCTCAACTTTCTCTTATGGCACGTGATATTCTAACTATTCCAATATCTACGGTCGCCTCTGAATCTGCTTTTAGTATTGGTGGGCGAGTACTTGATAAGTATCGTAGTGCTCTTAAACCGGATATTGCTGAGGCCTTGATTTGTACTTGAGATTGGGTGTTTGAAAAGAAAGGTATATGTTTTATCAATTATATTTCTATTATTTTTTGAATGAATTTATTATTAATTATTGCAATATTTCAATGTAGATGTTGAGGAGGCCGAGTTAGATGAGACTCTAGAAGATGTCATAAACTCAAGTTCCTACAATGAAACTCAATCAACTCAATGCTCGGCCAATGTTGAATCCAATTCATAGTGAGATGAATCATGATCATAGATACTACTTTTTGGTTTTGGTTTAAATATGGATGTTGTTATAGTTTGGGACTTTTTTTAGTTTTGCTTTGACTATGGATACTCCTTTTTTGATTTTTTTGTTGTCATTGGACTTATGGAGTTATGGACCTTATGGCCAATGTGGTTTCCTTTGATATTTATAGCTATTTGGTAGTTTCTTTTGCTAGATTCTATGCAATGCTGTTTTTATTTTTATTCAATAATAGTCTAACTCTTCTTGGGGTAAGTTTTCTGAATTCCTTGAAAGTAGAAGATCTGACCAGAAGTGAAGAGATTGTAAGTTTTTCAGACATTGCAGTGTGGTGAGTTAGTACCTCTCTTGTATGCTTGTATGCTCAGCATGTTGTGCAGGTAAAAAATGTTGATGCTTGTATGCATAAGTTTCAGAAATATATAGTACTTATCAAAACCAATTTTCTGGTAGATGTCTGCAGCAGCATTTGCCAAAGGCCTTCTTGATTTGGAGGGTCAGTTAACTCCAATTCTGGTTCGTTTTCAGTTTTTTTTTGTATTTTTCATTGTAAATTATTGATAATAGTTTATTAGTTTTACTTTTATCTATCTTTTTCTGTCCTTTAGGATTCACTGGTTAGTAAAGACTCTTCTATGCTGGATGGACTAGAAGATGCTAGCACTGAGATGGATGAAGCAAAGGTTTGTTTTCCAATATAGATATGCTGATTAGTTGGACCAACATGTTTATCAAAGATGAAAAATCACTGATATTTGGACCATCATGTTTATCAAAGATGAAAAGTCACCTATTGATATTATCTTGCATGGTTGTTTTGCGCTGTTGCCCTGAGAGTATTGTCTTCACCGCCATCTAATGATATTAGCCATTGAATTGCTGGCACGTGCAACTGCAAAAGTGCAAATCATCCAAACTCAGAATTGTGCTGGAATCTGAAAATTGACATAGTATCTCATTTCCTATTATCTCTTTTATTTTTTGGTGTTGGCCTAGTCTAATGAATTTGAATTCAGGGCCTGGTTGTTCTTGGCTTTGGAGAGGCAGAGGAACTTGGACCTTGCTTACTTTAACAGGAGACTTGCAAAAAGGTATGCAAAAAGGAACTTGGACCCTGCTTAATGAACAGGGGAGACGCAATTTGCAGCAACAAAATATTATACTAATGCTTGATTATGTCTTCTGCAAGCAGAGAAAATAGGGCTTGACTATATGAATGTTGAAGCACTAAAAAAATGAACAAAAACAAGAAGCTGGACAAAAAGCTTGCTAAAAAGTACCATTCTTGCCTAGCATCAGAAGCGATTATGTATATTGACATTTGTTCTATGTCAAGCAGATAGTATTTTCAGGCTATTCCATATATAAATTTGGATGATTTGACTTGTATTTCTTGTCTTTGTAAAGATTAAATGCTTTTTGAATATTGCTGGTATTAGATGAATGAACAAATAACTTGTATTCCTTATGTTTAGCTTTTTGTAAAGATTGAATACTTTTTTAATGTCGATGATGCTGGGACAAGATTTTTGTAATATTTTCTATATTTATCTTCTTTTTTCTTGTGCTGCTTAAATGCTTAAATCTTAATGTACAAAACAGGTTAGGTCAGGTTGGGTCAGGTTGGGTCGGGCTAAGGCCTAAGGCTAAGAGCCTAAGAGGTGACCTATTTATTAAACAGGTTAAACAAGTTTGGTTGGGCAGGTTAAAGCCGGGTTGGGCAGGTTAAACGGGTCGGGTTGGACAGGTTAAATAGGTCTAAACAGGTTAAATAGGTCAGGTTGGACAAACAGGTTAAACAGGTCGGGTTGGGTAAACAGGTTACCTGTTTATTAAACAGGTTAAACGGGTCAGGTCGGGTTACCTGTTTAATAAACAGGTCAGGTTCAGGTTGTAATTTCTGACCTGTTTAATAAACAGATCGAATTTAGGTTAATAATTTTCTGACCCGACAACCATGTGACCCGACCCGTTTATGACCCGACCCGACCCGATTGCCACCCCTAGTTTTCAGCCTCTGCTTTATAGACTTTAAATTTATTTAAGACCTCATTTTTAGCTTTGATAAGATAGAGGTGACAGTATCTAGAAAGATCATCTATAAAAGTTACAAATATTTGTTTCCACCCCTTGAGGTTCTCCCTGAGTCACATACATCACTATGTATGAGTTCAAGGAGATCAGAATCTCTACTTACAGTGTGAAAGGGTCTTTTAGGTAATTTGGCCTCTACACATATCTCACATTTATCATTATTCTTAAGTTCTGATTTTGGGATTAAATTCAAGTGCATTAATCTTTTAATTGAACTATAGTTTACATGTCCTAGCCTACTATGCCAGACAATAGGAGAGTCAATATGAAGAACAATAGAATTTTCATTCATAGATGGAATAATTACATTGAGTTTAAACAATCCATCACAAAGAAAACCTTTTTCGATGAAAGAGACACCATGGGTTACTACAACTTTATTTGATTCAAAAACAATTCGGTATCCTTGCTGGACAAGCAAGGATCCACTAACTAGATTTCTACGGATGTCTGGAACGTGGTGCACGCCTTGCAGAGTAAGGATCTTTCTAGAGGTAAGTGTTAGATCCACTCGTCCCACTCCAAGCACACGCGCCAAAGCATTATTACCCATGGTCACAGTTCCTCTACATGAGATCTGATAAGATAAAAATCAGGAGCGATCAGAACAAACATGTATACTAGCTCCGGTATCAATCTACCAGTCAAGTGCTAATTATGTCATGTTAACTTCAGGTATGAAGGAAACTGACCTGATAGCAGTCTCAAAGGAGTCAGCCCCACAGGTCACCATGTTGGCCTGGGCGCCAGAAGTGGCAGGACCCTTACTTCTAGGTTGATGAGGAGTAGTGATCTTGTAGAAGCATTGGTGGGCCATATGGTTGGTCCGACCCCAGACAAAACAGCAACGAACAGATTCTCCTTCTTTCTCTTTCTTCTGGTTCTGAGAGAAGTTGGGTTTTCTGTTGTTGGGCTGAAAGGAGTTCCTATGGTTGAATGATTTCTTCTTGAAGGACTTGTTGTGGTTGGGTCGAAAAGAATGATTCTGATTTTTGGATGTGGGCTTGGATTCAACATTGTTGACTTTGGGAAAAGGATTGGAGGAGTGGGACTTTTCTCTAAGGCGATGTTGTTCTTCAATCCTAATAGAATTTAGGACTTGGGTTAGAGACAGATCATCTTGGGTGTGGCTCAAAGTCTTGGCAAAGTCTGACCAGGTAGAGGGAAGTTTGTCTATAATACAGGCAACTTGGAAAGACTCATCTAAGTGGGTTCTATTTGCCTGGAGTTGAAGAATCAATGTTTCATATTTATGGATTTGATCATTCATAGGTTTGGAATCAATAAATTTAAACTTGCTAAAGTCAGAAGCTTTGAATCTCTTTACCCCGGCATCATCAAGTCCATATTTATTTTCTAGGGTATCTCAGAGATCCTTTGCACTCTTAGCTATATAATAAATATCATAAAGTCTATTAGAAAGGGCTCCTAGGATTCTATGAAGATAGTGGTAGTTGGTTTCTTCTGGAGTCCTAGTGGAGGAGGCAGCATCAGAAGGAGCAGGGTTTGGGTTGTTGCGAGTGGAAGGTCGTGAAGCAGATGAGCTAGACCCACCAATGGCGGAGATCAAGCCTAGGGTGGTGAGCCAGAACCGCATTTGATTCTGCCACCTTCTAAAGTTTTGACCATCAAACTTTTCAGATTTAGCACTAAGATTTTCAGATATGTGGGAAGCCATTAATTTGTAGCTTAACACAGTTTTGACACCTGTGGAAATGAGAAGGTTTATGTCAAATTATTGCACTGATATCTAATTTGAACTTTAGATGTCTAATTGAAAAATTCAAAGAATAATAGCCAGATCAGCTTTAGATCGGTGGTGGAGCACTTGGCTCACTTAAGTACCAGCCTTTCTTACGCACGTATGCCTTTTTGACAAGCTTTTCTTAGACACCGTTATTCAATAGATAATTTCACTAGATATCGTTCAATTTTATCCTAAGTGCAATATTAAGCTAGCTCCTATTAATTAACCAATTTTTGAATTTTCGTTTGAATGGAATCTAAAAATTACTCCGTAAGGAGTCCAAATGGATGTATTAATAAACCTCTTGGAGGTTAAGCAATCTAATATTTTGCTTGAAAAATTAAGTACTAAAGTAAAGCTAGCATAAATGTGTAACAGCTAAAATAGAACAATTTATAATTATGCAACAAAATATATAATAAATGTCGCAATTTAAAATCTAGTGCTAACAGTATATAAACTTTCCTGGATTGTTAACCTAGATGCACAAATATAATTGATAAATTAAATATTTCTAATATTCAAAAATAATAATTAAGAAAAATAAACTAGCAAATAATTAGCTTGATAATATAATAATAAAATGAAGAAAGAGAGAGAAGATGGCCTATGGATCGAAGCACGCTGATACGTTGTCCTAGAAAAGTTTATGCTCCCCACGCATGGGTCTGCTGGCACAGATCTCCCAGAGATACGACGACCCAATACAGAACCACGTCTTCCCCGTCAGTGCGCCTCCAGGGAAGAAAGAAGAGCACGTTCACCCTTGCAGATACCTCAAAAGAAACTTAGAAAAATTAGGAGGAGAAGAAAATTTTTCTTTATTTCTTTTCTCCCCAATGGTCCCTAGAGCCCTTTTTATCTAGACTCTTGGAATAGGGAGAAGAGAAAATTTTGATTGTTTTTTGAAATGATCCCTAGAGCCCTTTATATAGGCTCAGGCATGTCAAAAGAAGAAGATTCCCCTCCCGCGGATTGATGATGTGTCTTCTTGTGCTTCTTTGATTCTTCGACTTATTGCATCTTGGCCGTTCATGCTTCCTTCCTTCTTCGAGGGGTCTTTCCATTCTTGCTTTTGTGCTGGATGCATGACACTTATCATGGTTTGCTTTCTTTGGAAATTTTTCCATGTTTGCTCCTTTGCTTGTGCACGGATGCTTGTTACTTGACCGTTGATTAATTTAGTTTTCAAAATTTTAAAATATTTAATTTAATTCAACAGCTCGGACTTGCCCCTGTGGTGGGGGCCGATGGCGACCGCCTTCGGCTGATAATGCTCGTGGCTTTGTCCCCGGAGGCTTTCGGAGACCCTGAAGATGCTGGCTGATTTCCTTGGCTCCTTCTCCCCATATGGCTTGGCGGCCTCAATTTTGTGCCGCATCTCTATGATCCATGCGGCATTTGAACAGTCAAGGCAAGTGGTCTGGCTCCCTTCCATGATTTCTACCCTCCTTCCTCTTGACATCTTGGGCGGTGCTCCATGTCTCTCATCCATCAATTGCTTTCTAAAAGAACACAGACGGAGAGAGACAGAGAACAACCGAAGCAGTGGCAGGGCAAGGCACTTGTTCTTATATATGGATCTTACAGTTATTGTTGATGGAGGGCAAGTTCAGTGACGGTAGATATATAAGCACAAGGAGTACCCGTCCCACTGTATAGTTCGACTAAGGCGAAGAAAAGGATCTGGTCTCGAGCATCAGCAAGTCAAGTATGATTTGTTGAGACGTCATTCCATGTTCCATTCCATGTAATTAATTTTGAGAGCTAGCAAAACGAAGCAGCCATCGAGCAGTAAAACGATCCCACTGTATAGTTAGACTAAGACGAAGAAAGCGACCAGGTTCTCGAGTATCAGCAAGTATGATCTGTTGTGACGCCATTCCATATTCCTTTCTGCGTAAACAATCTTGAGAGCAAGCAAAAGGAAGAAGCCATCGAGCAACGGGGTTGTGTTTCTGATGTCCGCTTTACGTCATTCTATTCCTTTGCAGCTTTCTGCGAGTGTATATGTCCCGCCCCGAGCGCGACAGATGCATATTGTCTGTACGGCTATAGATCACAAATTCTAAAAATTTATTTAAGCATTAATTTATTAAAATAATATTTACAATAATTTTGAAGTAACATGTGCGAATATAAATCAAGTAATTTAACTAATCTAACTAAAATACTAATAATAAAAGAATTTTCAAGAAATCTAGTGCACACTTCAATCTCGTGCGATCATGCTTGTGGATATGAAAAACAGAAAAAATATAATAATGAGCTACACTAACCTAGTAAACAACATAATACCTCACAGTAGGGTTAAAGCATGTCAGATATTTAATTAAAATACAAAATAATGACCAAAAAAAATAAATCAAAAATAAACATATAATTTTTTTTCTTTTGAAATTTATTAAGCATTTTTATAAAAACTAATACTAGGATCCCAACATAAATAGGCTATGACGACGTAACGTAGCGGCATGGGTTCCACAAGATAACAAACATCACTATTATTAACCATCAATGATAAAGTGTCCAAATACCAATGTTCTGGAAAGTTGAAGTCTTCTTCTCCATAGGGGTGGCAAAATATGACCCGACCTGCTAACCCGATCCGTGTTCAACTCGCCATAAACAGGTTTGGGTTTGGCCTAAACAGGTTTCGGTCGTAAACAGGTTGACCCATTTAACCTGTTTATTAATTGGGTTGGATACGGGTTTTAGATGTCTGATCTGTTTAAACCGTTTAATCCGTTTAACTGTTGGGCAGGCTAAACAGGTCTAAACAGGTTAAACGGGTTAAACAGGTTAAACGGGTCTAAACAGGTCTAAACAGTCGGGTTGGGCAGATTAAACAGGTTAAACGGGTTGGGCTGGGCAAACAGGTTAAACAGGTCGGGTCGGGTTGGGCAGGTTAAACAAGTCTAAACAGGTTAAACGGATTGGGCTGGGCAAACAAGTTAAACAGGTCGGGTCGGATTGGGCAAACAAGTTACCTGTTTATTAAATAGGTTAAACGGGTCGGGTCGGGTTACCTGTTTATTAAACATGACAGGTTCAGGCTGTAATTTCTGACCTATTTAATAAACAGGTCGGGTTCAGGTTTATGATTTTCTAACCCAACCTGCATGTGACCCGACCCGTCCCGATTGCCACCCTTACTTCTCCACCTCCCCCATGATCGGTCGACACTAATCGGTGGTTAATGGGCTGGCCTCTTTAAGCCGGCCCATCAACCCAAAGAGTTTGGGCTCTTTCATTTGTACAGGTATGCCTCTCTAGTGTGGGATCCTATGGTTAGATCGAGTATTGAATCTAGTGGCAAACCTCCGTTCCAAAGTGAAAATATGTACAACTGGGTCCTACAACGTTCTAATAATGCTTTGTTCATTGTTAGTAGGGTTTTGGGCCATAGTACTTTGTTTTAGGCCTGACCTAGTTCTTGCCTATATCATGAAGCCTCCTATCACAAGCACAGTTGTGAAGAGTAGTCGCCCAATTTAATCTGCTCTGATCTAATACTTGTTAATTCAATTTGACAAGGGTAACCTGATTATCTTATCTTTTGTCCATATTGGGTTTTAAGGTCGGGTCATTGATTATCACCTCTAATCCAAGGCTCTCGAACCTTTAATCTTATCTTTATGTTAGTCAAATGCATTATAAATGGGTCCAACCATACTCATGCTAACCCCATGTGCCCGATTATCTAATGTTGTGTCCATATCGGGTTGGTAGCTTGGATCCTAGATCATCACCTCTAATCCAAGGCCCCAAAGTTATCCTTTTAATAGTTAAATAGATTTTCAATGGGCCCAACCATAGTCTTGCCAACAAAATCTAATTATGGAATAGGTCAAACTAGGTTAAACTGATTAGGACTCTTGACCCAAATCTAAACTGTTTAATAAATGGGTTGGCCGGATCAACCTGCTTATGACATGAACTAATTATGCTAAATCCATATATGCTTATCTCAGGTTGAATTTCGGCATGTCGAGCCTTGGTTTGCTACCCTTAATTGTAAATTCATGTTCATACATTTTCTAATAGACCTTATGTAATTTTTAGCCTTTTCTCTTCACATAACTTTTTTTGTTTCAATATTTTATAAAGGTCTATACTTTTTGTTTGATAAATTTTGAAAGTTTTGATGAAATCAAAGAATCACTGAACTTTCAACCCAAAAAAGAAGCAAAAGGAAGAGGTGTGTTCCATAATCCAACTTGTTTTTACTGGGTTGTGTCATTCTTTTTTTAAAACCAAATATTGATGCAATTTGAAAACTAGACATTGCGAACAACAATTATAAGATGGAATTTAATATCATACTACAATCTATACTTTATTAGAAAGTGCATTTGTTTGCATTTGTCAAATTCATCCACGAATAAAATATTTTTTGGTTGATGAACAAAATTCTATTACAATGATCTATATTGGCAGTATTGAAAACAAAACAAGAACAAAAATTAATCTTTTTTGTATCTCAATCCTACATTCAATAGATGTTTCTACTCCAAATTTTCTTCTATCAATAATAAGTACTCTACAATAATTTTATTTTTTATCTAACTCTATATCCGTCTCTAGCATTCTTATCCATCTTGAATCTCCATCTCACATTTTAATTTTTAATTATTAATTTTTATTTAATATTATTTTTAAATTTTTGTTACTAAATGTGCATTGTATGTACTTGTATTGTGTTGTAGTTGTTGTGAAAAGTTAAATAAGCATCTAATATAACATTTTCAGATAAAGTGTAAAATTCACATCGATTAGTTTACTTAAAAGAAGGTTCACCCCGGTTACATAGTGCATTAAATTGAATCATCCAATCTAGTAACCCAACCCAAGCCTGTAATTTTGTTTTGGTTGGTCATGCTCTACCCCATTCATATTGAGATGGAATCAATGCCCCTAATTTTAGCCCATTTACTCGTGGGATGGATATTCTCTATCTTTAGTTACATTTACTCTCCTAGGCTAGTTTATTACAGCTATGGTGGCCATGGAATTGGTTACTAGCAACATACAAACTATTTTGGTGATGAAAATACCCTCTTTCTAGTCAACATTGTCTTCGTCATCTATCTAGCTTCTAAGATAAGTGGAGAGCACCCACAATATATGTTTTTGTTTACTTTTATTTTGTAGGATAAACTTTACTATACTAATTACAAATTCTGAAAATTAAAATTTTATGAATTTATTATTTAAACTTTTAATTAATACTTTTTATCCTTGTTGAAATTACTTGTTGGACTATGGAGTTACTATCCTTTGCAATATCTAAATACTTTATTCTGATAATTATCTAACCAATGGGTCTTAGAATGCTATTCTCTGATTCATCATTCCTAGGCGTAGCCATTAGAAAAGCTAGCATGGATATTATGGATAAACTTTGAACAAGCAACACCAATGAGCTTATTTATCTAAAAGGTGGGAAAAAAACACAAAATGGGGGCTACTAATATGCATAAATTTTCATACATACAAATACATATACATATATACATCTACATATATATATATATATATATATATATATATATATATATATATATATATATATATATACACATACATATATACATACATATACATATATACAAACACATATGCATACATTCGTATATATGTGCGTGCTTGGGGGGGGGGGGGGTGCCTGCGCATGTGTGTGTTGTTTAATGACTTTATGTAATGTAATGTTTATATAAGAGTAGGAGCTGAAAATTAATAAAAAAGAATAATGGATGCTTTTTGCTAGATTGAAAAATCAATGTTTGAAGCTCCTGAAGTGACATACATTATATATCTTATTTCAATCAAATTAAACATATATAGTTCATATATGGAACAGTAGCAATATGCTAGTGTGAATAGATCATTAGGATTGCATTGGCTAATTTTTAAGAATTTTTTTCAGATTTTGTTTATAAGAATACAATTTAATGATGATGAACGTATAGTTGTACAAGAAATGTAGCCTATACTAGAGGAAGATAAAGATACACAAGATGCCCAAATAGAGACAGTTACATGGTAAATATTTGGTGCGTAAAATGCTCATGATTAGAAACATGAATGGTTGTGATGAGACTTGGAATTATATTGAATGGTGACAAGCAAATGCCATTCAGAACCATTAGAACGGAAACCTGTTGTTCTTATAGCCAAACTATATATTTAGACCTTGCCCTCTGAGAAAGGCATCAAGATTAAACAAGCATAACTCTATGATAGACTCCCTTCCCCAAATAACAAGTCACACATTGATTGGCCTCTCAATCTATCTAAGAGGAAACATAGCAATCTAGTGGAATGGTTCAAAAGTACAGATCCTACAGATAAGAAACTTGACCAATAGTCTAGATTGCTTTTATATAAGAAAAATCATGCCTAAAGCCCCTTTTCCATCAAAACCCTATATCCATGCCCCTTATCTACGATGTCAGCATGTTGTAATGTTGGCTTTATTGGTCAGACTCGCCGATCGAACTGGTCCGATCAAGGAACTGCTGAATTGACCAAGGCACTGAGTCACCTTTTGGTTCGTTTTATAATTCCTTGGACTTGTCAATAGCCACCACAACATTTTCACAAATTGGACCCAAGAATCGAAAAATCTTCTCAATTAGATGAACATCTTGCAGATCCTCACATTGGCTGATAATTGTCAAAACTTTTGTGAAATAATCGAAGATGGATTCGAACTCTTTCACATGGAGTGCTTCGGCTCTAAAGGTGTCACACCCGGAGCCCGGATCGTGGCAGACGCCGCACGCCCGCACGACGGACCGCACATGCATGCAAGGCAGCTGATCATATCGAAATGAATGCAAATACTTAAAATTGACATAAATAATTAAAATATTCAAAGCAGTCTTATAAAGATTCAGAATAGCAAAACAACATAATTCAAATGTCCAAGCTAATCTAAAATGCTAATAACTGAAGGAATCATCTAATGCACTCCCCAATCCCGTGCGACAAGCCTCTGGATCTGAAAACAGAAAAAATAAGATAATAAGCTACACTAGCCCAGTAAGCAACAAAATACTCCAGAGTGGGGTCACAGCATATCAGATCAAAATACAAATAATGACTGGGAATAAATCACAAATAACATCATTTTTTTTTCAAAACTTATTTTGTAAACCAGAGTGGGCTCGTGGCACGTTCACTGTCGCGATTCTCATGGCGGTTGAGCATGATTGGTGGCCGTTCAAATAGCTACAGGGCTGCCATGGAACAACCGTGGTGCCTCCGCTCCCGTCATGCCTGAAAACCACCTTTAAATCCTCCTCTTCCCTTGTGATCGAGCCACCACTTTTGAAATCCCTCTTCTTCCTCCTCCTCCTCTGGTGGTCGACGTGGCACCCTGGCCGAGCCCCGCTACCTAGGATCTCCTTCCTTTCTTTGGATTTTATGCTTCCCCTGAATCGAGATCCCTCTTTATGTCGAAAGACCTGCCGCTAGCTGTCGGATCGAGCCACCTTCGGTTGAGACCCGCCACCTCTGCCGCTTGCCAGTAAGCTTCCTCCCCTCTGTTCTTCTATTTTGGGTCAAACTGAAGGCAATCTACCATCTCTGTTTGGGCAAAAATCGAGACAGTTCTCGATTTCTTCTTTCTCGCTGGCCGCCATAGCAGCTGCCGACTACTAGTGCTACCTGCCGTCGATTGGACGATGACCTCTGGCCACCCAAGCTCGGCCTCCCCGCCATCCCCCTCTTTCCTCTCTTTCTTCTTTTCCTTCTCCCTCCTTGCTCATCAGGAAGAAGAACCCCATTGTGGGCTAAGTTGGGCTGAGTTTGGGCCCTATTGGGCCATGCCCATTGTGGGCCAAACTTGGGCTCAGTTCAGCCATCTTAGGCCCTATTGGGCCGTGCCCATTGTGGGCCAAATTTAAGCCTAGTTTGGGAGCATCCCTAAATTTGGAAGTCCTAGTTTTTTTAAATTTTAAGGACAAATTTTTTAAGGAGGAAAAAATATGAGAATAGGCCTCAAAACGGGCTGAAGCAGGCAGGCCCAACTGACTCAGCCTAGGGCTCCAAAAAAATATAGAATAGAGGATTGCGATTGCGATCCTCTGCTCATGCATTACGGGGGCGGAGTTGCTGCAGTAGCTCCGCGGCAACCCCATAGCCTCCTGAACGGCCATCAATCCTGCTCAACCGTCACGAGAATCATGGCGGTGAAAGAGCCACAACCATTCAAAAACCGCATATAAATCCACCTCTTCCCTTGTGATCGGCCACCACTTTTGAGATCCCTCTTCTTCCTCCTTCTCCTCCTTCTTCGGTGGCCGGCGTGCCACCCCGATCAAACCTCGCCACCTCGGATCTCCTTTCTTTCTCTGGATTTTCTTTGGTTTCCCCTGCTTCCCTTGCTTCGAGATCCATCATTCCATCAGAAGTGTTGCCGCTAGCCGCTAGACCGAGCCACCCTCGGCAGAGACCCACCACCTCTGCCACCACCAGTAAGCTTCCTCCCCTCCGTTCTTATATTCTAGGTCAAATTGAAGCCAATCTGCCATCTCTGTTCGGGCAAAAATTAAGATAGTTCTCGGTTTATTCCTTCTCGCCGACTGCCACTATTGTCGGCTAGTCGTCGATCGGACGACAACCTTCGGCCACCAAGGCTTGGCCACCCCACCATCTCCCTTTGTCCTCTCTTCCTTCTTTTTCTTCTTTCTCCTTGCTTATCGGGAAGAAGAACCCCATTGTGGGCCGAGTTGGGCCGAGATTGCTCCCTGTTGGGCCGTGCCCATTGTCGACCAAACTTGGGCCTAGTTCGGCCATCTTAGGCCTTATTGAGCCATGCCGATTGTGGGCCAAATCTTGGCCCAGTTCAATCATTTTGGGCCCCGTTGGGCCATGCCCATTGTGGGCCAAACTTAGGCCCAATTTAGTCATTTTGGGCCCTATTGGGATGTACCCATTGTGAGCCAAATTTCAACCCAGTTCAGTTCTTTTGGGCCTCATTGGGTCGTTCCCATTGTGGGCCAAAATTGGGCCCAATTCAGTCATTTTGGGCCCTATTGGGCCGTGCCCATTTTGGCCAAATTTGGGCCCATTTTAGTCATTTTGGGCCCTATTGGGCCGTGCCTATTGTGGGTCGAGCTCGGGCCCTATTCATCATATTGGGTTGTGACCATTGTGGGCCGAGCACAAGCCCGATTCACCCTGTTGGGTAGTATCCATCGTGGGCCGAGTTCGGGCCCTATTCATCTTGTTGGGCCGTATCTATTGTGGGCCATATACCTTTTGGGCCCTATCGGGCTCTATTCACTATGTTGGGGTGTGTATATCATAGGCCGATTCGGGCCCTATTCATTATGCTGGACCATGTCTATTGTGGGTCGTATACCTTTTGGGCCTTATTGAGTCCAATTCACCCTATTGGGACGTGTCCATCGTAGGCCGAGTTTCGAGCCCTGCTCATCCTGCTGGGGTCTTGTCCATTATGGATCGTATTCATTTGAAATTCTATTCACCCATTGTGGGCCGTGTTCATTGTGGGTCGTATTCATTTTTGGGCCCTATTCACCCATTAAAGGCCATGACTATTCATTTTGGGCCCTGCTCATCTATTATGAGCTGTATTTTTTTTAGGCCTTGTTCATCCATTGTGGGATGAGTCCGTTCATTTTGGATCGGATACATTGATTGATCTAGGTCGGTTCAGGCCAAATATCTTTTTTTTCAATTTTGGTCAAACCGGACTGAACAGGCGAAGCCTCCAATCGGACCTAACTAAGTGGATCAAACCCAAAAGCTCAACTAGCCTTAGATCATGTTTCTCTTTTTCTCTCTAAGCAAGCCACATTCTGACTAGATCTAGACCTTTTTCCCTAATGTTCAATCCGAACTACTTAGACCAAGCGCAAGACTAGGATCAGACCAAATATAAAGCCAAGCTAAGATTCTCTCTCCTCTCTTTTTCTCTCAAGACATGCTCAGGGATTCTAGTGTTAGCTCTATTCTTCTTGTTGCTCAGATCCAAGTTGACCTAGTTGGAGACCCTAAACCACCTCGGTACTCGGGCAGTAGACTGGCCATTACTTTAGCCCTAGTTAGATTTGACCACTTTTGATCTTTACCCAACCCATTGAATCCTCCTAACTCGAACTGACCTGAGCAGTCGTGCACTATCACTCGACCAACCTGATCTTGGAGCATGAGACAGTAGTGTTTAATTTTGACTTCTAGAATGGTATTAAATTAACAATATTTTAATGATATTATATAGGTGTATCTGATACGTTTGTATGAAGTGGGATTTAAAGCAAAAAAAGGTAAGTAATTTAATACTTCAAAGTGAGTTTTTCGAATTTTTGGCAAAATGATAACTATTTGATTAAATTAATTATGATATATGTTTTATACTTAGATAAACGAGTCAAGTATGTTAATATTATGATTATTTTAAAATATGTTATGTTCTATTATGAAATCTGAAAAATATGACTAGGCAATTTATGAAATTTGTTTTATATGTATATATTCACAGTATGGCTATAATCTGACCTCACCAAGGAAGATTATTCGTTGGCCCTGTGGACATATAATCTATGAAAAGCTGGTTTCAATACCACACCACCGGTGATTAGAGTAGTGGTATTTGGATACCGTACCACCAGTGGTTAATAATAGTAGTGTTTGGCACTTTGTGCGACCCATGCCACTGGGTTAATTACATCGCCATAGCCTATTGCTGTTGCGATCCTAGTATCAATTTTTATGAAAATGCTTAATAAATTTCAAAAAAATATATGTTTATTTATGATTTATTTTTTTTAGTCATTATTTTATGTTTTAATTAAATATCTGGCATACTTCGACCCTACTCTAGGGTATTATGTTGCTTAGTGGGCTAGTGTAGCTCATTACCAATTTTTTTTTTTTTAAATCTAGAAGTATGATTGCACGAAATTTGGGTATGCACTAGATTTTCTAAAGATTTTTCAGTTACTGGCATTTTAGTCAGATTAGTTAAATTACTTGATTTATGTTAGCACATGTTTCTTTGAAACTATTATAAGAACTATCTCAATAAATTAATGCTTAAATCAATTTTAAGAATTTGTCATTTTTTTGATATAATTTGTACATAGTCTTGTATGTCTGTACGGTCTGCCGTACAAGCATGCAGCATGCTCCGAGCACGAGGCGTGACATATACACCGGTAGAAGGCTGCAAAAGAATAGAATTGCGTAAGGTGGATATCAGAAACACAACCCCGTTGAGTTAGTGAGACATTATAAGGCCCTGTTTGGGAGAGCTGTTTGTAGTAGAGCTTTTGGAAGTAGAGCTATTAGAAGTAGAGCTGTTTGAAGCAGAGCATTTATAAAAGCTGTTTGCTGTTTGGTAACTACATTTCTAAAGTGCTGTGGCACTTTAACATATGTTTGGTAAACAAACTAAGAAAGTACTTTTGTGTAGTACTTTTGTGTGACAAAATGACCATAAAGGACATTACCAATATTATATAACAGAGTATAATAGAATATAATATGTATTAATACATAAATATATGATATAGTATAATATTAATGTAATGTAATATAATATTATTATAATATAGTACTATAACATTATGTATTATAGAATAATAATTTAATATAATAATAAATTATTTAAATATTATATCAATGTATTATGATATAATATAATTATATATTATATTTATAGTATAATACAATAATAAATATATAAAATATTATAATTATTAGTGTAAATTAATTTTTCATTCTTCTAATGATCATTTATCTCTTTAACAAATAGAGGGAAAGGAAAAAGATTGAGAGGGAAAGGAAAATGCGTGATAAGGGTTTTGGGGGGAAAAAGTGTGATTTAAATGAGGGTATTTTGATCTAAAAAACAGCTTTCCGACAAAGCTGAAAACAGCATTTTCGGAAAGCTCCAAATTGGAGCTTCTTCCCAAAAGCTGTTTTCAGCTTCCCGCAAAAGCTGAAACAGCTTTTCAAAATTTTTACCAAACACCATTTTTTATCTAAAAGTACTTTTGGAGAGTCAGAAAGTGTTTTTTGGCCCTCTAAAAGTTTTCCCAAACAGGGCCTAAGTTGAGTTAGTCAATGAAATAAATAACCCCGTTGCTCGCTCGATGGCTTCTTCCATTTGCTTATTCTCAAGATTGTTTACGCAGAAAAGAACATGGAATGGCGTCACAACAAATCATACTTGCTGATGCTCGAGAACCTGATCACTTTCTTCGTCTTAGTCCAACTATACAGTGGGATTGTTTTACTGCTCGATGGCTGCTTATTTCGCTAGCTCTCAAGATTATTTACATGGGAAGGAACATGGAATGACGTCCCAACAAATCATACTTGACTTGCTGATGCTCGAGAACCAGATCCCTTTTCTTCGCCTTAGTCGAACTATACAGTGGGACGGGTACTCCTTGTGCTTATATATCTACCGTCGCTGAACTTGCCCTCCATCAACAATAACTGTAAGATCCATATATAAGAACAAATGCCTTGCCCTGCCACTGCTTCGGTTGTTCTCTGTCTGTCTCCGTCTGCGTTCTTTAAGAAAGCAATTGATGGATGAGAGACGGAGCACCTTGCTTGCCCAAGATGTCAACAGGAAGAAGGAGGGTAGAAATCATGGAAGGGAGCCAGACCACTAGCCTTGACTGCTCAAATGCCGCATGGATCATAGAGGTGCGGCACAAAATGGAGGCCGCCAAGCCATATGGGGAGAAGGAGCCGAGGAAATCAGCCAGCATCTTCAGGGTCTCCGAAAGCCTCCGGGGACAAAGCCACGAGCATTATCAGCCGAAGGCGCGCGGTCGCCATCGGCCCCTACCACAGGGGCAAGTCAGAGCTGCTGATCAAGGACAAAGACAAGTGGTGGTGCGTGAAATACTTTCTCTCCGAGCATTCGCTCAACCTCGAAAAATGGCTATGTGATATGAGCTCGAGGGAGGAAGAGGCTCGCAGCTACTACTCAGAAGACGTGTCCATGGACAGCCATAGCTTTTTGGAGATGTTACTGCTCGATAGCTGCTTCATTTTTCATGCTTTCAGATTGATAATTTGCCCGTTGCTCTACCCGGGATGGCCGTCAGACCAAATCAAGCTTGACTTGCTGATGCTCGAGAACCAGATCCCTTTCTTCGTCTTAGTCCAACTATACTGTGGGCTCGGTGGGGAACAAGAATTCAGGAAGTTCGCTGGGGCTTACGCTGGCACTATCATTCATTATGCCGTCAATTCCTTTACTCGTTGCAATATGGGTAGCACTTGGGATGACTCTATCCTCCCCGAGCAAGTCCTCCAGCTGTTGCACCTGTTTCGCTTGTCCTTGGGTCCTTCCGGGAACAAATCCACACTTCCGCCCCAACGCAGGATACACTTCATGGGCTCCAGCCCAAGATATGTTCCTAGCGTGACAGAAGCTTCAGGATCGATCTGCTATTGAGTTCAACACGAGATATTCGCACAGCGTCCTGGACATAAGATTCCACAACGGGGTGATGAAGATCCCGTTCCTAGAACTCAATGATGGCAACATTACAATTCTCCGTGATCTCATCGCCTTTGAGCAATGTTGCCCCCAAGTCGAACCTGGTGTCACATCCTATGCAGCATTCATGGTGTGAGACCCTGAAACTGGGCCCGGTCCACTTGACCGGCCCAGTCCCAATATTTGGCCTCATGTGCAACACACGCGAGGCAGCAACGGGATGGATTCTTTCCATCCTGAAGAAGAAGGAAGAGCCCTGTTTTAGGGCTTCCTTCTCCTTCTCCTTTGAGCCCACCAAGGAGAGCCGCCACACGCAAGGAAGAAAGGGGGAGGGTCTTCTTTGCGTTGCCGCCGAAAGTGAGAGGGAGAGAGAGGGCTATTGGGTTCGTACGGGGGTCTTCTTCTTCTTCATTGCCGTCGGAGAGGGGGAGAACCACCGGTCTTCGTCGGGGCTGAGGTAAGAGTCCCTCGCCTTCTTCTCTCCTCTTTTGATGTTTAGCCTTGGTGTATGGGGTTTTTGAGCCGGCCGATCTCCGGATTTGGGTCCAAAACGGCTTGCTCTAGCCGTCGGCGTGTTCGCCGCCGCCAGTCGCCGGGGGGTGGCCGGGCTTGCTCCACCACCTCCTGCTGCTGCCAAGGCCGGCCGCCTTGGGTTCGATCGAGAGGAGAGAAGAGGGGGCGGCGACAGGGGGTCATGGGGTCCCCTGTTTCACCGAAGGAGAAGAGGGGAGTGCAGGAAACATGTGGTCATAGTGCAGGATCGACAAGATGAATTGAATATGTGAAAGAATCTTGAAACTGCAAAAAAAATCTTATGAATTTAAGAATATTTGACTTATACTTTGGAACTGCATATTTATTTATTTTTCACATATTATTGCTTGATTTATCTAGCTAGAGTGTTCATTACTTACTGGGGCTGTCTAGCTCATTATACCATCTCTTATTGTTTTACAGATTTCGAGAACTAGTCTATTGGGGATTCAAAATGGGAGAGCGACTAGAAGGATTGTGGCACAAGTTATCTTAGATTAGGGTTATTTAAGTTGATTTGTTATTCTGGACATTTATTATGATTGGTGGACTTTTGTTATTTTAAGAACTAGGTTTCTGCATGTTGGTAAATGATTATTCCGCTGCGTATTTAGACTTGTGAGACCTTATGACTTGAGTTAGTCAATGGAATAAGATTGGCATTTATTCAGTTAAATTATTTTAGAATTTCATAATTGAGGTGTTTGGTTTAGATGCCTTGCATGCTCATGGGGGAGAGTTTTCCTACGGGTGTGCGGCAGTTGGCGCGACCCCCGGCTCGCGATCTCGGGCCGGGGACTTGACAACTTAAGTGGTATCAGAGCATACATGGATAGAATCTAAGACAAAGAATCATACACGATATGAGTGTAGGTGGGTAGACACTAGGGACATTAGGACGTTAGGTGTGAAGAATGTGAATGATTATTCTTATATATAAAAAAAATTAATTTAATTCGGTGAGCTTTCTTTTTATGAGTCTGCTGTTATTTGATGCATATAGGTCAGGATGCCTCAACGTCGGGTGAAAAAGACTACTATTAGTGCTGCAGACGAGACACCGAACCGGCATGCTGACAGCACACCCAACGGGTTGGGAGTATTCCTGATGCAGCACCAGTGCGGGGAAAAAGGAGAAGAAGGAAGAACAAGAGAAGGAGAAGGAATAAGAGGTTGTAGAGACGCAGGAAGAATAGAGGAGGAGAGGAGAAAAGAGAAGAAAGAATGTAGGTGGAAGAAAATTCCAAATCACTTCATTAAATCCTAATCATGAAAATAGTTCCCTATATATAGGGCCCAAATACACAATTTGCATAAACCCCTTACACAGAAATAAATCCTAATAAGCCCACAAATAACACAAATAAACCACAAATAAGCCCTAAAATGCAAATAAGCCTAGAAATAAAGTAAAATAAATATGTAAATAAAATGGTGGGCCTAGCTGATGTCCCCATCAACTCCTCCCGGGTGGAAAAATAATGGACCAAATTCGGGTCTAGCTCAATCCGGGGGCTCAGGATCATCTGGATGAAGGGCTCTGATGTCCCCATCAATCCCTCAGCAGGAGGGAGTCATGAGCCCTCAAACGGGACAGGAACCGGGCTTAAGCCAGGTTATGCAGACCATAGTGGGCCTCATGCAAATGCAACAGCAGTTGCTCCAACAACAAGCGCAGTTGCTCCAAACACAGCCACAGCAAGGACGAGGGAACAGTGTGAACATCGTAGCAGCATAGCTGAATTTAAGAGGCTGGCTCCTCCAGCTTTTCAGGGGACTACAGAACCTTTGGAAGCAGACAATTGACTTACAGAGATGGAAAAAATATTTGCTGTCTTAAGATGCCCGGACAATGAAAAACTTCTGTTTGCATCATACATGTTGCAGGGAGAAGCATTTAATTGGTGACAGATGTTGGAGCATAAATTTGAGCATGATGGGGAACCTCTCACTTGGGATAAATTTCAAAAAGCATTCTATGATAAATATTTTCCTCGGAGTGTAAGGACACAGAAGGAACAAGAATTTATCCATTTGAAGCAAAGGGCATGACAGTGGCCGAATATGAAGCCAAATTCACAGAACTAGCCAAATTTGTTCCGAAATTGGTAGAGGATGAGCAAGACCGAGTGCACAAGTTTGAAATGGGATTGAAGACTGAAATTAGGAAGCAAGTGGTACCCTATGAGTTGACTACCTACGCTGCTGTAGTGAATAAAGCTTTAATCATTGAAAGGAAAGTCAACGAAGCTTTTGCTAAAAGGGAAAGAAACCAAAAGAAAAGAAACAGACCTGCTGAATTTAAAGGGGGAAACAAGAATTTCAAGAATCCAGCTCAGAAGCCAAATAAAGATAGAAATCTCAAAAATGAGAGTGGGAAGTGTTCAAGATGTGGCGGTAATCATGAATTTGCAAGTTGTCCCTAGGTTACAGATTCTTGTTTTCATTGCGGACAGAAAGGTCATAAAATTGCAGACTGCCCACAAAGAAACGAGAATAAATCTACGCAGGCAATGGAAGGAAGCCAGAGGCCAAAGACTCAAGGAAGAGTATTTGCACTTACACAGCAAGATATACAAGCTTCTAATGCAGTGGTGACAGGTACTATTCCTGTATCTGATATTTATGCTTATGTCTTATTTAATCCTGGTGCCACATATTCATTCATATCCTCAAACTTTGTCAAAATACATGACATATTGTGTGAATCCATGACCACTAAGTTCTATGTGGAGACACCAGTAGGCGGTATGTTGAGCACTAATGTTATATGCAAGTCATGTAAAATTGAAATAATAGATAGGGAGTTACCTATAGATCTGATTGTACTTGATATGCATGATTTTGATGTCATTCTGGGATGAATTGGCTTGCTACCTATCATGCCTCAGTAGACTGTCATGGCAAGAGGGTAAACTTTTAAATTTCGGTGGAACCGGCATTCAATTTCTGTGGAAACCAGGGAACTGCTTTTCCTCATATTATCTCGGCTTTGCAAGCTGGACGAATGTTAAGGAAAGGATGTACAAGTTATCTGGCCTCAGTAATTGATATACAACAAGATGAACTAAAGATAGAGGATATTCCTATAGTGAATGAATTTTCGGACGTCTTTTTCCGAGGAGTTATCAGGATTGCCACCGGACAGAGAAATTGAATTCACTATTGATCTTGTACCTGGTTCAGGTCCGATTTCTAAAACTCCTTATTGAATGACCCCAGCTGAATTAAAAGAATTGAAAGATCAGTTGCAAGATTTACTGGACAAAGGTTTTATACGACCTAGTGTGTCACCTTGGGGAGCTCCAGTGCTCTTTGTGAAAAAGAAAGATGGAAGCATGAGACTCTGCATTGACTATAGAGAATTGAATAAAGTCACTATAAAGAACAAGTACCCTTTGCCTCGAATAGATGATTTATTTGACCAGTTGCAAGGGGCACATGTTTTCTCTAAGATTGATCTTCGCACAGGATATCATCAGCTAAAGATCAAAGCGGAAGATTACCCAAGACTGCATTCAGAACTCATTATGGACATTATGAATTCTTGGTGATGCCTTTTGGATTGACGAATGCCCCAGCAGCTTTTATGGACTTAATGAACAGAATATTTAAATCCTTTCTAGATCGATTTGTGGTGGTATTCATTGATGATATTTTAATTTATTCAAAAGGAAAAGAAGAACATGAGGACATTTACGATGCGTACTTCCACTCTTAAGGAGGGAGAAGCTCTATGCTAAATTAAAGAAATATGAGTTTTGGTTGAATGAGATATCGTTTTTGGGGCATATCATATCCGGAGATGGGATTTCTGTGGATCCAGCAAAAGTGGAAGCTGTAGTGCAATGGAACAGGCCAACTAATGTTCCTGAGATTCGCAGCTTTCTAGGAATGGCAGGCTATTACAGACGATTTATGGAAGGATTTTTCTCTATAGCTATACCTTTGACTCGCTTAACTCAAAAAGGAGTTAAGTTTGAATGGACTGAAGATTGTGAACGAGGCTTTCAGGAATTAAAGAGGCGATTGGTTACAACACCTATTCTTACTATACCTACAGGTGATGATGGATTCATAATTTATAGTGATGCTTCAAGGAAGGAACTTGGCTGTGTTTTGATGCAGCATGGTAAAGTAGTAGCCTATGCTTCTAGACAATTAAAATCTTATGAGCAAAATTATCTACTCATGATTTGGAGTTAGCAACTGTGATTTTTGCTCTCAAGATTTGGAGACATCATCTTTACGGAGTACGATGCGAGGTGTTTACAGATCACAAGAGTTTGAAATATATATTTATCCAGAAGGAACTAAATTTGAGACAAAGATGATGGCTGGAATTGTTGAAGGACTATGATCTAATGATTAATTATCACCCTGGAAAAGCTAATGTTGTTTGCAGATGCTTTAAGCAGAAAGTCAATAGTAAATATGGCCACTTTGATTACTAGCCAACGACATATTTTGAAAGATGTGAGGAAACTTGAATTAGAGATCCGAGTACTTGGCTCGGGGACTCAATTGGCTTATATGCATGTTCAGCCGACACTCATAGAGAGGATCAAGACAGCTCAGGGTAATGACCAGCAGTTATGGAAGATTCGGGAGTCAGTAGAGCAGGAGATATATCTGATTCGGGATACAAGAGGATGGATCTTTGAGGTATCGGAATAGAATTTGTGTACCTATGGATTTGGAAATTAAACAGAAAATTCTTAAAAAAGCTCATCAGTCTGGATATACAGTGCCACCCGGGAGGAACTAAGATATGTAGAGATTTAAAGGAATTGTATTGGTGGAACAACATAAAAAAGGAAATTGCTCAATTCGTGGCACAATGTCTAGTATGTCAGCAGATTAAGGCCGAACACCAAAGACCAGCAGGGCCACTTCAGCCTTTTGACATTCCAATATGGAAGTGGAACAAATTTTCATGGACTTTGTAACAGGACTTGCCAAAGACTCCCAGTTCTAACGATACCGTGTGGGTGATAGTGGATAGGCTAACCAAATCGGCACACTTTTTGCCTATCAAAGTTGGGTTCGTCTGGAAAGGCTAGCTAAATTATATATTAAAAGATTGTGAGACTGCACGGTATTCCAGTATCCATTGTGTCTGATCGAGATACTAGATTTGTATCACAATTTTGGAAAAGCTTGCATAAGGCTTTGGGGACAAAGTTATGTTTTAGTACTGCCTTTCACCCTCAGACCGATGGTCAGTCTGAGAGGACCATTCAGATACTCGAGGACATGTTGAGAGCTTGCGTCATAGATATGAAGGGTTCTTGGGATGAGTATCTACCTCTGATAGAATTTGCATATAATAACAGTTATCAGAGTAGCGTACAGATGGCCGCCTTATGAAGCTTTATACGGAAGAAAATGTCGTTCGCCAATTTGTTGGGATGATATTGGTGAACGAAGATTGTTGGGCCCTGAACTTGTACAACAAATAGTTGAGAAAATTCAGCTAATCAGAGACCGCCTTCGGACTGCACAAAGTAGACCGAAAAATTATGCAGATAATAGAAGACGAGAATTAGAATTTCAAGTTGGTGACCATGTATTTCTTAAAATATCACCTACAAAGGGAGTTGCAAGATTTGGTATTCGAGAAAAATTGAATCCCAGATTTGTTGGTCCGTTCGAGATCTTAGAAAGAATTGGTAAGGTGGCTTATAAACTTGCCTTGCCGCCTTCTCTGGCTGGTGTACACGATGTTTTCCATATCTCAATGTTGAAGAAATATATACCAGACCCAAGTAATGTCACGGAGCTTGAGCCTTTACAAGTTAGAGAAGATCTATCATATAAGGATCATCCAGTGCGGATAGTGGACAGAAAAGATCAAGTTTTGAGACACCGTGTCATACCTTATGTCAAGGTGCAATGGAGCCATCATTTCAGGAAGAGAAGCTACCTGGAAACTGGAAGATGAGATGAAGCAGAAATACCCTCAACTTTTTGAAACTATAGGTACGAAAATTTCGGAGAAGAAATTTCTTTTAGGATGGGGGAATGTGAGACCCTGGAACTGGCCCGGTCCACTTGACCGGCCCAATCTCAATACTTGGCCTCACGTGCAACACACGTGAGGCAGCAACGGGATGGATTCTTTCCATCCCGAAGAAGAAGGAAGAGCCATGTTTTAGGGCTTCCTTCTCCTTCTCCTTCTCCTTTGAGCCCACCGAAGAGAGCCGCCGCATGCAAGGAAGAAAGGGGGAGGGTCTTCTTCGCGTTGCCGCCGAAAGTGAGAGGAGAGAGAGGGCTATTGGAGTTCGTACAGGGGTCTTCTTCTTCATTGCCGTCGAAGAGGGGGAGAACCACCGGTCTTCGTCGGGGCTGAGGTAAGAGTCCTCGCCTTCTTCTCCTCCTCTTTTTGATGTTTAGCCTTGGTGTATGGGGGTTTTTGAGCCGGCCGATCGCCGGATTTGGATCCAAAACGGCTTGCTCTAGCCGTCGGCGTGTTCGCCGCCGCCAGTCGCCGGAGGTGGCCGGGGCTTGCTCCGCCACCTGCCTGCCGCTGCCAAGGCCGGCCACCGCGGCCGCCTTGGGTTCGATCGAGAGGAGAGAAGAGGGGGCGGCGACAGGGGGTCATGGGGTCCCCTGTTTCACCGAAGGAGAAGAAGGGAGTCGGAAAGAGAAAAGAAGAAAGAAGAAAAGAAAAGAGAAAAGAAGAAAGAAAAAAAAGAATAATAATAATATAATATAATAAAGAGAGGAGGTGGTTTACGGGCCATGAACCCAAACTCGGAGTGCTAGGCACTCCAGCAGGGCCAACCATGGGAGGATACTAAAAATTTAAGTCTTTATATATATATATATTATGAATGAATTTTAAAAGAAGAATATGGTTTTTAAATATTAGGTTCTGCGAGGGATTTGCGGAATTAAATTGGATTTGTTGTGGATCGCGTCTCGCAAGGTAAGTGATGTAAAATCTTTTCTAGATTTATCGGCAAACTATATATCTGTTGGACATACTCGCCGCTGTGCGGGCATACCGGGGTCCCTGAGCAGCACAGGGAGGGTCACTGTCAGATGTCTGCGCCTACCAACGGCGATGGCCTGGTTAGTAGGTGGTTATACCTGAGGGGTCCCTGAACCCATGGCGAGGCAGGTCGGAGTCCGGGGTTTGGGCGAGGCCTTGGTCGGAGTCGACTCGTGGCGCTGCCTTTGGTGGGGTTTAAGGAATAGAGTTGCTCACTCACCGTCGGTTTTGGTGTAATGGTAGGCTTGAATCCTGAAACTGGTATCAGGCAGAGGTCTCGAGTTTCGAAACCAGGCATCGCGTTGGGGGGGGAATGTTGGACATACTCGCGTGTGTGCGGGCCATACACGCGGGTCCTGAGCAGCAAGGGAGGGGTCATGTCAGATGTCTGCGCTGCCCAAGGCGATGGCCTGGTTTAGTAGGTGGGTTATCTGAGGGGTCCTGAACCATGCGAGGCCAGGTCGGAGTCCGGGGTTGGGCGAGGCCTTGGTCGAGAGTCGACTCGTGGCGCTGCTTTGGTGGGATTTAAGGAAATAGAGTTGCACCTTCATAACAGGGTCGGTTTGGTGTATGTAGGCTTGATCGAAATATTATTTTGCGAATCGAATTATTCATGATTTCGAATTTGATGCATGGATTATATATATATTATATTTAGAATATTGTATGATTCTGATTGAACGTATTTGCTTCTGATTTGAATTGTATTTAATTGCTCGGATATTAATACCTTTTCGATTGGAATCATCGAACATAATATAAGAAAAGATTATGATTGAAATAGATCAGACTTGCAGTCTGGGCTATGTTGAGGACCTACATGGTGGTATCATTGGTACGCAAGAAGAATAGTCGGAGGATATGACCTACCACAGGGACATGTGGTCATAGTTCTGGCTGTTGAGTTGAATTAATAATTGAAAGAATTAAGATATGAACGACATTTGGTTTTGACACTGTATATTTTTTTTATATAACTGAAATATGAAATAGAGAACAAACTAAACTTCGACCTGGCTATGTTGAGGACCCTGCCATGGGGCAGATACGTTGGCAATTGACTGTCCTGAGGACTCACCGTAAGAAGATTAGTCGGTGTTGATGACCTGCACAGGAACATGTGGTCATAGTCAGGATCGACAAGATGAATTGAATATGAAAAATTGAAACCGGAAAAGAATCTTATGAATTTAAAAATATTTGACTTATACTTGGAACTGCATATTATTTATTTTCCACATATTATTGTTGATTTATCTAGCTAGAATGTTCATTACTTACTGGGTTGTCTAGCTATATACCATCTTTTGTTGTTTTACAGATTTCGAGAACTAGTCTATTGGGATTCAAAATGGGAGAGGACTAGAAGGATTGTGGCACAAAGTTATCTTAGATTAGGGTTATTTAAGTTGATTTTTATTATGGACATTTATTATAATTAGTGACTTTTGTTATTTTAAGAACTAGATTTCTGCATGTTGGTAAATGATTATCGCTGCGTATTTAGACTTGTGAGACCTTATGACTTGAGTTAGTCAATGGAAATAAGATGATTTATTCAGTTAAATATTTTAGAATTTCATAATGAGGTGTTTTGTTTAGATGCCTTGCATGCTTGTGGGGGAGAGTTTTCCTACAGGTGTGGCGGCGGTTGGCGCGACCCCGGCTCGGATCTCGGGCCGGGGGCGTGACACATGAATGTCTGATAAAGACCGAGATGATGCGAATCTGCTTGAAAGGAGTGGGATTCTGTTGAACAGCCTACCACCAGCAGGGATGCGGCTTTTCTTCAGCAAGTTGAGTCCAAGGGCTGAAGTTCGTAAGTCGACGTTTGGATCACAATACTTGTTGACGTGAATAGATACCAAACAGCAAATGGAATAGATGGACAAGGTGGTATGCTGATCTAAAGCTCATGATGTCTCAGTCATGGTTGAGCCTATGGTGGCCTGCGGTCCTACCTCATTCCCAGCTTCACACAGATCTGTTATTCTGTCATTAGCTATAATCATTGGTGATGCTTCAGTCTCTTGCCATAAGTTGATCTTTCATCCTTCGATGCATGCTTGATGATTCTTTTTTTGTTTTGATGGGCTTTTCTGTTGGAATATAATCATGAATTTTATATTAATTCTGGGTAAATACAGGTTCATGAAGTTCCAGAATCTTGTTTGTCTCTTCACGTTTCATTTTCATACATGTATGGGAATTAAATAGTCATAAAATGGAATTAAAACATGGGTTTTATTTTATGAATATAAAAATGCTCTACAAGTATCTCTGTAGTACTCTGATCCCATTAAAGCATTTGTGAGTTGCAGTATCCGCTTCATTATTCCACGTGCAAGTAGAGCCTACGACATTTCCAACAAGTGGTACTAGAGCTTGTGAGTTTGGTGGAGAAGATAGATATACAAAGAGTAGACTTCCATTCCAATACTCACACTCACCAATGAAATTTGATGACTGGGCAATTCGAATGTAGCTTACTTAGATAAAGAGGACATGGAAGTTATCGGCAAAGACTATAAAGAGCCCTCAAGATAAAGCTTGTTAAATCAGCCAAAAAGAGTGCCTTGGAGAGGAATAGAAAGAAGGATCAAAATGTTTTTAATCATCCAGCAAGGCATGGATGATGACATGTTTGAGAAGGTGGCTAATGCCACACTCCAAGAAAGCATTGGATTCTTCAAACTTCAAGTGAGTAGAAAAGGTTAAAAGAAGTTCGCGCCAAACTTTTGTGAGATACGGGGCTGAAGTCAGTTTGCCCGGCTGACTTCACATTCTATTTTGGAAGGAGTCGGAACAGAGGATCGTGATTGCGATCCTCTTCATCCCTCTGGGGGCATCGCGGCGAAGGCACAGGCATACCACGGCACCTCCTCCAGGCAATCTGCAGCCAATCCATGGCTGCGGATTTCGCTCGACGCGCGATTCCCGCAGTGGAGAGCCGTTACAATGGGGTGATAAAAAAACCCATTCCTGAGATCACCACTGACCCTCTCCTCCCTTTTCTCCTCTTCTCCTCCGGTGACTGCGTGCGCCACCCCACCGGCTTCTCCACCCTGGGTCATCTTCTTTCTTTGGATTTTGGTTTCTCCGTTCTCCTGTTCGAGATCATCCCCTTTCTTTGCCAGAAGCATCGTCCGCGCTTGACCGCCGGACTAAGCCTGAGTCGGATCGCCGCTCCGTCGATCCCAATCTAGAGGCTTGATCGCACGGGATTGGGGAGTGCGTTAGATTTTCTGATGATTTATTAGTTATTACATTTAGATTAGCTTGGACATTTGAATTATGTTGTTTTGTTATTTGAAACTTTATAAGATTGCTTTGAATTTTTATTATTTATGTCAATTTTAAGTATTTGTATTGCTTCGATATGAAGCTGCCTTGCACACATGTGCGGTCGCGTGGCGGGCGTGCGGGTCTGCCGCGCTCCGGGATCAAAGCGTGACATTTTGGTGGTATCAGAGCTTAGGTTTAAGATCACTAGGGATTGTAATTGAAAAAACCATAATTTTGACAATTAAGCCAAATGAAAAGAAATGGTGAGGATCAAATTGCCTTGAGAATATTTTTGATTCTTGGGTCCAAATTGTGAAAATGTTGTGGTGGCTATTGAGAAGTCCAAGGAATTATAAAACGAACCAAAAGGTGACTCAGTGCCTCGTCGATTCAGCGGTTCACTGATTGAACCAATTCGATCGGCCAGTCTGACCAATAATGCCAGCATTACAACATGCTGACATCATAGATAAGAGGCATGGATATAGGGTTTTGATGGAAAAAGGGCCTTTAGGCATGATTTTTGTTATATAAAAGCATCTAGACTATTGGTCAAGTTTCTTATCCACAGGATCTATACTTTTGAACATTCCACTAGATGCTATGTTTCCTCTTAGATAGATCGAGAGGCCAATCAATGTCTGACTTGTTATTTAGGGAAGGGAGTCTATCATAGAGTTTGCTTGTTTAATCTTGATGCCTTTCTCAGAAAGTCAAATGAAGGCTTATATCTATAGTAAGAGAATATAATTCACTTTATTTACTCAGAGGGAAAGGTTAAATATATAGTTGGCTATAAGAACAACAGGTTTCCATTCTAATGGATCTGAATGACATTTGCTTGTCACATTCAATATAATTCCAACTCTCATCACAACCATTCATGTTTCTAATCATGAACATTTTACACACCAAATATTTACCATGCAACTGTCTCTATTTGGGCATCTTGTGTATCTTTATCTTCCTCTAGCATAGGCTACATTCTTGTACGACTATATGTTCATCATAATAAATTGTATTCTTATAAACAAAATCTGAAAAAAATTCTTAAAAATTAGCCAACGCAATCCTAATGATTATTCATTAGCATATTGCTACTGTTCCATATATGAACTATATATATTTAATTTGATGGAAATAAGATATACATGTATGTCACTTCAGGAGCTTCAAACATTGATTTTCAATCTAGCAAAAGCATCCATTATTCTTTTTTATTAATTTTCAGCTCCTACTCTTATATAAACATTACATTACATAAAGTCATAAATAACACACACATGAACAGGCGCCCCCCCCCCCCCCCCCAATTTAATGTACTATGTAACCGAGGTGAATCTTCTCTTAAGTATACTAATCTAAGTGAATTTTACACTTTATCTGAAAATGTTGTATTAGATGCTTTTTTAACTTTCACAACAACTACAACACAATACAAGTACATACAATACACATTTAGTAACAAAAATTTAAAAATAATATTAAATAAAAATTAAAATTAAAAATTAAAATGTGAGATGGAGATTCAAGATGGATGAGAATGCTAGAGACGGATATAGAGTTAGATGAAAAATAAAATTATTTAAGAGTGCTTATTATTGATAGAAGGAAATTTGGAGTAGAAACATCTATTGAATGTAGGATTAGGATACAAAAAAGATTAATTTTTGTTCTTGTTTTGTTTTCAATACTACCAATATAGATCATTGTAATTGAATTTTGTTCATCAACCAATAAATATTTTATTCGTGGATGAATTTGAAAAATCCAAACAAATGCACTTTCTAATAAAGTATAGATTGTAGTATGATATTAAATTCCATCTTATAATTGCTGTTCGCAATGTCTAGTTTTCAAATTGCATCAATATTTGGTTTAAAAAAAAGAATGACACACCAGTAAAACAAGTTGGATTATGGATTCGAGTCGACCCAGATCCACTCGAGTCAACCCAGATCTGCTCGAGTCGACCCCAGCTCAACCGACAGCCTAACGGCTAGTTGTTGAAGTACTTTTGAAGGCTCCAATGACTAGTTTCTTCAATCCAACGGCTAGTAACTACTATTTGGAGGTTGGAGAAGTATTTAAGAGCTACTATTCATCAGAAAAACCATCTTGTGAGAATTTAGATATGCATTCAAGAGAAAGAGCAAAACTAAGAGAGTTCATTCATTGCTTTAGTTCGAACCCAAAAGAAGAGTGTTGAGCAGAAATCCTAAGTGCTTTCAAGAGCTCAACCAACCCATTAAAGAGTGAAGCAATCTCAGCGAAGAAAAAAAAAGTGCCTTCCAAGTGATATCAATTCTCTTTCTCTTTCTTTAGTGCATAGTTGTTTGTTTATTCATTTAAGGAGCTTTAAATTTTGAATTACTTATTCTCTGTTTTGATGGTGAGCCTAAAAACCAACCGTGAGGGTTTTGTTGGTAGCCCAAAAAACCAACTGTGAGGGTTTTGTTGGTGAGCTTGGAAAAACCAACTGTGTGAATTTTTGGATTGTGAGTTCGGTTAAAACAATCCAACTATAATTTGCAGGATTATAGTGAATTTCCAAGGGGATGCTTGGGGAGTAGACGTAAGTGCCTTGGAGTGCACCAAACCACTATACTTGCTTATGTTTGCATTGTGTTCTTTTGTGCTTCTTGCTTTACTTTTCTCCTTGCATTGTGTAGTTGCTCTAGCTTAATTTCTTACTGATTTACTTGTGATTGCCTAGAGCTTAATTACATTCGCTTCCACTGCATTTATACCTTTCACATAGGTTAATTGCGCACTTATCTATAAGTTAATTTGGGGTCATAATTCTTAGAAAATCCAATTCACCCTCCTCTTGGGTTGTCACCTTGGCAACACTCCCCCTTATTATGAAGTCCATGTCGACATATTGGACTTGTCGATATTGTGAAAAGCGATACTAACCATTGCCAATATATTTGCCTAGTAATAGCAACATGTAATAACTTGTCAAACCAACAATTGAATTGTATAACTCTTTCATTGGCTTGAAAATAACTACTTTGCTGGCTCGTCCTTTTCAATGAGTATGTTGAAATCGATAATGTTCTCTACACTTCTCCTCAGCATTGACTCTATGTTACTATGTCAAGATTTTGTTGAGCATATAACTCATATCTTCAAACATCAAGTTGCTTGCTATAATCATTGCTTACTTAGAGGCCGCATTAACTCATTACTTGCACACCTATAAAATCAGCAGTAAAACTTTGGCTATATTCATAATGCCTCCACTTGAGTAGCTTCAAGCATTTGCATATAGCTTGCTCCTACATTTGGAATCAAATCTTCATGCCAAGAATCTTCTAACAGCTCGAACTTTAGAGAAGCTTCAAAAATTGATTGATGTACCAACAAACTTATTGAATACAATACACAACATGTATCATCTTCGCTAAGCATGTCTTTTTCCTACTTGATCTCGGAAACTACTTCCAAATTAGTTAGCTTTTCATCCTCATAGTTGACTAAATATCTACAACTATATCTTGGATAGCTTCGATTTAAGACTCTTTTGTGTGATTTGATTCATCATATAAATTTCTACGACTGGATTAGTTTGTAGTATTTTTGACTCTTCTTGAGAAACTTCAGAATCAATTGGTTCGTCAATCATGCTCTCGTTTAAACTTGATACAATATCCACCTAATCAAGCACCTTCTACTCCAGATTTTCTTCTAGACTTGGTAGATTTTTGAGTTGATCAATTTTTGCTATCCTTTGAGTCTTCAAAGTTGAACCAATATCTAATTGATCAAGCTCTCACTGATTCAAATTATCTTTAAACCAATTCTATTTTTCTTTCAGGTTCCTAAGAACGCAAAGATCCACTCTTCAGGTTACTTATGTTTACCTTGCTAGAACTTGAGTGGATGGTTGCAAGAATATCCCATACTTTCTTCGGCTCTTTATATCCTGGATACAAAAATAATTTTTTCTAGCAACAAAAACTTGAATAATCCACATCACATTTCTATATTTCAGATTTTTTTCTTGCAACCTCGTCGTCAAGAGTATCTATTGGTATCATCTTTGACTCATCCAAAATATCCCATGAATCTTGTCTGATCAAATAAGATTTGATAGTAGTCTTCCAAATTGGATAATGGGCATGGTTCAACTTATAGAGAAAAGCGATAGTGGCAAAAGCAGCCATATTGATGTTGGTAAGGTTAGGCATATGGAACCTATGAGAGGAAAAGGTAGTAGCATCAGCTATAAGATTCACGCTCTTAAATCATTAAAACAAGAATCCACATGCTTGCACAACTGCATAGGAAATTATTGAAAGCTTTTTAAACCATATTGAGCTACGAACATATGACCACCAAAAATTAAGTCGCCGCTCCAAAAATTGTGGCTCCAAATTAAATCTGATCGAAGCCGCAAACCATTTGACACTCTCCAATCTCGCTTTAAATACCATGCAGAACAGCATCGCTACCCCAGAGTAGATTGACCATACTGACTGAAGATCCAAACAAACACCAAACAAATATTGACAAAGAATTGCAAGGAGAAAATAATAGTGGAGGAAAAATTTGGAGAGAAAATAAATTTATTTAAGAGAAAACAAAGGTCAAACAATAGATTTGGCTTCCACTCTCAAAGACGCTCGCAAAAGAGGCTCCACATATAAAAAAAAATTATCTTCCCTTACCACAAAAGAATGTCTCCACCAATCTCTTTTCAACTTTGCATGTCACTCTCTCCCTCTATATATAAAACCACAATCTCTCCTCTAAAGGAAACTTTTCAGCCCAATCCTCTGCAAATAAGGAGAAATGTTTAGTTACATGGAGAATGTGTTAGGTATACTATGAATTGACCATAGAGTAATTATTTTTGCACGTGCCAAAATATTGGCCGGCAATCCATAAATTATCTAACCACTATCAGTTTGAAATAAAACATCAAAAGTAGATTTACTAAAATAAGAAAATATGTTTACAAAATGAATTTGGTATATTAATAGTTACCACGACTAATGTCCATAATACTCGCTAATGTAGGGGTTTACTTGCAAGTTCTTGATGTCAATTGTTGACAAACCACCCTTGGAAAAGAAATGTTTCAACGTTTAATATTTTGACTTTCTATAAAACAATTATCTCATTATCAATGTAATACCTGTATATTTTGTTGCCTTTAACACAATCCTAGCAAGATTGGTATGTTGGTTATCATAGTTGTAGTGTATTTTCGAAGCTGCATTTGAAATGATGCCATAAGGTAATAGTCATTGAATAAAGTTGCAAAAGTTACAAGAATATTTGACATTATTAATGATATCTTTAAATTTATGAATATAAATATTTTTGATATCATACTTTTTATAAAACAATGATATATAAATATTTTTGATATCATACCTTCATAAAAACAATGATATCTCTTTTAGTTTGCCTAGAGCTGTTGAGGTTGTTCCACCAACATGTATGACTAGTCCAAGAACATTATGGTAATAGCTATCATGCATTCAAAGGTTGTGCAAACTTTCTCTTTTTTTTTACAAAATTATGAAAGCATTATTATATTGAAATTGTTTATCAAATTTATATCTTAATCTATGAAGTAGCTAAAGAAGAAAGTGACACAAAATTATTTTTGTAAGCTAAATACTTAATTCATCTGCTTTTGGTATTGATGACTTGGATATTGGGTTTTCAATTTTTAATTGAAAATTGTTATCAACAATTCCATTTCTTTACTCTACATTAATTTGCAACAACATTCTTGAATCCAATATAATTCTCCATTTTGTAAGCACTCAAATCTATGCAAATTGTCGTTATGACAAAAGCTTAAATTTCCAAGCCCTTATTTATGAAAAAAATATAGATATAGGAAATCATAGAGTCACTTATTCATCGAAATTGTTAAAGTATATTTTTTACCTCCTTTATCCATAAACACAATCTTTCAAATGTTACCAAAGATACCACATTTGGTGATATGTGGACATGGCAAGAATTAAGATAACAAATCCTCTAATTATCACTCCAATATTCTTTTATGTTGCAAATGAAAAGATACTTACGCTACCTCATCCCAGTAGAAATATGAAATTCAAAACTAGCATAATAATTTTTATATTTAAATTTTACCATCTATGAAACAAGTAATCGTACATGTGTTATATAGGATCTATTAAATATGCAATAACACAATGGAAAAAAAGTAATACAGCTACCTTATATATATACAAGAAGTTGCTTTCTAAATGATCCTACCTCATGAAGTTATGATATATGTAACTTAATTTGGTTTGCTCTATGCTATATGTGGAATCCCCCTCCATGGATCTCCAACTATAAATGATTGTAATATAAGAAGGTGTATTATTACAATTACTTATATATATTTACTAACTATTTTACATGCATATAATTTAATTGCTATTTTAAATTGTTATGGTGAAATAATAGTATACCTAGCTTTTAAAGAGTCCTTATCAACCGTAAATTCTTCCAACAATTGCTTTATCACCTACATAGAAATAAACATATCAATATAATATAGTGTATGGAACTTAAAATTGGTTTCAACTAACATTTCCATATATTCTAGTACTAAACTATCTCATGATATGCAATCAATGAATATATGAATCACAAATAATAGTTGATGACTGAATTTAGGGAAATAAACTATAATAGGATGTGGTTTGGTTACTTAAGTATCTCATGGAAAATCATTATTTGGTTGTTCCTGAGATATATTTGAGATACCTTTGTTCATTCTACCTTGTTCAATATGTATTTTAGATTATCTAAACTATGTTACAAATTAATAAAAAAAAACTATGTTATTGTTATAAGCCCAAGAGTAATTATGATATGTATAATAGCTATCGTAGAATGGGTACTTAAAATTGAAGTTAATAAACTCCCTTTGTAACTTGGTTTCCAATGAAGAGTGTTCACTTCAACAAATACTTATATGTATGTGCTATTGGACTTTCCAAGATACGGACATATTTGTGATATAGAACATTCTTAGACTTATCCATTGTTAACAAATAGGGAAAGTTAGGAGGGGAGAAGTGAATTAGGTTAACCATTTAAATTTGATCTCTTTTTGAACTTTCTAGTTTCCCCAAATATTAGATATAGATATTTGCTGATATTTTTGATAATTGTAATTTATTCTCAATTTTTGGAACCGCAATTGGATCACATCATAGTGAGAAAACAACAAAGATGACTTGGGATGGGTTCTTGGTTACCCAATTATTAACAAAAATAATAGTAAAAGATTTTTGATCATTTTTTAATCCCAACCAATTCAATTTTTGAATCGCATTCGGATTAATGAGGAGAAACCAATTTAGTCGAAACCAATCAAGATTAGATTAGTTCAAACTGGTTCTTGGTTTACCAATCAAGATTCTTTATTTTTATATAAGTCCTATTGATTCTCAAATTTGGAAACCACAATTCGTAGTTGAAATAAACTAAAATCAATATATGATTGGTTCAGGCCAATTATTTATTACAAAAATATTAAAAAAATGAGAACCATGATTTTCCTTGAATCCCAATTGGTTCTCAATTTTTTTACCATGAATCAACTTGATTGAAGTCAGATTAGGTTAGTTTGGGTTGATTCTCAAGTTACCAAGAAATTTTGAAAAAGGTAATAAATTTTTCATGATTTTCTTAATTTGAGTTGACTCCAATTTTTGGTAACTCGACCCAAGCCAAATTAGATTGGTTTGGATTGGTTATTGCTTACTCAATTTTAAAAAACAACAAAAAAAAAACTGTTGGATTTTTAATCTAAATCATTTCTTAATTTTTGGCTGGAAATTGTCAATCCAACAGTGGAAATTCGCACGTACAATTAAAACAACAATAGCAAAAGTTTTAATAATTTTTGGTTCAAATTAGTTCTCAATTTATATAATAATAATCAATGCATATGAATTCGCCATGAACCAAATAGACATCATTATTTACAATATAGCTATAATTTTAATTTGCCATTATTATATCTAACGACAAGTATCTTGACCAGTTATCATATCTAACAACAAAACCTTAGTTTTGTCTAACCATGTTCTAATACAATATTAGTGGCAACTTGTTAGCATTAACATAATTTTATGAGTGGATAGGCTAACCCACATGGCAAGAGAGAGACACATGTCATGTGTTGAATCATGAATTTTTCTCTCGTGCATTAATTGAAAGAGCTGATGTGATTATCAAATAAATAGTCCCGCCAATTATTTCCTTTTATTACCCCAATAATTAAAATTTAGACCTCTTTCTATTTACAGCACATTCAAAATCGAAGACGTAACGGTAACCGTAACTGAAAAACCCTCGCCTAACGGGGATCCGTAACGTCTCCAGAGTTGCCCGTGACCCGTTACCGTCAAGCCCTGCTCTCCAGCCGGTTGAACGCGTCACCCACTGCGAGACGGTGAGGAACCAGTCTATGCCCAAAATACCCTCAACCCGTTTTCCCCCAAATCGGAGGCCGCAGCACAAAATCGGTGATGTTATTTGGGGAACAATGTAGTGGTAGTTTAGCCCGCCAACCGGTTGGTAAATTTAGCCCTGAGATTTTATGGGAGGACAAAAAAATCCACCCTGTACTCCGTTAAGAAACAGAAGAAGAGAAATGTTAAGAAGGAAAGGTTTCGGGTGTCAGAGTTTTAACGTCTCTTCTTCCATCCTTTATGGCATGATGCTGCCCTGGGTGGAGGAGGTACATTTTTAGAACCCCTCGTATAATTTTCTCTCATACTATTTGCATTTATTATTATGTAGATTGAAGAACGTAGTGATTGTTTTTGTTCCTATGCAATCAAAATCATTCTTTTGTTATTATCTTTATCTTATGATTAAGCTTTTAGGATGATGAAGAAAGGTTGAGGTTGGAGGAGTGCAGTCATGGGGTTAAAGATGCATTTGGATTGGTTTTGTTATGCATATTGTGATGTGTTGGGGAAAATACAAGTCCCCCAAGTACATGGGCGCGTCGCTAGCACGTGATCGGAAGTGCCCTAATCCGAACGACTGACCTCGGGCGACCGACCTGGTCGCCCGAGCTCGGACAACCGACCTCGGACGACCGGCCTAGCGCCCGACCTCGGACGACCGACCTAGCGCCCGACCTCGGACCACCTGACGCCCTACCAGGCGCCCAACCCTGGACTCTCAACCTCGGAACGCCCGACCTAAAAAGCGCCCGATCTCGGAAGGCATCCGATCCCTAGAAGTCAGACCTCACCAACTGCCCGCTACTGTCACATCCTCCTACGGCCCAGTTCGGAACCACGCCTTGGGCGGCTTACGCAACAATTAATGCGCATGGTCTCTGCAGACCTCCAGCTTACTCAACAATTAATGCGCATGGTCTCTGCAGACCTCCAGCTTACTCAACAATTAATGCGTATGGTCTCTGCAGATCTCCGGCTTACTCAACAATTAATGCGCATGGCTCCCGCTGTCTGCGGATCTCCAATCCTCCACGGTAAGTCAGCTCGACCGCATTTAGTCAGCGCGACAACTCCCTGACCCCGACCTCATCCTCTACGGCAAGGCATTAATTCACATGATCGTGTGCTAATTCATGCGACGTGCTCAGCCATACGGCAGCCTGGTCCCGTCGCATCACAGGTAACCCAGCACTATAAAAGGGGAACCCCTCTACCATAAAGGAGGGGGCGAAAACTCTGGACAGATTATTGCTTCTACTTATTTTTCTTCCCTCTGACTTAAGCATCGGAGAGCCGGCGCCGTAAACCCCAGCCACCGGTTTCTTGTAGGTCCTACGGAGGACGCCGCCCGCCGACGGACCGCCGCCACCCGAAGCTCGCCGATTCTCATCGGAGCCCCACCTTCTTGGCCCAGTGGTCGCCCCCGGGTCCATATTCCAGCAACAATTGGCGCTAGAGGAAGGGCCCGAGTTGCGGCTATGAAGTTGAGAAGTAAGGGAGCCTCCAATGCTTCCCAGCATCTTCCACCAAGTCCTGGACACTCAGTCCAGAACTCGCCGCCTCTAGCTGACCGGATCCCCCAAGTTCACCTGGAACAGTTCAACATCCTGGTACAGCAGGTCCAGGCCTTGGCCGCAGCCGTCCAAGACCTGCAACATGAGGGAGCTGCGCCTGGACCGCCTCTGTAGGCCCAAGCTCAGCCAGTGCATCCTCCAAATGGGCCGATGCCCTAGGGCCGGAATCCCCACGGCCCTCGGGGGCTAATGACGAGGAACGGAGCTGTCGCCAAGGCTCGATCCGGACGTCTCCCCGGAGAGAAATGCCGGGGAGAAGCATAGACCGAAGGCTGCAGCCTTCTAAAATTGAGTCGGCCCCAGACCGCCACGAACCGGAGTAAACCACTATAATAATTCCCCAGGCTGGGGAGCTCGACAGGAAGGTCAAGAACCTCGAGCGCCAGATTGAGGCGCTTCAGAGCAGGAAGGCGAGGCGCGTGGGTGACTTTGAGTTTACCACCAAGTCCCCTTTCTCGCCAGATCGAGGACGAGCCGATTCCTCCAAGGTTCAAAATGCCCCAAGTGGAGCCCTACAATGGGACCACCGACCCCTCTATTATTTGGAGAGTTACCGAGCTCTCATGGCACTACAAAGGTCCTCGGAGGCTGTGCTCTGCAAAGCCTTCCCAGCGACTCTCCGGGGGACAGCTCGGCTTTGGTTTTCTGGGCTGAAACCGAGCACGGTATCCTCTTTCGAGCAGCTCGGCAGGCAGTTCGCCACCAATTTCGCTGCCAGCCGACGCCAACGGTGAACATCGGACTCCCTCCTGGATGTTAAGTAGAAAGAGGGGAAATCTCTTAGAGAGTATTTCGACCGCTTTAACCGCCGCAACTTGGGAAATACGTGAGCTCGACCAGTCGATAGCCATGTCGGCGTTAAAGACTGGGGCTCGCTCCTACAGATTTCTTTTCTCAATTGAAAAGAGCTTTTCGGCTGACTTCACCGAAATACTGGCCGGGCTCGGAAGTATGCAAAGGCCGAGGAGGCAGTCGCCTCCAGGCGGGGTGCGACCGAGCAGGCTCAAAGAAGCAAAAGAAGCGCCGCGAGGAGCGTGGCCGCCAGAGGAGCCGATCCCCCCGCTGGGAGAAGAATCTCCCTCGGCTGAGAAGTCCGCCCCGACAGCGGGGACAGCTTCGACCAAGGTCCCCGCCCTGACCGAGGTCCCCGCCGCGGCCCCCGAATGCACTCGAAAAGGTACGAGAACTACACACCCATCAACGCACCTCGGACCGAGATCCTAATGGAGATTGAGGGTCGGAACTTTTTCCGACCTCTGGCTCCAATGCGGGATTTAGGAGTCCCGCGCAACCCCAGGAAGTATTGCCGCTTCCATCGGGACCACGGCCACGACACGGAAGACTATTTCCAACTCCGAGATGAGATCGAGGTGCTTATTCACCGTGGGGTACTCAATCGGTTTGTAAGGAACCGACATGAGGAAAGGAGGCTGGTGGAAAATGCCGTGCCGCCCGAAAATCCAAATGACAACAGGCCCATCGCCGGAACCATCAATGTCATTGGAGGAGGAGGCTCGGCTGGAGAATTAACCGAGGAAAGGACCCCTCTGAAGCGCCCACGCACCTTCGAAGCCATCTCGTTCTCGGAGGAGGACTTAGAAGGAGTTGAGACTCCTCACGACGACGCTGTGGTCATATCCATGGTTGTAAACAAGTTTCATGTAAAGCAGGTCTTAGTTGATAATGGAAGCTTAGCAAATATTTTGTATTACCAAGCCTACCAAAAAATGGGTTTAGCGGAAAGTCAGCTTCGGAAAATAAATGCCCCGTTGGTCGGATTCACCGGGGACTCAGTCTCGGTTGAGGGTGAGGTCAGCCTTCTAGTCACGGTTGGTCTCGCCCCCTGAGAAAGTACTATGAGGATGGACTTTCTCGTGGTCCGCCTGTCTTCGGCCTACAATGCTATCCTCGGACGACCAGGGCTAAATGCCCTCCGAGCTATAGTCTCAACCTACCACTTGCTCTTGCGGTTCCCTACCAACCAAGGAGTAGGCGAGGTCCGCGGAGGTCAGATGGCAAGCCAAGCGGTGCTACATGGCGACCTACAAAGCAAAGCAATCGACCGAAGCATCAAGCCAGTAGGAGCTACTGACCGAGGCGTCGACCCAAGCAATGGACCGCATGCTGCCTATCGAAACCTTGGACGTACGGAACGACCTTTGGAAGAAACGGGTAGAGCCTGGTTAGCTTCTTACCCAAATTCCTTTACTAGAAAGTTCTCCGGAACTAACCGTACAGGTCGGCTCCGGCTTGAGTTCCTGCGGAAAGGAGCGTCTGATCAAGTTCCTTCGAGCCAACATGGATGTCTTTGCCTGGTCGCCCGCCGACATGCCGGAAATCGACCCCGAGGTCATGATTCACCAACTCCAGGTGAAACCGACCTGCAGACCCGTGAGGCAAAAGAAGCGAGGCTCCGCCTCGGAGCGGCAGCAAGCGGCGACCGAGGAAGTAGATAGACTCCTCGAAGCCGGCTTCATCCAGGAGGTCTCCTATCCAGACTGGCTCGCCAACGTAGTCCTCGTAAAGAAAGCCAATAGAAAATAGCGCATGTGCGTGGACTACACCGACTTGAACAAGGCCTGTCCGAAGGACAGTTTTCCCCTCCCCAGCATCGACCAGCTTATTGACTCTACTTCGGGACACCAACTGCTAACCTTCATGGACGCCTTCTCGGGATATAATCAAATCCGAATGGCGCCAGAAGATGAGGAGAAGACTACTTCATCACCGATAAGGGCACTTACTGCTATAAAGTGATGCCGTTCGGGTTGAAGAATGCAGGAGCCACATACCAAAGGCTGGTCAGCCAAATTTTCAAAGACCAGATAGGCGAAACATGAAGGTCTATGTGGATGACATGTTGGTAAAAAGCCGAACAGCAGAGTACCATGTGGCCGACCTTAATGAAATATTTTCCAACCTTAGAAAGTATCAAATGAAGCTCAATCCGGCAAAGTGTGCGTTCGAGGTCACCTCAGGCAAATTCCTGGGCTTCATAGTAACCCAATGTGGAGTTGAAGCCAACCCCGAGAAGATCCGGGCGCTGCAGGAGATGGTGCCACCAAAGACAGTCAAGGAGGTATAGCGGCTCACCGGATGGATCGCGGCTCTGGGGAGGTTCGTCTCCAGGTCGGCCGAGCGGTGCCTCCCATTCTTCAAGATCCTCAAGCGACCGAAGGACTTTTTATGGTCGGAGGAGTGCCAGCAAGCTTTTGAAGAGCTTAGGTGCCTTCTCGCCTCACCGCCGCTGCTCACCAAACCCCAGCAGGGCGAGCTTCTTTACTTGTACTTAGCTGTGTCCCCGGTCACAGTGAGCTCAGTCTTAGTCCGGGAGGAGGACAAGCTTCAGAAGCCTGTCTACTATACCAGCCGGATCCTCAAAGATGCTGAGATCCAATATTCTAAACTGGAGAAGACAATTTTCGCCCTAATCATCTCAGCTCGGAGGCTCCGATCCTACTTCCAAGCCCACACAGTAGCCGTACTGACTGACCAGCCCATCAAACAAATTTTTCAGAGGTCGGACCGAGCCGGGAGGATTGCCAAATGGGCAGTCGAGCTCGAGGAGTTTGACCTCGAATACCATCCAAGACCGGCAATCAAAGCTCAAACGCTCGCCGATTTCATCGTGGAGTGCACTTTGCCGGACGACCCCGAGCACCCATTCATGCCAACAAAGGAGATCCCGGGGCTACCATGGATCCTATATGTGGACGGCTCCTCAACCTTGGGGGGTAGCGGAGCCGGGCTTATTCTTACGAGCCCAGATGGGGTGGTGGCAGAGCAGGCCCTACGCCTGAAGTTTCCGGCTTCAAACAACGAGGCGGAATATGAGGCGCTCATTGCCGGGCTCAAGTTGGCAAAGGAGCTGAAGGCAGAGGACCTGAAGGTCTTCAGTGACTCCCAACTGGTCGTGAGCCAGGTTCTGGAAGATTTTGAAGCGAAGGAGCCGTCGATGCAGAAATATCTCCGAAAGGTGCGAGACCTCACATCCACCTTAGGCTCCTTCAACATCCAGCATATTTCCAGGATAGAGAACCTGAGAGCAGACGAACTGTCGAAGTTGGCGACCTCCCGTATGAGCGAGCTCCCAAAGGCGACGGCGTTTGAATATCTCCAAACACCCAGTGTTCGACCGATTCCTGTCTACCTAAAAATATGCTAGACAGATCGTTGTTAGAACCGACGAACAAAAGTTTAAATTTAATTTACTCTTACCTGTTCTACTCGAAGAATAGTGGTTGTAAGAGGTCGATCCACAGGGAGGCGATTGGAGTTGCATAAAAATTAGAACGTTCACTCAGATTTGAAATCGATTTTTGAATGATAAAAAAAAACATTATTGTGAGGATGTTGATAGATTCTCTAGTCTACCGGAGAATATTTTTTTATAAAAAGACAAGTACTTAGAAATCAAAGAGTATTTATGAATTCATGAAATGTTTAACTATTCAAAGGAGAATTTTTGCATAAATTAAAATGGATGAAAATAGTGCTTAGGGAGATTGAAGCCTACACAAATTGCATAAAGGAGGATTTAATGTATTGCATCAAAGAAGAATTAAAAGATTGCATTAAAAAAAAAATAGAAATTAGCTTGAACCTAGAACAAGGATTGCATGAAAGAAAATTAAATGATTTCATAAAAAGAAATGAACACAAAAAGTAAAAAGATTGAAGATGAAGCCTAATGCTTCTTTCTTCTACAAATAACAATAAAATAAAAATAAGTAATATCCTTTTTGTTTTTCTCTCCCACTCTCACGGTGGACTTCCAACATAAAATATTTTTTTATGTTCTTCTTCTTCCCAAGAACAGAGCACTCCTTCCCTGTTTCTTCTTTCTCTCTTCCTTCCCAAACCGATGGCCTCCCTCTTCTGTTTCTTGGCCTCCACCGAGCACACCCCTCCTTCTTCTTCTTCCCTCCTTCTTATAGCTCTTGGAGACGCGTTGGGGACGAGCTGGCAGCGACGGTGATTGCGGAGCACTGAGATTTTCGTCGTGTGAAGAATGCGGTCGCTGGAATTCCGGGAGACAGCTAGGAACGTTGATCACGGAGCTCGGATGCGGATCCGGACGCTGGGAGCACTGCGGAAGGAAGAAACGGAAGGGAGGAGATGCGTTGGGGACTCGGACGGGCGCTGAAATCGGGCGGACGGCTGGCAGCGATTGTGAGGTGCTGGGATCACGGGATCATGGCTTGGAGCTGGCACGGGTGCTGGGATCACGGGATCATGGCTTGGAGCTGGCACGGGTGCTGGGATTCCGGCTCGAGATTCCTTCTTTGGATGTGCCGGACGCGATGCTTGGATCACGGAAGCGGGATCGAGGGGGAGGACGGACGCGGGATGCTGTCGCGGAAGGAAGGAGGCGCACGTGGATGTTGAGGATTTCGCCGGGATCACGGATGAGAGGCGCGCTTGGATCTCGGGAGGAAGGAGAGGGCGGTGATGTACTGCGGGCGGCTGAAGTGGAAGATGAATCGGGAGCTGAAAGACACCAAGTTCCATCCAATTAGTCATATGGAAAAAAAGAATAATATGATATGAAATTTGGCTTGTAGGGTCATCTGTTCTGACTGGAGGTCAATTGCAAGTTTTTTTCAAGTCATGGGTCACCCAGCACCTCATAGTTATGATATGGTCAAATTAGATTTGCCCAAAATTCTTTCCTAAAAGCATAAAGAAATTGGACCCGAATCCGACTCGGACCCGATCGAATTCGACTCGGACCCGACCCGATCTTCAACCGGGTCGGATCTAGGAAGGGATCCTTCTTTAATCAAATTTGTACTCAATGTGCATTTGATCTCTAATTTATGAAAATCTGTGCCAAACCCAAATATAATATTAATCCAGTGAATTTATCATTATCGGTTAGCAATAATACTAATTTAGGTGACATGTAGGTCGCACTTTTGTGCTCTCATCACACCCCCCAACTAACTTATTGCTAGTCTCTAGCAATTTAGTGCGAAAATGATAAAATAAGAGTGCAAAAGTGTAATTTATTGTATAAACATACTGAGATAAATACTCATTTTCGTAGAGCATTACGATTGCACTTAGCACGTGTAACAAGCCTTTAAACCCCTAGGTTACCCTAGTGGACGAGTGTTGTCTCGTGAGGGTTTGCAGTGAAGTTACCCACAAACTTCAATCCCAAAATAAAATTTGGTTTGTGAAATGAAAGTCTAATTTCAAGTACATAACTGATAAGAATTTCAAAAGCACACAAGGTTTTAATTACTAAGTAGCCCAAATTCTAGGTTAGTATGCAATTTTAAGTTGAAGTCATTAAGTTTTCCGTTAGGGAGTTGTAAGACTTATTTATACTTGAGTGCTCAGTGAAGTTTGGACCATGCACAAGCTAAGGTTTTGGACCTCCAAAATATCGCTAATATTAGTAGTTTCCAAGAATTGGTCGGACAAGACATATTTGCTGATTCAAAATCATCTTTTCTGCAGGATTTCGAGAGTTGTGGATGTTTACTTTAATACCTCATGAGCTTTATCTGTAATATTCCAGTTTACTCGAATTTTTGCAATGACGGCTTTCACACTATTGTCTTTCTTAAGGTCAAAATACAATTTTTTTTTTAACTTTTTTTTTCTCTTTTTTTTTTTTGGATCTGAAAAAGATGGTTCATCAGGATTCGAGGTTGCTACCATATTCTCAACACAATGTCGAACCTATACCTTAGAAAATGCAGGCCAGATGTGTTGTGAAATTCAAAGTACTAATTAGCTTACAACTCACTAAAAGGAACTTAATAAAAAGAACTCACTTTGCACTACTTCCAACTAGTCATTGGGCTCTTAGATTTTATATACCTTGTGTGTTGTATAATTTTTTTTTCAAAAATTTTAACTAAAAACATTTTTTTTTATAAAATTTCAAATGCGTAAAAATACCCCCAAACCTAAATCTAACATTGTCCTCAATGTTAAAGAAAATTTAAAGCAGTAAGAGGACAGAGGAGAAGTACCTGATATGGGTGTGTTAATTGAAAGTTGGGGCAAAATCCCCCAAACCTGCATGTTAGTATTTTTTTTTTTTTATAGAAGATATTTATATGTTGGGTTGCCTCCCAAGAGCGCTAAGTTTTATGTCTTCAGCCAGACAATTCTAATTCATTCATGATAAACAGGGTCGGTCAGAAGTGTCTCCTCAACTTCTGGACTACTCAAGGTATGGTTTTAAATGATGTCCATTGACTTGAAAGGACCTACCATCCTTGGTATTGCATATTACTACTGCACCATGCAGGTGCACTTTCTCTACTGTGTATGGGCCAGTCCAGCGAGATTTAAGTTTTCCAGGGAATAGATGTAATCGAGAATCGTATAGAAGGACTTTTTGTCCTTGGTGAAATTCCTTACGAATGATCATTTTATCATGCATGATCTTCATGCGATCTTTGTACTTTTTGGCACACTCGTAAGCATCGTTTCTAATTTCTTCAAGCTCATCGAGTTGAAGCTTCCTATGTTCTCCTGCTTTGTCAAGATCGAAATTTAAATGTTTAATAGCCCAATAGGCTTTGTGCTCTAACTCAACAGGTAAATGGCAGGCCTTGCCATAGACAGTTCTATATGGAGACATTCCAATTGGTGTTTTGTAAGCCGTCCGATATGCCCACAGTGCATCTGTTAGCCTAAGAGACTAATCCTTCCGAGATGTATGAACAGTTTTTTCAAGGATGGTCTTGATCTCCCGATTGGAAATTTCGACTTGTCCACTTGTTTGTGGATGATATGGTGTACTGACCTTGTGATTAATGTTGTACTTTCTCATAAGGGCTTTAAAGATTTTATTACAAAAATATTTCCCCCCATCACTAATGATAGCACGAGGGGTGCCAAAACGAGCAAAGATAGATTCTTTAAGGAACTTGATCACCACTTTGTGATCATTGGTCTTACACGCGATAGCCTCAATCCATTTTGATACATAGTCAACTGCCACAAGAATGTACTGATGCCCAAACGACATAGGAAAAGGACCCATAAAATCAATACCCCAAACATCGAAAATTTCTATAATTAAGATAGGGTTTAGGGGCATCTCATTCTTTCTCGAAAGTTTTCCTAATCGTTGACATCGATCGCAAGATTTACAATAGTCATGCGCATCTCGAAAAAGTGTGGGCCAATAAAATCCGCACTGCAAAACTTTTGCAGCAGTTTTTTTTCCACTAAAATGACCACCACAAGCATGGTCATGACAAAAGAAAAGGACATTCCTTTGATCGTGTTCAGGGATACATCGTCTGATGATTTGATCAGGACAGTATTTGAACAAGTATGGTTCATCCCAAAAATACCATTTTACATGAGCTAGGAAGCGGAATTTCTCTTGTTGGGTCTGATGACCCAAAGATTGATTCATAGATTGATTTTGATGATCACAAAACCTTGAAGTATAGATACTAATGTTTATGTTGCAAGGAGAAAGATATTTATTTTGCAAGGAACATAGCAAGTTGGAAGAACACAAGAAGGCCTCCAAAGCTCTCAAGTTGGAAGAAAGCTACAATTTATTGGCCCAAGTTTAAAGTTCAAAGGATTCAAATTGGAGGAGTAAAATCAAAAGAAAAATTCAAAAGAACAGTCTTCGAGTCGACTCCAGTGGAATTCGAGTCGACTCCGGAGAAGTATGAGTCGACTCCGGAGAAGTATGAGTCGACTCCTAGGAGTCACAGGCAGAAAAGTCAGAGAGCAGTTTTCGGGTCTGAGATTCGAGTCGACTCCAGTGGAACGCGAGTCGACTCCGATGGTTGGTAGGTCGACTCCAAAGAAAGCAAGAGTCGACTCTCAGCGGAACACAAGGAAAAAGTCAGAGAGCATTTTTGGGACTCTGAGATTCGAGTCGACTCCCGCATTGCACGAGTCGACTCCGAGACTCCGCGACCATCAACAGACAGAAAACCAAGTTACTGCCTCTGAGATTCGAGTCGACTCCCAGACAGCTCGAGTCGACTCCAAGACAGCTTCACATCAAAAAGGCAGAAGACCAAGTTTCGCAAACTGAGAGCCGAGTCGACTCCAAGGAAGTTCGAGTCGACTCCAAGACTGGACGAGCCAAAAGACAGAGGATCGGGAGTTCGGGCTCTGAGATTCGAGTCGACTCCCAGGACAGTCGAGTCGACTCGAGAGGACAAAATTCAAAATTGGATCCACGGACTTCAGTGGATGAGCCGACTCCGAAAATGCCAAGTCAGCTCCAGATGTTGGCGAGTCGACTCCGGGTTAAGTCGAGTCGACTCCCAGTCAAGGCATGCACTTTAATTCAAATTTGGAACAGTGGCCGAGTCGTCTCCAGTAAAGCACGAGCCGACTCCTGCAACAGGCGAGTCGACTCCTGATCGCGCGAGTCGACTCCGATCCCAACGATAATATTGTCAGGAAGTGCAGACTGTGTCCAACGGCTCTATTTTTGTCTCTAACGGCTATATTCTTGTTTCCACGCCATCTAAAGCTATAAAAACAAGAAGAGAGCTAGGGGAGAACTGATGGAAGTGGGAGAGATCATCTAGGAAAGAGATCTCAAAGAGATTACAAAGGAAATCTCCCATAAGCACAAAAGGGCCATTCAAAGTAAAATAGAGAGAAGAAGAGCATCCAAGTGAATCCCAAAGCTTCCTCTCCATCCGTGTGCTGCCTCGGTGATCCTCTACTTCGTGCCAAATCAGAAGAGGGTCAAGTAAAGAAGAAGCCGAGCTCCTTCATCTTCAAAACTCGTTTAAGGGCTTCTCTTTACTCTATTTGTTTATATTGTCATATTTGCTTGTTTAAGAAGCTTTGTTTTGTTTTATACTTTGTTTTAATATCTTGTAACTTGATTCAATCAAGGGATTGAATCAAGGGGTTAAGGTTTGTTGGTGACCCAAAGGGAAAACCAACTGTGTTAGGTTTGTTGGTGAGCCGAGGGTAAAACCAACGTGTAAGGGTTCGATTGTGATCCCGGGAAAACAATCGGGGTGGTTCTAGTCGGTGAGCCTGGGAAAACCGACCGAGTTCGTTGTGCGCTCGTAAAACAACAAGTTGGGTTGTGAGCTTGTAAAACAACCGGCTGTAATCGGTAGGATTATAGTGAAATTTCCAAGAGGTCTTGGGGAGTGGATGTAGGTGCTGGGATGCACCGAACCACTATATGTCCTTTGTGTTTGTAATGCCTCTAGTTATTGTCTAACAAACACACTTACTTACTTAGATAAATTGCTTGCTTAATTCTTATCCGCACATCCTTTAGTTGCAAGCATATTTAATCAAGTCGAAGTCTATACATCAAACCCTTGCTAAGTTTAACTTTCACTGTGCATCTATACAACTTAGCATAGTTAATCAAAAAGTTTTAGAAGTAGCATAAAAGTTTTGAAAGACCCAATTCACCCCCCCTCTTGGGTTGTATCTACTGGGCAACAAGTGGTATCAGAGCAGGTGCTCTAAGTTTAATTATTGATCTCACGATCAAGAGCCAAAGATCATGACAACTCAAATAGATAGTTTTCTAGGAGAAGGGCAATCAATTGATACACCTCCACTATTTAATGGCACAAACTATACACATTGGAAAATACGCATGCGCATTTTTATTCAATCACAAAACTATTATTTATGAAAAATCATAATAAATGATCTTCACACACTCTCTCAAACTTTTAATGAAAAGGACTTAGCACAATTGAATGCTGATGCCATGAACCTATTATATTGTGCATTAGATAGGAATGAGTTTAATTGCATATCTTCTTGCATGACTGCTAAAGAAATATGGAATATGCTTGAAGACAAATATGAATGCACTAACAAATCTGAAACATCATGTGTAGAAGGAGAGCAGTATCATATTGAAAATCCATGCTTGGTGGCACAAGAGGTACATGCTGAAACTGAAAGCAATTTTATATTTGATGAACTCCATGATGCCTTTTCTGATTTGTATTTAGAATATAAGAAACTTATTTGTAAGAACAAGAACTTGAAGAATGAAAATCAAATTCTAATAGATGAAAAACTGAAACTAACTAGTAAAATTGAAATCTTAATGAAAGAAAATCAAGAACTAAATCAAAGAGATCAATCTCTCACTAAAAGTCATGATAAACTTAAGAAAAACAATGAATTACTTTCAGAAGATAACAGAAGATTAACTAAAGAAGTTGACAAATTAAAACCTGTTGTTGAAAGATTTACCCTCAGCTCTGAAAAATTGAACCTAATGATAAATAATCAAAGAGCTGAATTTGATAAAGCTACATTAGGATATCAACCTTGGTACACCCAAAAATCTTTTAAGAATATGTTTGTTAAAACAGTTTTTAATTATTCTAAAACAGATTCTTATAATACTGATAAACAAAAGCTAAGTAAAATCTCTTCTGTTGTTCCTAAATCTATACATTACAAATTTGATGAACCTAAAAGGGAAAAACAGAAAACCGAAAGTTTTTCTACTACTCATGTTCGATCTAAGTTTGTTAAATTCAACAAGAGGATACAGAAATACATCCCTTGTAATCCTAAAATCTGTAAATTCATGGACAAAATAGCTATTAAGAAAATATGGGTTACAAAAGGAACAATTATAGCTAACCTACAAGGACCCAAAAGAGCTTGGGTTCCTAAGTTGAAAATATGATTATTCTTCAGCAAGTATGTCTAGCTATCCAAGGTTCTAATAAAAGATGTTATCTAAACAATGGGTGCTCTAGACATGTGCTAAGGAATTGAATTTAAAATGTAATTAAGAAGAATGAGTTAAATAAAAGAAATAATGATATAAGTTATTATTGCATCCTCTCATATTGAAATTACTTTAGTATTCGATTAAAATATGAATTGCATGTATTGATCAATTTTGTGATATAGAAAATACTTTTGGAAATATAATCAAATCACTTCATTTTATAGTATACTTTACTCACTATTGGATAAGTTGCAAAATGATTAATTTATTAAGAATAATTCTATGAATTCTCTATATGCTTGATTGAGAGTTTTTATCCATGGCATTATTGTTTATTGATCATAGATATGATAATGTGTACTTGGTATGTTTTTGAATATATGCACTATGAATACCAAGATTAAAGAAACCATCTTTAGCATACAAAATCAACTCATGCTAGTATGTACTTAATCTCAAAAGACCTTGCCATTGGCTTACTTAAAATTATCTTCTTAAAGGTCAAAGTTTTGCTATGCATGCTAACTAAGGAAACAACCAAAAATCATTTCTAAATCTAAAGATGTTGTTTCCATCTCTAAGTTTTCAAAAGCTTACATTGGATTTGTTCTTGGCAAATAAAACTGAAGTATTTTTCTGTATTTGCTAAATCTTGTAAAAGTGTTTCAAATGAAAAAGGTTTCCAAACTGTGAAGATAAAGAGTATCGTGGCACAGTATTGAAAACCAAAATCCTGATAAAAGTTATACAGAAAATAATATTAAATTCGATTATTTCAGCACCAAGGACACCTTAAGTAAAATAGGATTAATAGAATTCTTGAAGAAATGAAAAAGACAATTGTGTATGATAGTCATCTACTTAAATGATTTTTGAAAGCTATCATCACTGCTTGTCATACATATGATTTCTATTAGATCTATTTTTGATGAAAACTCCTTTTGATCTTCTGAAAAATGAAAAATGAACCATTGCATATCTTTCATAGTTTTCAGTCGTTCATACTATGCTTGATATGTTCTTATGAAAATAATACCATCCTTGGATATCACTCATCAAGCAATGCATATAGAATATTCAATGAAAAGATTTTAGTTGCAGAAATTTCAATTCATCTTATTCTTTATGAGACTAATGATCTTTCATGAAGACACTAAAATCAGATTATTTGACATGTATATGATTAATCTTTTTGCATACATATAATAATCTGAAAACTAAAACACTCATTACAAATATAATAAAGCAATATATGATTTGAAACAAGCATTAAAAGCATGATATAAAAGCTTAAGCAACCTTTTTGATAAAAAGTAATAGTGATAAATCTTTGCATCAAAAAGAAGAATTTGTGATATCTTATTTGCTCAAAGTATGCATTGATGACATCATGTTTGGTTCTACTAATGAAGAGTTATATTGCAAGGTGAGTTTGAAATATGATGAATGAATTAACATCTTCTCTCAAACTCCAAATTAAGACAAACAGGAAAGGGGATCTTCATTGACCAACGTTAGTTCACAAGAAAACTCTTATAGAAGATTGGCATGAAGAAGGTATATCTATGACCCCATCTTGTAGAAATTGAAAAGGATACGCAAAGTAGATCTATTGTTTAAAGCTGTATTGAAGCATGATAGAATAATTATTTTATCATACAGCTAGTAGACCAGATTGTATGCTCATTATGTGACCTTGTGCAAGACTTCAATCTAACTTTAATTAATCATATTTTATTGATAACAAATAAATCATAATCTGAATTTTGATAGAAACAAACGTTTAAGATAAGTTGATTAAAACTTAGTTAACACATCTTATTGATAATTATCTTAAGCAAATAGAATCTAAACTAAATTGATTTGACCTTGATGAATCTGTCTATTGCCTCACATGCTTGTCCTTGAACTATCTTGGTTAATGAATCTATCTCTTTAGTTCAAATGATATGTGCTTGCTTATATTTAGGCAATCTCTTGAGTAAAGTGACTCAACATGCAACTATTGGCATATCTCATATTGAGTCATCTAATTAAAAATATATATATGTTGGATGAATGCTTTGTATCTTAAAGAAACTAATGACCTTCCTTCAAGAAAGAAAAATGAGAAATTTCAACTTGAAGGATATCTTCATGTAAGATACACTAAACATTCACATGCAAACAAGAGAGAGGATCTTCTTCAGCCAAAAGTTCACACATAAGAAATCTAGTTTGGCTTGAAGAACATATAATGAATAGGTAATTTTAGATACCTTTCTCACAAATTAATTGAGCAAAGTCAATAACTTAAATCCTATTATGGCATGATTAAATTCTTTAATTATTAATTTTTGATATCATGTCTATATGTGTATTGACTGACTTATACATTTAGAAATTGTTTCATGGTTTGCCCAAACTAAAATATATCTTTGCCTATGTCATAACCATGAAATACACAAGTATATGCTTAAAATTTTGATGTAAAATAACTTGTGAGAAGTTATGAATCCTTGAGTACAATGAAAATGTTGTTTGCATAATATACATCTATATGATACATAAGATTATCTCTTTATTCTACTCTTTCATGTAAATTACTTGAGAATAACAAAAAGAGAGAGAGATAAAGAAAAGAAAATGGACATTATTCAAGAGATGAAAAATCTGAGCAAAGGCAAGTACTTCAATCTTAAGGAAAAGCAAAACAAGCATAATATATTCGGCACATTTCGAAGGGATAAAATCTATAATTAATTACACTCAAACAGGGAGAGTTTGGAGTGAACATTTTAACCTTTCTATATTGCTCATCATAGAGATGGTGCCAATGGGGAGGCTAGTGGTAGTACCCGGCACTATTTGACCCAACTATTCGGTGTAGGGCATATTAGGGACGGCACAAGAGGGAGGCTAGTGGTAGTACCTCGTGCCCCTTCCCAACTCCACCGGATAGGGAGTAAATAGAGTATAGAGCATAAGAAAGTAAAAATGAAAGACAAAGTAAATGAAAGTATATAAGAAGAATCAAGTCATTTTTTTTTCACTTGAAAACATAATTTAAGGATGAAATCAATGCAAGATTATATTTAAATAGGGGGAGTTTATTTGAAAAGAATTGATTTTGATCCTTGACATGCGTGTTCTTATTATTTTAATGCATGACTTAACACATAACATATTTTGCATATGGCCTGATGTTCTGAATTATGAATTCCCAATATTTTGTAATGTTCCATGATTGAATGTTTGAAGTACTATATGAAGTTATTTTTATTTTATTTCAGATTTGTCATTCACAATCATCTCTAAAATCTGAAAGTTGAATAAAATTTGTAAAAAAAGGGGAAGAGAAGGATATATCTATTTAGGAAAAATGAACTGATTTTGTTTTATCCTTCAACTTGCCTAAATTTGGTATATAATGTTCAAATTCGTACCAAAACTCAACATTTAATACAAAGATTCTGAATATGCTCTTATATGTTTGAAATATGTATTTTCAATTGTAATCATTTAAGATGAGCTATAATGTGGAAGATACATATCTCAAAATATGATTTTGAAAGCCTTTATTGAAAATCCTATGTAATTCAGAATCTGATTTTGTATAAAAGCTTAAACTAAATGTGATTTTTAAATAAAGTCTTACTTTAAGAAAAACAGAATTAATTTTGATGCCTTTGGTGATTGCTCCGATACGCATCCGAAACATATCATTTCTTATCTTCAAAGTATACTAATATTAGTTCAAATGATGTGTCTTTCGATGATCTTGATTGCAAACAAAAATTTCTAAATATATGATTTTATTTTGATATTAAAAGGATTTATTGTGTTTCATGTATACATTGCTGAAAAACTATGATTAAGAAATTGAGTTCTATAAATATATATACCTCAATGATCATCTATATGTTTTTCTCCCCTACATTATTAAAAACTTCCATCAATAGAGTGAATGATCTTAAAACTAGAAATATTTCAGCTCACTCAAATGATTCTAAAAGAAAGAAAATGTAAATGCTTTTGAAAGAAATTGAGCTTCAATTGAATCATTTTCTGATTAATATTTCTATACATTTTCTCTAAGATTAGGAGAAAGCATAACTTGTTCTTAAAGGATTAGGAAGAGTGATTACTATAAATTTTGAATAATTCTAGATCACTCTACACTCTTGATATCAAAAGAAAAGAATGATTAAAGAGGAATGCATCTTTTGAGGGGGAGTTTTAGATATTCAGTATCTTATCCTAAAGATATTTTAATTTGATGCATACCTTGAATCTTTTGGATTGATTTTTATGAACCTCCCTATATTGCATGACATGCTTTAAATTACCTTGAGATGAGTTCTATAAAGGTTGTCTTATCTCAAACCTTGAGTCTTATGAAAATAAGCTGAAACTTATAGAAAATATATTTTTGAGATTGACAATTTTATTGAACATTATCTTAGGATTCTAAACTCTTAAATGGAATGATCAATTGAGGGGGAGAAAGAAAATTTCAGAAGGAGAGGTCTTATTGGACTTAATTGCATAAATCTATAGCTAAAGGAGAGAGAAAGAATACTAAATGAAAAGTAATCCTAATACTCTCCAATATGTATCATCTGAAACTTAAATCTGAAAATCTTTATGATACACCTTGAGGCGTGTTATTTGGTTAGTATATCTTATGCATCACTCATGAACCAAATTACAAATCTTGAGAGCCTCTAATTTAATGAAACAGGGGGAGAACAATGTATTAAATTTTCTTGAGTATCTCTTAGAAAATCTATTTTGAACCTCACTAATGAGTCCTAATTGGCTTGCTCTTTAGAACTTCAATTTTTGCCAATTCATTATTTTATGTATCAAATTGTGCTTATTTTCTAAAGAAATAAAAGAAAGTCTTTAAAAGAGCTCAAAGATGTATCAAAAATTGCATGATTTCATATTTTGGTATTTGTGCTCCAATGCTCTTATTATCATAAAAGAACTTTGAGGTCATTAAGAATTAATGATCGAACATGATGATATGTTTTTCCAAATATATAAGTTTTGATCTTTTACTCTGAAAATTAATTAAATTGCTCTCATGTTGATAAAATACTTAATAGATTGGGCAAAAGGTTTTAAATGAACAAGCTTTCATACTTAGTGAAGAGAGGTTAGATTTCCACTCATATTTTTTCTTGAATATCATTTATGGTACTTCTTGAATTAACCTAAGGAAGATTCCACCTACACTTGATTAGAAAACTATCTGTGGTATCAAATTAAAAAACCTCTTGAATTCACACTCGATGTGTTCTGCTCTGATCTTTGTACTTAATGTTTCACTATCTTTTTGATGTTGTCAAAAAGGGGGAGAAATATCTAAGTATATGCTATATACTCAGAATGCTTTATTACTTTGAATTGAATACAAATCAGCTTAAAATGATTGTGTTAAGCTGATTAAATCTAAAGTATTATCATGAAGTATGTTTTTAAATATATATGTTTTCCACTTCATGCAACTTAGCTATGTATTACTTCTAGAAATCAATATCTTTTATATTGCATATACTCCAAGTTTTGTCATCATCAAAAAGGGGGAGATTGATGACCCAAAGATTGATTCATAGATTGATTTTGATGATCACAAAACCTTGAAGTATAGATACTAATGTTTATGTTGCAAGGAGAAAGATATTTATTTTGCAAGGAACATAGCAAGTTGGAAGAACACAAGAAGGCCTCCAAAGCTCTCAAGTTGGAAGAAAGCTACAATTTATTGGCCCAAGTTTAAAGTTCAAAGGATTCAAATTGGAGGAGTAAAATCAAAAGAAAAATTCAAAAGAACAGTCTTCGAGTCGACTCCAGTGGAATTCGAGTCGACTCCGGAGAAGTATGAGTCGACTCCGGAGAAGTATGAGTCGACTCCTAGGAGTCACAGGCAGAAAAGTCAGAGAGCAGTTTTCGGGTCTGAGATTCGAGTCGACTCCAGTGGAACGCGAGTCGACTCCGATGGTTGGTAGGTCGACTCCAAAGAAAGCAAGAGTCGACTCTCAGCGGAACACAAGAAAAAAGTCAGAGAGCATTTTTGGGACTCTGAGATTCGAGTCGACTCCCGCATTGCACAAGTCGACTCCGAGACTCCGCGACCATCAACAGACAGAAAACCAAGTTACTGCCTCTGAGATTCGAGTCGACTCCAAGACAGCTTCACATCAAAAAGGCAGAAGACCAAGTTTCACAAACTGAGAGCCGAGTCGACTCCAAGGAAGTTCGAGTCGACTCCAAGACTGGACGAGCCAAAAGACAGAGGATCGGGAGTTCGGGCTCTGAGATTCGAGTCGACTCCCAGGACAGTCGAGTCGACTCGAGAGGACAAAATTCAAAATTGGATCCACGGACTTCAGTGGATGAGCCGACTCCGAAAATGCCAAGTCAGCTCCAGATGTTGGCGAGTCGACTCCGGGTTAAGTCGAGTCGACTCCCAGTCAAGGCATGCACTTTAATTCAAATTTGGAACAGTGGCCGAGTCGTCTCCAGTAAAGCACGAGCCGACTCCTGCAACAGGCGAGTCGACTCCTGATCGCGCGAGTCGACTCCGATCCCAACGGTAATATTGTCAGGAAGTGCAGACTGTGTCCAACGGCTCTATTTTTGTCTCTAACGGCTATATTCTTGTTTCCACGCCATCTAAAGCTATAAAAACAAGAAGAGAGCTAGGGGAGAACTGATGGAAGTGGGAGAGATCATCTAGGAAAGAGATCTCAAAGAGATTACAAAGGAAATCTCCCATAAGCACAAAAGGGCCATTCAAAGTAAAATAGAGAGAAGAAGAGCATCCAAGTGAATCCCAAAGCTTCCTCTCCATCCGTGTGCTGCCTCGGTGATCCTCTACTTCGTGCCAAATCAGAAGAGGGTCAAGTAAAGAAGAAGCCGAGCTCCTTCATCTTCAAAACTCGTTTGAGGGCTTCTCTTTACTCTATTTGTTTATATTGTCATATTTGCTTATTTAAGAAGCTTTGTTTTGTTTTATACTTTGTTTTAATATCTTGTAACTTGATTCAATCAAGGAATTGAATCAAGGGGTTAAGGTTTGTTGGTGACCCAAAGGGAAAACCAACTGTGTTAGGTTTGTTGGTGAGCCGAGGGTAAAACCAACGTGTAAGGGTTCGATTGTGATCCCGGAAAAACAATCGGGGTGGTTCTAGTCGGTGAGCCTGGGAAAACCGACCGAGTTCGTTGTGCGCTCGTAAAACAACAAGTTGGGTTGTGAGCTTGTAAAACAACCGGCTGTAATCGGTAGGATTATAGTGAAATTTCCAAGAGGTCTTGGGGAGTGGATGTAGGTGCTGGGGTGCACCGAACCACTATATGTCCTTTGTGTTTGTAATGCCTCTAGTTATTGTCTAACTAACACACTTACTTACTTAGATAAATTGCTTGCTTAATTCTTATCCGCACATCCTTTAGTTGCAAGCATATTTAATCAAGTCGAAGTCTATACATCAAACCCTTGCTAAGTTTAACTTTCACTGTGCATCTATACAACTTAGCATAGTTAATCAAAAAGTTTTAGAAGTAGCATAAAAGTTTTGAAAGACCCAATTCACCCCCCCTCTTGGGTTGTATCTACTGGGCAACAGGGTCCATGAATGGGGCATTCGTTCAGTAACTAGATAGTTGCCTACATCAGCATACCATGGAACATTGGTATGGGAAATCATCATTAATTGTTCATCAGGGAAGGTCTCGGACACAGGCATGGATTCTCCGGATGATTCGACAATTAATCTGGACAAGTGGTCAGCTACAACATTTTTAGATCCCTTTTTATCTCGTATTTCAAGATCAAATTCTTAAAGCAATAGGATCCAACGAATGAGTCTTGCCTTGGCATCCTTTTTTGTGAGAAGGTACTTAAGGGCGGCATGATCAGAATAAATAAGGACCTTGGATCCTATCAGATAGGGACGAAATTTGTCAAGAGCAAAGACAACAGCCAACAACTCTTTTTCAGTTGTAGAATAGTTAAGTTGGGCGTCATTCAGAGTTTTGCTCGCATAATGAATCACGTGGGGAAGCTTCCCCACTCACTGACCTAAGACGGCACCTATTGCATAATCAGATGCATCACACATGATTTCAAATGGCAGATTCCAATCAGGAGACCTTATGATGGGTGCTGAGGTTAGTTCAGACTTTAGTCTTTCGAAAGCAGTTATACAAATTGGCGAAAAATTAAAAGTAGCATCTTTCGCCAACAAATCGCATAAGGGTTTCGACAATTTACTGAAATCCTTGATAAAGCGGCGGTAAAAACCCGCATGCCCTAAAAAAGATCTGACTTCCCTAACAGTTTTGGGAGGTGGTAACTTGGCAATTAATTCTACTTTGGCCTTATCCACTTCAATTTCCCTTTGTGACACAATGTGTCCTAAAACAATACCTGATTCTACCATGAAGGGACACTTCTCCCATTTAAAAACTAAGTTTTTCTGTTTACAGCGTTCTACAACAAGTGTCAAGTGGTGTAGACATTCCTCAAAATTGGATCCAAATACAGAAAAATCATCCATGAAAACTTCTAAAGATTTCTCCACCATGTCGGAGAAAATACTCATCATACACGGCTGGAATGTAGCCGGTGCATTGCATAACCCAAAAGGCATGCGACGATAGGCAAAAGTGCCATAAGGACAGGTGAATGTGGTTTTCTCTTGATCCTCACGTGCAATTGGAACTTAGTTATATCCAGAATAACCATCAAGAAAACAGTAATGAGAGTGGCCAGCTAGCCGTTCTAGCATTTGATCGATGAAGGATAGAGGAAAGTGGTCTTTCCTAGTCATGGCATTAAGCTTTCTATAGTCGATGCATACTCGCCATCCCGTTTGGACTCGAGTAGGGACTAACTCATTGTGATCATTTTTCACCACAGTGATGCCAGACTTTTTAGGTACGACTTGAACTGGGCTTACCCACTGACTATCAGAAATAGGATATATAATCCCTGCATCTAAAAGCTTGATGACCTCGGCTCGAACTACGTCCTTCATGATTGGATTAAGTCGCCTTTGTGGTTCTCTAGAAATTTTTGCGTCTTCTTCTAGATGGATTTTATATTGGACCACAGAAGGACTAATCCCCTTAATATCAGCTATAGACCAACCGATAGCTTCCTGATTCTTCCGAAGGATACTTAACAGCTTCTCTTCCTGTTCTTTAGTTAGATTCGATGCAATTATAACAGGTAAGGTCTTGTTTTCTCCAAGAAATGCATACTTCAAGTTTTCGGGAAGGTCTTTAAGTTCTAGTTATGGAGGTTTGACATTGGATGACACTAGCTGAGATTCCGAAATAGGCAATGATTCAAACTTGGTGGCCCATCTGCTAGTATCCATCACTGGAATGGAATCTAACAATGCATTAACCTCTTGACTTGACTCACAATCTTGACCAAAATTAGCCAAACATCTTTCTAATGGGTCAGAATAACTCGATTCTTCAAAAGAACTGCTAATTATATTCTCAATCATGTGAATTTCTTCCAAATCGTCCATCTCAGTTGACTGACTACTACTATGAAAAACATTGAGCTGGACAGTCATGTTCCCAAAGGCTAGAGTCATTATTCCATTTCGGCAACTAATCACAGCATTTGAAGTGGCCAAAAATGGTCTACCTAGGATCACCGGGATGTGACTTTCTGGATTTTTTACTGGTTCAGTTTCAAGGACTACAAAATCCACAGGGTAGTAGAATTCATTAACTTTTACAATCACATCCTCCACAATTCCTTTGGGATACTTCACAGTCCTATCTGCTAATGACAAGGTAATGTTTGTGGGTTTTAATTCCCCCAAACCTAGTTCGGTGCAGACAGAATAGGGTAATAGGTTTACACTTGCTCCTAAGTCTAATAGGGCTCTCCGAATGATGGTGTCTCCTATTTTAATTTCAACAGTGGGGCAACCAGGGTCCTTGTATTTTGGGGCAATCTGTTGTTGAATAAGAGATGAGGCTTGTGCTGCCATCACAGCTTGCCTAGGAATACTGGTTTTCCTTTTCACCGTGGTTAGGTCTTTTAAGAATTTTGTATAGGAGGGGATCTGTCTGATGGCATCTAGGAAGGATAAATTTATTTGAACATTTTTAAAGACTTCCATGATTTCATCGTACTGAGATTTTTTCTTTAAGTCTTGTAGTCTACTAGGAAAGGAAGCCTTAGGTGTGTAAGTCTCTATTGGTTTCTCCTCTATTCCTTGTGTTCCCTGTTCTTGTGCCTTTTTCTGGGTGGGGTTTGGCTCATGCTTTTCTTCTTTTTCTTGCACAGGAAGTTGGACTTTGTTGTCCACTTGCTTGCCAGACCGTAAAGTGATAATTGCCTGGACTTCATGGTTAGGGTTTCCATTAGAATCAATCTGAAACTGGCCTCTCGGTCCTTGATTCTGTTGCCTACTAGGATTAGGTATTGGCTGACTTGGCAATTCACCTCTCTTCCTATTTCCTAGAGAGTTAGCTATTTGGCTCAGACTAACCTCAAGTTTTGCAATTGCTTGCGCATGGAATTGATTAGTCTGGGTTTGAGCTATGTTGGTCTGTTGTTGCTGTTGGATGAAGTCTTGTTGCTGCTTCATCATGTTAGCCATCATGGCTTCTAATGGTATAGTTTGCTGAGGGATAGGGGCACTATAAGTAGGAATAGGTGGAGCCAATGATTGGTTTATTTGTGATGGACCTATCCTGGGAAAATTCTTCTGAAAACCTGGTGGACCACCTTGATGTTGCATAGGTTCATTTTGCTTGTATGAGAAATTTGGATGGAACCTATTATCAGGGTGGTAGACTGGGCTGAATGAATTGGGAGTGGGTTTCTTGAAGGCACTATATGAGTTAAGAGCATTTGCCTGCTCAACCTTAATGTTGGGTAAACTAGGACAACACTCCACTAGATGCTCAGAACTATTACACAAGATACATAAACTATGTGACTCGTGATCCACTTTCATGATGGGATTTAACTCTTTATATGAACTCGGACTAGTGGAAACAGTGAAAGCATCAAACTTTTTGCTTAAGTTGTTCATTCCAGTCACCAGATTGGACATGACATTTTTGAGTTCTGGGTCTGCTTTCATTTCATAATTACCTGGTTTTCTAGACCCAAACTCATCTCTAATTACTTCCTCACCATAGCTACTCCAATTTTGGGCATTTTTAGCTAAGTCAACAAGAAATTCATAGGCTTGATCCGGGGTTTGGTTCATGAACCTACCCTTGTGCATGGACTCAATCATGTTTCTATGTGCTGGAGGTAGTCCTTTATAAAAGAAGTGGACCAGATCAGCCTTATCAAGCCCATGGTGTGGGCATTTGACCAACAAGTCATGGAATCTTTCCCAAAGTTGGAAAAATTCCTCCTCAGATTTTTCTCTAAAAGTTCTTATGGCATCCTCAATTTTTTCAGTCTTTACCATAGGATAGAACTTAGCCATGAACTTCTTAGATAGTTGTTCTCATGATGTGATGGAATTTGAAGCAAGGGAATATAGCCATGCAGCGGCACGATCCTCTAAAGTCATGGGAAACAATCTTAATTTAATACCCTCTTCATCTAAATTTTGATTTCTAAACGTTTGACAGATTGTCAAAAATTTGTTTAGATGAATGTAGGGTTGTTCACTCTCGAACCTATGAAACTTGGGTAACATATTTATTGTTGCAGCCCGAATTTCGAATTGGGCTGCGTTATTAATTGGTAATACTATGCAAGTAGGGGGACTAGCGGATGCGGGTGCAAACAATTCATTCAGGGTTCTAATATGTTCACCCATTGTAGAGATCGACGGTTGGTTTATAGTTCGCAGGTTGTGATGAAAAGTTCTATCAATCTCAGGATCAAATGGAGTTAACTTATCCCTTAATAACCTTCTACCATGCATACATTATCACAACTTAATTAGACTCGACTCCTAAAATTAACGAAATCCTAAGCGAAGAGAAGGGCTAGACACAGATGACCACAATCAACACCACACAACAATTTGACCCTATTAGTCTTAGAACTAAGTGAGGTTTAGTAGCTTCTTAAATCTAATTGCACAGAGACTTTTCAGGTTAAAAAAAATTCCTGAAATTCTCTCTAGATTAGACAGCTCCTAATCTCCCTTTCAGATTAAGCTTGAGCTTACCAGTTAAGTGATCCAGTAACCAGTGACCAGGAAAGTCCCGGGGTGTGCGGTGGTGCCAGAAGGGATACACCGATACCACAATACCCGTAACAGTTCTCACTGTTGTAAAACTTTCCTAGACATCACCAATTACTAAATCCTCACTGGAGTGGCTTTCAGCCGCTTCTTTCCAAGAGCCTAATTGAGCTCGAAAACCCTAAGGCCAACGTCTAATTTGATTTTAATTTAATTTGGCTTAGGATAAATATGCAAGGTGGTGATTTTTGGGCTAAGGACAGGTAATGACTTCCCGACCTTATCTTTTTAATGGGTTTTGCCCTTAATTACTTTATGCAAATGCTTAATGCTAAATGCAGCAAATAATCAATATTTTTTTAAAGTTTATGCAATGTCATTAGGTTGTACTGATTAAATGAGCAAGCAATATTTTTTTTTATTTTTTTTTAATTTTATGTTGTTTTTTTTTAATTTTTAATATAGGAATAACTTGAATGTAAACTAAAACTAATCCTTATGCGTCAGTCAATCTCCGAATGCCCGTTGAATAAGCTCTGGAGATTACTCCGTGAGGAGCCCCAATAAAGGTATGATAACCTCGGAAGATTGCACCTTATCAATTACTAGCAAAAATAATATTTTTTTGAATTTTTTTAATTTAATTAATTTTTTTTAACCCTTTTTTTTTGAATTTCAAATTTCGAATCACAGAATTCAAATTTTGAATTTAAATTTTTGAATTTTTGAAAATTTTTTTTTAATTTTTTTTTATTTTTATTTTTACTTTTTTTAGAAAACTTTAATTTCGAATTTCAAATTTCAGAATTTAATAACTACAAAATTACTAACTGAAAATAATCAAAATAAGGAAAATTAATAAAAATAAAAACTTACTACCGGAGTGCGTTCACTCCGGGCATCCAAAATTCGATTTGATCTTCGTGATCGTTCTTGCTTCTCGATTTGCCTCCCTGGCAACGGCGCCAAAATTTTGTTCGTCCGATTCCTGTCTACCTAAAAATATGCTAGACAGATCGTTGTTAGAACCGACGGACAAAAGTTAAATTTAAATTTTTACTCTTACTTTTCCTACTCGAAGAATAGCGGTTGTAAGAGGTCGATCCACAGGGAGGCGATTGGAGTCAAAAAAAATTAGAACGTTCACTCGGATTTGAAATCGATTTTTGAATGATAAAAGAAAAACATTATTGTGAGGATGTTGATGGATTCTCTAGTCTACCGGAGAATATTTTTTTATAAAAAGACAAGTACTTAGAAATCAAAGAGTATTTATGAATTCATGAAATGTTTAACTATTCAAAGGAGAATTTTTGCATAAATTAAAATGGATGAAAATAGTGCTTAGGGAGATTGAAGCCTACACAAATTGCATAAAGGAGGATTTAATGTATTGCATCAAAGAAGAATTAAAAGATTGCATTAAAAAAAAATAGAAATTAACTTGAACCTAGAACAAGGATTGCATGAAAGAAAATTAAATGATTTCATAAAAAGAAATGAACACAAAAAGTAAAAAGATTGAAGATGAAGCCTAATGCTTCTTTCTTCTACAAATAACAATAAAATAAAAATAAGTAATATCCTTTTTTTTTTCTCTCCCACTCTCACGGTGGACTTCCAACATAAAATATTTTTTTATGTTCTTCTTCTTCCCAAGAACAGAACACTCCTCCCCTGTTTCTTCTTTCTCTCTTCCTTCCCAAACCGATGGCCTCCCTCTTCTGTTTCTTGGCCTCCACCGAGCACACCCCTCCTTCTTCTTCTTCCCTCCTTCTTATAGCTCTTGGAGACGCGTTGGGGACGAGCTGGCAGCGACGGTGATTGCGGAGCGCTGAGATTTTTGCCGTGTGAAGAATGCGGTCGCTGGAATTCCGGGAGACAGCTAGGAACGTTGATCACGGAGCTCGGATGCGGATCCGGACGCTGGGAGCACTGCGGAAGGAAGAAACGGAAGGGAGGAGATGCGTTGGGGACTCGGACGGGCGCTGAAATCGGGCGGACGGCGTGCAGCGATTGTGAGGTGCTGGGATCACGGGATCATGGTTTGGAGCTGGCACGGGTGCTGGGATTTCGGCTCGGGATTCCTTCTTTGGATGTGCCGGACGTGATGCTTGGATCACGGAAGCGGGATCGAGGGGGAGGACGGACGCGGGATGCTGTCGCGGAAGGAAGGAGGCGCACGTGGATGTTGAGGATTTCGCCGGGATCACGAATGAGAGGCGCGCTTGGATCTCGGGAGGAAGGAGAGGGCGGTGATGTACTGCGGGCGGCTGAAGTGGAAGATGAATCGGGAGCTGAAAGACACCAAGTTCCATCCAATTAGTCATATGGAAAAAAAGAATAATATGATATGAAATTTGGCTTGTAGGGTCATCTGTTCTGACTGGAGGTCAATTGCAAGTTTTTTTCAAGTCATGGGTCACCCAGCACCTCATAGTTATGATATGGTCAAATTAGATTTGCCCAAAATTCTTTCCTAAAAGCATAAAGAAATTGGACACGATTCGGACCCGAATCTGACTCGGACCCGACCCGATCTTCAACCGGGTCGGATCTAGGAAGGGATCCTTCTTTAATCAAATTTGTACTCAATGTGCATTTGATCTCTAATTTATGAAAATCTGTGCCAAACCCAAATATAATATTAATCCAGTGAATTTATCATTATCGGTTAGCAATAATACTAATTTAGGTGACATGTAGGTCGCACTTTTGTGCTCTCATCACCCAGCACAGAAGAGCCTGAACCGACTATGTGCATCGACACCGAGCCGAGCTGGATGGACGAACTCGTCGGCTACCTACAAAGTGAAGCCCTCCCCGATGATGGGCTCGAGGCTCGCCGAATCAGGCGTCTAGCCTCCCGATTCATATTGTACGAAGGCAAGCTCTATCGGAAATCCTTCACCTCTCCTCTCCTCAGATGCCTCCGTCCGTCGGAAGCGGACTATGCCATGCGAGAGGTCCATGAAGGGATATGCGGGAACCATCTAGAAGGCCGAGCGCTGGCTCATAAAATTTTGCGCCAAGGGTACTTCTGTTGCCCAGATAGACAACCCAAGAGGGGGGGGGGGGGTGAATTGGGTTTTAAAATAATTATTGCAATTAAATGGTTTGTGAATAACTAATTAATACTTTTTGCAAGTTGATTAATCAGATGCTATGTGCAGTGAATGAAATGAAAGTAAGAGACAACAAAGCAATCACAAACACAATAATTTTATAGTGGTTCGGAGCTAACCCTTGCTCCTACGTCCATTCCCCAAGCCTCATTTGGAAATTCACTATAACCCCTCAGATTACAGCCGGTTGTTTTACAAGCTCACAACCTAACTTGTTGTTTTACGAGATCACAACGAACTCGGTCGGTTTTTCCAGACTCACCGACTAGAACCACCCGATTGTTTTCCCGAGATCATAATCAAACCCTTACACGTTGGTTTCAACCTAGGCTCACCAACAAACCTTTACACCCTTGATTCAATCCCCTGATTGAATCAAGTAAGGACCAAATGGATTGAAAAACAAACAGAAAAATACAGCTTCTAAATAAGCAGATATTCAGCGATATAAATAAGAGAGAAGTTAAGAGCCCTCAAACAAATTTATGAAGATGTAGAGGAGGGCTTCTCGAACTCTGGGTCTCCTCTTGAATGTCTTTAAGACTTGAAGGCTGAAGGAGACTTCTTTAATGCTGGGAAGAGTTGGTTGAATGGAGTTAATGGCCCTCTTCCTTCTTTTTCTTTGAAATCCTTTGGTAGATGAAGATTTTTTGTTTTCTTTGAATGGAATGTCGCTTCACTCCCTTGCTACAGTTCTCTGTGGCTATTTAAGCCATTTCCCACGGAAACTAGCCGTTAGACACAATCTTCTAGCCGTTCTGCACATTCTGCACATCCTGACAATGTTTTCGTTAGGATCGGAGTCGACTCGCGCGATCTGGAGTCGACTCGGCTGCAGCAGGAGTCGACTCATGCTTTTCTGGAGTCGGCTCGGCAACTATTCCGGATTTGAATTAAAGTGCTCTTCTCGACTGGGAGTCGACTCGACTTAACCCGGAGTCGACTCCCCAAAGTCTGGAGCTGACCTGGCACTTTAGGAGTCGACTCATTCCAAAGAATCCATAGATGTATTCTTCAACTTTGCTCACTCGAGTCGACTCGAAAATTCTGGGAGTCGACTCGGCGCTCAGAGTCCGAACTCCCGATCTTCTGTCTTTTGACTCGTGCCATCCTGGAGTCGACTCGAACTGTTTCGGAGTCGACTCGGCTCTCAGTATCCGAAAAACAGTCTTCTGTCTTTTTGGGGTAGCGCTGCCTTGGAGTCGACTCGAACTATCTTGGAGTCGACTCGCCTCTCAGAGACGAAAATACTGTCTTCTGTCTTTTTGGGGTCGCGCTGTCTTGGAGTCGACTCGAACTATCTTGGAGTCGACTCGCCTCTCAGAGACGAAAATACTGTCTTCTGTCTTTTTGGGGTCGCGCTGTCTTGGAGTCGACTCGGACTTTGCGGGAGTCGACTCGGCTCTCAGTGTCCGAAAGTTGCTCTCTGACTTTTGCCTTGTATCACACTGGGAGTCGACTCTCGCTTCCTTTGGAGTCGACCTGCCAACCATCGGAGTCGACTCGAGTTCCTCAGGAGTCGACTCGGCTCTCAGGGTCCAAAATAACTTCTCTGTCTTTCTGTCTGTAACTCCCTGGAGTCGACTCGTACTACCCTGGAGTCGACTCGGCAGTATTAGAGTCGACTCGCGCTCTTCAGGAGTCGACTCGTTGACAGGTTCAGAGATGGATCTTTCTGTCTGTCTGTCTGTTCTCAGTCGGAGTCGACTCGTAATGTATAGGAGTCGACTCGAGCCTGTGCCAGTGCTTCTGATACGCTTGGAGTCGACTCGTAATCTCCCGGAGTCGACTCGAGTCTCAGACTTTGGTTCAAATTGACTTCTTAACTTATCCAAAATGTCTTGAACCAAATCTAGAGACACTTAACCATAAATTTACAAGAATTTCACTGAAATACTAGATTGAATTCATTAGTAAACATAAGATATACTCAAATGCTTTGAGCTCATCAAAATCAAATAGGGTTATAATCAATCACTCCACAATCTCCCCCTTTTTGATGATGATAAAACATTGAGTATATGTAAAGTGAATTGCTCAACCAAAAAGAAAATTTATAGTAAAATTTCAAAATGAATTCAATTGTCTAGTTATTTAATTTATCCAAAACTGAAATGTGTGAAACAGTAAATTTTGAAGTTAAAGCTCTCCCTTTCATTTGGAATTATATAAGCCTTCATATCATGCAATCGATTGTTTGGCTTATATATGTTTAATGAATTTGTTTTCCTGAAATTTCAGATTCTTCCTCTCAACACATGCATTCAACTTTGTTTTGATTCTCTGAAATTTCTTTTAGTGTATTGAAGCTTTTGAACTTAAATTTTCGGTTTTTAGAGGGAAAATCTGCCAATTTGTTCTTGAGTATGATTCAACTAATCTCTGAATATCCCTTGAATAGATTCTGGAGATTACTCCGTTAGGAGCCCCAACAGAGAGATAATGAGCCTCGAGGTATCGAATCCACTAAGAACAAATTATTGTGTATTTTAAAAGTTTGCTTTTTATTGATTTTTTTTCATTGATTCCCTTTACATGTCTATTCAATATATTATATATTTTCTCCCCCTTTTTGTCATCATAGCAAAAAGGAAGAAAGCACATCACACAAGCAATTAGAGATTAAATTTGCACAATATTGAAGAAAATTGTCTACTCATTGTATTGATGTAGATGTAGGTACAAAGAGTAAAGCAATAAATACATGTCAAAATGAAAAAGCAGGCTAGGATTTCTTCGAGGAGCATGTGGCTTCCTTGCTCAGTCTTGATTGTTCCATAAGTAGACTGACCCCATCTGTGACGTTCCCTAGCTGCGTGATGATCGCCGAGGTGGCCCTACTGTGGATCGAGGAGAGCTCAGTCAGACTCGCCTGGAGTGTGTCCAACTTGGCGATCAACACATTCGTCAGACGCTCGGCCCCCTGACTCTGGCTGCCCATGTCGTGTCGGATGTCATCTCGCATCTTTCGTGTGTTGCTTGTGACATCGCTCATGTTTGAGAATTGGCTTGTATAAGGCTTCTGACATTGTAGATCTCCTCCCTCAGATGAGCCGTCATCTCGGTCACGGCTGATAATGAGGGAACTAATGCAGAAGAGGGGGCAGTGGCTGGACCTCGGAGCTCCCTCAGCAGGTCGTCCCGAAGATCCCGTACGATCTCCTGCCGCAACTCCCGGAGCTGCTCAGGAGAGATTCGGACCTCTATCGGCTGAGTGGGTGGTGCTGAAGAGGAGGGTTCGGCTGAGGTGGATGGTGCTGAGGTGGAGAGATAGGTGGGAAAGTCAGAATCATGATCAGGACTGGGGGAGTGTCGAGTGGTAAGTGTGGAAGAGGATGATTTCCTGACCCAGACTCCCTCCACCTTATCAAATCCCATCCCGTGAAGGGTTCCCTCACCCATGAAATTTGTGTATCGCAGTGCGCGAGAGGGTTCCCCCTCAGGAATGGGGATCTCGGACTCCCTAAAAATCAGGGTATACATCATCCCATATGGAAGGGTGAGCCTAGGTTTGTCTAGTGGCTCACATAGGTATTTGTAGATCAGCTTAGGAAAGTTAATTGGGGTATCTTGGAGAATGTAATACATGAGGGCTAGGTCCCTCTCGGATACAAAGTCAAAGCGGCCGGTCTTAGAAAACAGGGTCCTAGAAATAATACTCAAGAGGAGCCGCATTTCAACTGATAGTGAACTAGCGGACACCTCATCTAGTGGGGACTGGGGTGGACTCCCTAATATGGCCGTAAGGGCCTCAGTCCTATCGGCCGGGTGAGTAGGAAATACCCCTACTTGGGGAAGATGTAGGATTTGTGCTATAAAATTCTCTGAAATGAATAAAGGGACACCCGCTACGGTTCCCTGTATTCCACCATTACCCCTAGACACTGTCCCATAAAACTCCCTAACTAGCCCTGGGTAAGTGGGAAGATCTAGGGAGCAAAAGAACTCTAGTCCTTGGGCCTTCAACCTATGCCCTATAGTGAAGCCTTTCCGGGAGAGATAGTCGAAGTTGACATATCTCCCGGTGGAGACCGCCTTCCCGGCGCACGGACGCGAGGGAACCGGCCTCGGCGGGGAACGAACCAGAGGTTGTGGCCTCACGGGATCATTCCGAGCCTTGGACCGTCGCTCGGCGCCGCTCGCGGATTGGGGCCTCTTCCGGCTCGGGACAACTACCTTACGAGGCATTCTAGACTTAGAGAGGGGGAAAAAACCTAATGGACGGAAGAAGGTCGACGGAAAAACCCTAATGGAGGTTGGAGACGAGGTCGGAGACGGCTCTAGGGTTTGTGAACAGTGGAGGCGGTGAATAGAAGTGTTGATTAAACGCTTCGATTAGGGTTAAAACATCGGATTTCCGACCGTGAGTCGACTCCAGTAAGTCGCGAGTCGACTCGACCTCGAGTTGACTCCAAAATATGCGCGAGTCGACTCCCCCTATGTTGCTATCGACCTCGAGTCGACTTCCGTCTGTGTGCGAGTCGACTCCCCCTCATGAGCCGACTCTGAAACTTATCCGAGTCGACTCGAACTCTGGCATTCACCTAAAAATCATGTTATTGTCATGCCAAACAAGAGATAATCACTAAGTTTATGATCTGATTTGATGATCATAGATGATAAACTCTATCTTTAACACAAGCTAATCATCAAAATCAATGAACTAGAGGAGAACATCACTAGGATGGATCAATCACTCCTAATCCTCTCCTAAGCACACTAAATCGCTCTTCACTCAAGGGTTTTGTGAAGATGTCAGCTAGTTGATCATCAGTGCAAATAAATTGAAGTGTAACATCACCATTCAGTACATGATCTCTTATGAAGTGATGTCTTATTTCAATGTATTTGGTTCTTGAGTGCTGAATTGGATTCTTAGTTAAGTTAATAGCACTTGTATTGTCACAATTAATGGGAATTTTATCTTGTTTAATTCCATTGTTGACCCCCTAATAGATTTTGATGAATACAAAACACTAGAGTAAAATTCCATTATATCTTAACAATTTAATTGAGGAATTCATGTGTCTTATTAAGAATATTGTTAAGAAATGTCTAGGCAAGTTCTCATAATTTTTATGAATTTATTGAAGAATATTTTGAGTTAAAGAAAACAGATCAGGGACAGCCGAGACGTCTCCGGATAGTTTCAGAGACGTCTCTGGCACAAACAGGAAGAACCGGCACACTTGGAGACGTCCCCGACACCTGCCGAGTCGTCCCCGCGTTAGCGGAGTCGACTCTCTCAGTAGCGGAGTCGACTCTCTCAGTGGCGGCAGAAAGGCAGTTTTCAAGAGATATGCGCGAGACGTCCCCACAGTAAGCCGAGTCGTCCCCGCAAGTAAAAAGGAGACTTCCCGAGTCGTCCCCAAGATAGCGGAGACGGCTCTCTCAGGGTTTTCCAGAGAATGGTTTTTTGGGTGATAAGGAAGCGGAGTCGACCCTGAGACAGCGGAGTCGTCCCCATGCATAAAGTGCAGACAATCCGAGACGTCCCCTGAAGGAGCGGAGTCGACTCTCTCAGGAAATTCCAGAGGACATGTTCTTCGGAGATAAAGAAGCGGAGTCGTCCCTAGATCAGCGGAGTCGTCCCCATTCAAAAAGTGCAAACAAGCCGAGACGTCCCCCGAAAGTGCCGAGTCGACCCCAGACAACGGAAAAAGTAAAATTTTGTAGCCGAGACGTCTCTCGTTGAAGCGGAGACGTCCCCGGAGCGACTGGGACGCGACTGACAGCTTTTCAGGTTTGGTTTGAATTTCAAATCCTTCTTTCTTTGTCTCTAACGGCTATATTTGCTTTTTGGGCTATAAAAGGGACCTCTTAAGTGCTTCTCAACAACTCTTCACCAACCCAAAGCTAGATCATTCAAGAGAGAAGTAAGAAAGAATAGTTCAAGGGAGTGAGTGCATTCAAGTGAAGAAATCAAGTGTTTTTCAAGATTCCCAAGTGATTTCAAGCTCAACCACTCTCGTGCGCTCGGGATTCAAAGCTTACACTCAACCCTACGTGTTCCACATCGGAAGAATCAACATCTCCCACGCTTCCAACGGCAAAACGATTCTTCCGGGTTCAATTGTTCATAATTGTTATATTTGCTTTTTAGAGCTTTTATTTTCTTTTGTAAACTCTTTCATTGTGGTGCTTGTTCCAGTCAAGGGACTTGGAACAAGGGAAAGGCGTCCCAAGCCTAAGTGAAATTGGGGGTTTTGGGTTTGTTGTGAGCCCGGTGTAAAACAACGAGTTGGGTAGTGAACTCGCAAAACTACCGTACTGTAATCGTGGATTATAGTGGAAATTCCCAAAGGTGATTTGGGGAGTGGATGTAGGAGCAGTGGAAGCTCCGAACCACTATAAAACCTTGTGTTTGCGATTGACCTTTCTCATTCCTCCTTCTTTACTTTAGTGCATACATTCGTGTGTTTTATTTTAATTAGTCAAAAGTTTTTAAAACACCCAATTCACCCCCCTCTTGGGTGACCATCTCTGGGCAACAAGTGGTATCAGAGCGGGTGCTCTGTGTATTTCTTGAAAGACCTAACCGTCTTAGCCAAAGATCTAGATGGCAACACCCTTTAACAATGTCCCTGCCGAGGGGCAAGCAACCAATAGACCTCCACTCTTCAATGGGACAAATTATACCTATTGGAAGACTAGAATGAGAATCTTCATTCAAGCACAAGACTATGCCTTGTGGAGGGTTATAGTCAAGGGACCACAAGAACCATCACATGTGGTTAATGGCATTCGAGTTCCCAAACCTGAGGAGGATTGGGATGAGAATGATGATAGGATGGCTCAACTCAATTCTAGAGCCATGAACTCACTATTTTGTTCTTTAGATGTAAATGAGTTCAATAGAGTCTCTACATGTAGTTCCGCTAAGGAAATATGGGATAGGCTTGAAGTTACCCACGAGGGTACAAATCAAGTCAAAGAGTCCAAAGTGAACATTCTAGTTCACAAATATGAATTGTTTAAGATGGAACCTAATGAAACCATCACATGCATGTTTACACGTTTTACCGAAATTATTAATGGCCTAAAAAGCTTGGGCAAATCTTACACTAACCCCGAACTTGTGAGTAAAATTCTCAGGTCACTGCCAAAAGCATGGGAAGCAAAGGTCACGGCGATTGTAGAAGCCAAAGACCTCAACACTTTGGGGCTAGAACAACTCTTGGGCTCATTGATGACGCATGAGCTCACGATGAAGCAGCATGAAGAAGAGTTGCCAAAGAAAAAGACAATCGCACTCAAGGCTACCTCAAGTGTATGTGAAGAAGAGAGCAGTGAGAGTGAAGAAGAAAGTCAAGATGAGGACTTGGGTTTGATAGTAAGGAAGTTTAAAAAATTCATGAGAAGAAAGAAACCCTTCCCAAGAAAGAAATTTGGAGGGAGAAATGATTGGGAAAAAGAAAAGGAAAAAGAAAGAGACCCAATCGTATGCTATGATTGCAAGAGACCGGGACATATTCGTTCCGAATGCCCTCAACAAAAGAAGTATTTTGGAAAGAAGAAGAAGAAGGCATTGAAGGCAACATGGGATGATAGTGACACATCATCCTCCGAGGAAGAGAAGGAAGAGACCGCCAATCTATGCTTCATGGCGTTCGAAGACGACGAGGTATGTCAAAACCCAACCATAAATTTTACTTTAGAAGAATTATATGAGGCTTTTCAAGAACTTATGGGTGATTGTAGTATGTTAGGAGCAAAGAATAAAGAATTAAAAGCCTCCAATCAAAAACTAAAGGAAAATATTGAAAACTTATTAATTGAAAAGGAGAGCATTAAAAATATTAACACTACTAACCTAGAAATCAAAAATTCAAAACTGAGCATTGAAATGAAAAGGCAAAAACACTAATTAAGGAATTAAATCTAAAAGTAAAATCCCTACTCGATAATAATACCTCACTTGCACAAAATGTTGAATCTCTTAAAAAGGATAAGAAAGAACTAGTCAAAGAAAATTTGAATCTTAAGAATGAGGTACATAAATACAAACCAATTGTTGAAAAATTTACACAAAGCTCTGAAAAATTAAAGCTTATTCTTTCAAATCAAAGAGCTGTTTTCAATAAAGCCGGATTAGGATATAAAACTAATAAGCAACAAAAATATCTAAAGAATTTCTTTGTAAAAGCAAAAGACGTAAAAACTGAAAAACCAACATGCTTTCTTTGTGGAAAGAATGGACATAAAGCCTACTCTTGTATTCAAAGAAAAATCCAAACTAACAAGAGTACATTTGTAAAAGCTAAAAACATAACTAAAGTATGGGTGCCTAAGGGAACCAACTACACTAACCACGAAGGACCCAAGAAAACTTGGGTACCTAAGAGCTTCACATGATCATTTTGCAGGTATGCCTTGCAGCCGGAAATAAAAAGAGAATGTGGTATCTTGATAGTGGTTGCTCAAGGCATATGACCGGTGACAAGAGTCTCTTCGTCACCTTGGAATCAAAAGAAGGAGGAGTAGTCACATTTGGAGACAATGCTAAAGGCCGAATTATTGGTGTTGGTAAAATCTCCATATCACCCTCCTCATTTATTGACAATGTATTGTTAGTTAATGGACTAAAACATAATTTGTTAAGTATAAGTCAATTTTGTGACAAGGGCTTTAAAGTATCATTTGAATCATCACTATGCATAATTAGTAGTCCATTTGACAATGAAATCATACTCACAGGACATAGGCATGGAAATGTTTACATGGTAGATCTTGATGATCTCACCATGAAGGATGGCCAATGTCTTGTAGCCATGAATCCCAAAGTCAATGAGACTAGTTGGTTATGGCATCGTAGGTTAGGGCATGCTAGCATGGATTTAATCTCAAAATTAATTACAAAGGATCTAGTCAAAGGACTACCAAAAATAAAATTTGTGCTGCATGTCAATTAGGGAAACAAACAAGAAGTTCTTTCAAGTCTAAGAACATAGTTTCAACATCAAAACCCTTAGAACTAATTCACATGGATTTGTTTGGACCCACTAGAACTGCTAGTCTAGGGGGTAAGAAATTTGGTCTTGTAATTGTTGATGATTTTTCACGTTTTACATGGGTTTCATTTCTTGCACATAAAGATGAGTCCTTTCCTGCTTTTATCAAGTTTCATAATAGGGTTTCGAATGAACTCAATCTTAAACTAAAAGCAATTAGGAGTGATCATGGTACCGAGTTTGAAAATCAGCACTTTGAAAAGTTTTGTGACGAAAATGGTATCAATCACAATTTCTCGGCACCTAGGACACCCCAACAAAATGGGATGGTAGAAAGGAAGAATCGCACACTAGCAGATATGGCTCGTACCATGTTGTGCGAATCGGATCTACCAACGTATTTTTGGGCTGAAGCAATAAATACTTCATGTTATATCTTAAATCGTGCTTTAGTTAGATCCATCTTAAAGAAAACACCGTATGAGTTGATAAAAGGTAAGAAACCAAATATAAGTTATTTTCATATTTTCGGTTGTCGATGCTTTATTTTGAACAATGGAAAGGACAATCTCAGTAAATTTAGTGCTAAATCAGATGAGGGGATCTTCTTAGGTTACTCCTCATCTAGTAGAGCATACAGGGTCTTCAACAAGAGAACTCTCGTTGTTGAAGAATCCATTCATGTTGTTTTTGATGAAACTAATAGAGATTCTTCTAGAAAAGAAGAAGATGGTGATGTAGGTATACTTGAAGACCAAATGAAGGAACTCTCCACTCAAGACAAACAACATGAGGATGAGATCAAAGAGGATACAAATCAGCGAGATGAAGAAGATCAACCTCCATCAAGAAATCAAGATCTTCCTAAAGAATGGAGGTATGCACATGGTCATCCAAAGGATCTAATCCTTGGTGATCCTTCACAAGGTATAAGAACTAGATCCTCTTTAAGAAACACTAGTAATTATCTTGCTTTCGTTTCACAAATAGAGCCTAAATCACTAGAAGAAGCTGAAAAAGATGACAATTGGATGAATGCTATGCAAGAGGAATTAAACCAATTCGAAAGAAATGAAGTTTGGACTCTAATGAAAAGACCCCCTAATGTTTCAATTATAGGCACCAAATGGGTATATAGAAATAAACTAGATGAAGATGGGATAGTAATAAGAAATAAAGCTAGGCTAGTGGCCAAAGGATATAATCAGGAGGAAGGAATAGATTTTGATGAAACTTTTGCTCCTGTTGCTAGGTTAGAGGCTATTAGACTGCTTTTAGCATATGCATGCTTCATGGATTTTAAACTCTATCAAATGGATGTAAAAAGTGCATTCTTAAATGGCTATATAATGGAGGAAGTTTATGTAGGACAACCTCCAGGTTTTGAAAATCACTTACATCCAGATTATGTGTATAAATTGCATAAAGCATTGTATGGACTTAAGCAAGCTCCTAGGGCATGGTATGAAAGATTAAGCAATTTCCTAATTGAGAACAAATTTAAGAGAGGAAATGTAGACAAAACCCTCTTTATTAAAAGAAAAGGAAATGACTTATTGCTTGTACAAATTTATGTGGATGATATAATTTTTGGTGCTACTAATGATAGTCTTTGTCAAGAGTTTGCCAAGCTTATGCAGGGAGAATTTGAAATGAGCATGATGGGTGAGCTCAACTTCTTCCTTGGGCTGCAAATAAAACAATCAGAGGAAGGCATCTTCATCAGTCAGACCAAGTATATCAAAGAAATGTTGGAAAAATTCAAGATGAAGGATGCAAAAGAAATCAGCACACCCATGGGCTCAAGTTGCAAGCTTGACAAAGATGAAAAAGGTAAAAGTATAGACTGCAAATTATACAGAGGTATGATAGGCTCTTTACTTTACCTTACTGCTAGTAGACCAGATATATTATTTAGTGTTTGTATGTGTGCTAGATACCAAGCATGTCCTAAGGAATCACACTTGCAAGCTGTTAAGAGAATTTTTAGATATCTAGTAGGGACATCTAATGTAGGCTTATGGTATTCTAAACAATCTGACATAAATTTAATTGCTTATTCCGATGCTGATTTTGCCGGGTGCAAACTCGACAGAAAAAGCACAAGTGGCACATGTCAATTCTTGGGTGCTAATTTGGTTTCTTGGTTTAGTAAGAAACAAAATTCAGTTGCCTTGTCCACAGCTGAGGCTGAGTACATTGCAGCTGGAAGCTGTTGTGCCCAAGTTCTTTGGATTAAGCAACAACTTGAAGACTTCGGTATCAAAATGGATAATATACCAATTAAATGTGATAATACAAGTGCAATTAACTTAACAAAAAATCCTGTCCAACACTCTAAGTCAAAGCATATAGAGATTAGGCATCATTTTATTAGGGATCATGTGCTGAAAAATGATGTGATGATTGAATATGTATGTACTGAAAATCAATTAGCTGATATCTTTACAAAGCCCCTTTGTAAAGAAAGATTCAATTTCTTAAGGAATGCCTTGAGCTTGTATGATCCTAGCAAATGAGTTGAATTTGTATTGCATTGCCTTGCTACTCAAACTAATAATCAACCTCAAGGTAAACATAAGTGAAAACATGAATTCATCTAAGCTAAATGACGAACTGTTTGACTTTCCGGAGGATGGTTACCCTCCCTTGGACTCTTCATGGAGATATTTTCAGAGCCTATTTCATAGGTATTCGAAATTTAGTCAAACACTCCTCATTTCAATATTAATAATTCAAAAATCATTATCAAATTATTATAGGATGTATCATTAAGGGGGAGGATCACAAACAAATTCACTCTAAGTTTATCAAAAAAAATCATGTTGATTAGGGTGATTAAACAAAAATTGGGAGAAGATAGAATTCAGTCTGAAATTTTTCAGTGCCGGAGACGTCTCTGGCAAATCGCAGAGACGTCCCCCCAGGGGAGACGTCTCGCCTTAGTCGCGGAGACGTCTCGGGGACCGAAGGAGGGCTTTTTAAATAGGTCGAAATCGCTCGAGCCGACTCGAGCTTTCTCCTTCATTCCCGACCAAAACGAAAAACCCTAGCCTCCATTTGCTCTCTACCTCAAATCCTAGCCTCCGTTTGCTCTACATCACAAACCCTAGCATCCATGGCACCAAAGAAGGCTAGGACGACCCGTGGAAGGCGACCTAGGGTAGCGGCCGACGGTGAGGAACGACGGGAAGAACCCTCCGCGCCGTCTCCTCCGGTTGCTCCGCCAACCACGACTGTTTCCTGTGCAAATCGCACAGTCACGACAGGAAGGTACATAGATTTCTCCTTTTTAGATCATGAGGGATTCTCTATTGGAGAGAGACTCCGAGCCCAAGGGTGGGAGCACCTTTGTACCCTAAATACCTTGACCTACCCCGGCCTAGTTAGAGAACTTTTTAGCAATATGGCCTTAGGGGACCAAGGGTACACTGCATATGTCCAAGGGACATTAGTAGAAGTCAATGAAGATGTCCTATCCACTGTCTTACAAATTCCTAGGGACGGTGAGGCTCCAACCTCACATCCCCAAAGGGAGTCAGCCCTAAATTTACTGTTAGGAAGAGAGGACTGCGGCCCTCTTGATGTTGTCAATTCCCAGGACCTAAATGCAGAGATGAGACTTCTCTTAAGTATTGTCAACCGGGTCCTATTTCCTAAAATCGGTCGCTTCGATTTTGTTTCGGAGCGAGACTTAGTTATAATGCACCACATCCTACTAGGGATCCCTCTAAACCTTCCTAGACTCATGCTAAATTACATTGCCCTATGTCATAGGTATTCTAGGTTTAGTATACCCTATGGCATGATCTTTACCTTAATCTTTAAACACTTCAAGGTTCCCATTCCAACAAATGAACCTGCAAAGCCCTTGAGAAACACCGACTATTACAATGAGGGCACAATGAGAAGAATAGAATTTCATAAGATAGATGGATCGTGGGTCAAGGTACCAAAGAGAAAAACCCAAATCCTAGAGCCTGAGATCCCACATCATGAGTCTGACCATCACTCTCCTCCACCTAGCCACATGGATATCCCTGATATTCCCTCCAGCTCAGCTGGACCTTCCACATCCATGCCACCACCTCCTCCAGTTAGTGGGCCCTCCTTTCTGTCAGAGGATCAGATGCGTACCTTAGCATCTGCCATTTGCCAGCAGATGAGGGAGGAGATGAGATCCATGATCTCCACAGAGTTGGCCCCCATCAGAGCTTCACATGAAGGGCTTCTACAAGAGATGAAGGATATTAGAAGTCAAATTGAAGCTACAACACAAGAAATAATTGGTGTGGGTGCCACCCAAACCATCAGATCATTAGAGCTCAAGGACAGCTTGAAGAGCATTTCCAAGAGTCTTAAAGAGCTAACAAAACCAGATGGCAATGTGAGCACCTTAGTTGCCCAACTCAGAGGAAGAATTGAAATGGCAACTATAGAGTTTGAAGCACTTGTGGCAGGTTTCCACAAGTCACAGGGAGATCAATTTAAGACCCTCATGGATTCCATCAACTCATTCATAGATGCAGCTTGTAAGGTTTATGAACAAAATACAGCTGGTAGGGCCCATGAGCAACGTCGCCGATGATGGATATCTTGTAGGATCTTCTTTTTGTAAATCCTAGGCTATTTTTGAAACACTTTTGTATTAGAAATCAATACTTGTAATGATTTCTTCTTTTTGACTATGTACTGACTTCAAAGGTTCACAATGATATATGAATACAATCCCTTTTGAAAATTGTGTACATTGCCAACTCTATGCATGTGTTTCTATGAATGTGAATGTGCCTCTTGATGTGTCACAAGAATCTCATAACATACATTAAGTATTCAGATTTGGCACAACGTATCAAAGCATATGAAACAGGGGGAGCACAACCTGAATATCAAAGGGGGAGTAAAATGAACACTGAATATATTGAATATAGAGATAATTTGTCCCCTTCATTGTTGATGACAAAAAGGGGGAGTAGATATTGAATGTAGAGATAGCAGTTATATATATAGATATTGAATATGGAGCAGTTATATATATGGATATTGAATATGGAATGCAAAATTTATAATCATACTCCAAAGTTGATTTAGAAAAGATAAAATTGAAGAATATTGACCTTAAGATAATTGCCCTTCTGAAAAAGAAAGGGGGAGTCAAAAAGAATCTAGCTTTCAATTATCCTCAGCATCAATACTTCATTTTAACTTGATTCAAATTCAGTTGATATGACTAAAATTATTTAAGAACTATAAAGATCAATCTTATGCACAAGGAAAGAACTGAAAATTGAATACTTTGAGTGATGCACATTGTATCTAGTTCTAATCAAAACATTATACTTGTATATCTGATCAAATACTGTGTATATATTTAAATCTCAAATTTTGCATATACTCAGTGTTTTGTCATCATCAAAAAGGGGGAGATTGTTGACCCCCTAATAGATTTTGATGAATACAAAACACTAGAGTAAAATTCCATTATATCTTAACAATTTAATTGAGGAATTCATGTGTCTTATTAAGAATATTGTTAAGAAATGTCTAGGCAAGTTCCCATAATTTTTATGAATTTATTGAAGAATATTTTGAGTTAAAGAAAACAGATCAGGGACAGCCGAGACGTCTCCGGATAGTTTCAGAGACGTCTCTGGCACAAACAGGAAGAACCGGCACACTTGGAGACGTCCCCGACACCTGCCGAGTCGTCCCCGCGTTAGCGGAGTCGACTCTCTCAGTAGCGGAGTCGACTCTCTCAGTGGCGGCAGAAAGGCAGTTTTCAAGAGATATGCGCGAGACGTCCCCACAGTAAGCCGAGTCGTCCCCGCAAGTAAAAAGGAGACTTTCCGAGTCGTCCCCAAGATAGCGGAGACGGCTCTCTCAGGGTTTTCCAGAGAATGGTTTTTTGGGTGATAAGGAAGCGGAGTCGACCCTGAGACAGCGGAGTCGTCCCCATGCATAAAGTGCAGACAACCCGAGACGTCCCCTGAAGGAGCGGAGTCGACTCTCTCAGGAAATTCCAGAGGACATGTTCTTCGGAGATAAAGAAGCGGAGTCGTCCCCAGATCAGCGGAGTCGTCCCCATTCAAAAAGTGCAAACAAGCCGAGACGTCCCCTGAAAGTGCCGAGTCGACCCCAGACAACGGAAAAAGTAAAATCTTGTAGCCGAGACGTCTCCCGTTGAAGCGGAGACGTCCCCGGAGCGACTGGGACGCGACTGACAGCTTTTCAGGTTTGGTTTGAATTTCAAATCCTTCTTTCTTTGTCTCTAACGGCTATATTTGCTTTTTGGGCTATAAAAGGGACTTCTTAAGTGCTTCTCAACAACTCTTCACCAACCCAAAGCTAGATCATTCAAGAGAGAAGTAAGAAAGAATAGTTCAAGGGAGTGAGTGCATTCAAGTGAAGAAATCAAGTGTTTTTCAAGATTCCCAAGTGATTTCAAGCTCAACCACTCTCGTGCGCTCGGGATTCAAAGCTTACACTCAACCCTACGTGTTCCACATCGGAAGAATCAACATCTCCCACGCTTCCAACGGCAAAACGATTCTTCCGGGTTCAATTGTTCATAATTGTTATATTTGCTTTTTAGAGCTTTTATTTTCTTTTGTAAACTCTTTCATTGTGGTGCTTGTTCCAGTCAAGGGACTTGGAACAAGAAAAAGGCGTCCCAAGCCTAAGTGAAATTGGGGGTTTTGGGTTTGTTGTGAGCCCGGTGTAAAACAACGAGTTGGGTAGTGAACTCGCAAAACTACCGTACTGTAATCGTGGATTATAGTGGAAATTCCCAAAGGTGATTTGGGGAGTGGATGTAGGAGCAGTGGAAGCTCCGAACCACTATAAAATCTTGTGTTTGCGATTGACCTTTCTCATTCCTCCTTCTTTACTTTAGTGCATACATTCGTGTGTTTTATTTTAATTAGTCAAAAGTTTTTAAAACATCCAATTCACCCCCCTCTTGGGTGACCATCTCTGGGCAACATCCATAATCTTCCAGTTGTTGTTTGATCCACATGATTTGAGCACAACAACTTCCGGCAACAACATATTCAGCTTCAGCAGTAGATAATGCAACCGAGTTTTTTTTCTTGCTAAACCATGAGATTAAATTTTCTCCTAAGAATTGACATGACCCGCTGGTGCTTTTTCTATCAAGTTTACAACCAGCAAAGTCTGAATCTGTGTATCCTATTAAGTTCAGGCTAGATTCTTTAGAATACCATAAATCTATATTTTTTGTTCCTATTAGATATTTAAAGATTCTCTTGACTGCAATTAGATGAGATTCCTTAGGATTAGACTGATATCTAGCACACATGCATACACTAAACATGATATCAGGTCTACTTGCAGTGAGATATAATAAAGATCCTATCATACCTCTATACATCTTTTGATCTACAGATTTACCTGATTCATCTTGGTCTAGTTTGCATGATGAGCTCATGGGTGTGCTAATTGACTTGTTTCCCTTCATATCAAACTTCTTAAGCATCTCCTTGATGTATTTAGCTTGATTGATGAAGATCCCTTCTTCAGATTGTTTGATTTGAAGCCCGAGGAAATAGTTCAGCTCTCCCATCATGCTCATTTCAAACTCACTCTGCATCAAGTCAGCAAATTCTTCGCAGAGGCGATTGTTAGTAGCACCGAAAATAATATCATCAACGTAAATCTGCACTACTAACATATCTTTGTTTTTCTTCTTTAGAAACAGTGTTGTATCTACATTTCCCCTAGAGAACTCATGATCTAGTAGAAATTTGCTAAGTCTTTCATACCATGCTCTAGGTGCTTGTTTCAAACCATAAAGTGCTTTGTTCAATTTATACACATGATTAGGGTATTGATGATTTTCAAAACCAGAAGGTTGTTCTACATACACCTCCTCATTAATATATCCATTTAAAAATGCACTTTTCACATCCATTTGAAATAATTTGAAGTCCTTAGAGCATGCAAATGCTAGTAACAGTCTAATTGCCTCAAGTCTAGCTACAGGAGCAAAGGTTTCATCAAAATCTATACCTTCTTCTTGATTATATCCCTTTGCTACTAGTCTAGCCTTATTCCTAATTATAATTCCATTTTCATCAAGTTTATTTTTATATATCCATTTGGTACCTATAATTGAATATTCAGAGGGTCGTTCAACTAGGTTCCATACCTTATTTCTAGTAAATTAGTTTAGTTCTTCTTGCATTGCATTTATCCAATTTACATCTTTTTCAGCTTCTTCTATGTGTTTGGGTTCAAAATGTGAGACAAAAGCTAGATGGTTATTTAAGTTTCTAAGAGATGCTCTAGTCCTAACAGGTTGAGATGGATCATCTAAAATTAATTCCTTAGGATGCCCATGAGCATACCTCCAAGCCTTAGTCAGCCCATGATCCACAATAGCTTCTTGGCTTGATGATGCATTTCCAATTAATTTTTGTTCATCATCTTGTAATGTCATCTCATCAATCTTTTCTTCAAGAATTTCAGCATCATCATCAAGATCAACTCTCTTGCTAGAAGAGATATCACTAGAATCATCAAAAACAACATGTATAGATTCTTGTATAACTAGGGTTCTTTTATTAAAAACTCTATAGGCTTTACTAGTTGTAGAATACCCCAAAAATATACCTTCATCAGATTTAGAGTCAAATTTACCTAGATTGTCTTTCCCATTATTATGAACAAAACACCTACATCCAAAGACATGAAAATAGTTTACTTTTGGTTTTCTGTTTTTTCAAAGTTCATAAGGTGTTTTCTTTATAATGGGTCTCAATAAAACTCTATTTAATATATGACATGAGGTATTAATGGCTTCTCCCCAAAAGTACTTAGGGAGGTTACTTTCACATAGCATGGTTCTAGCCATTTCCTCTAGGGTTCTATTTTTCCTTTCTACAACTCCATTTTGTTGTGGTGTCCTAGGTGCAGAAAAATTATGAGTTATTCCCTTTTTACTACAAAACTCATCAAATAAATGATTTTCAAATTCGGTTCCATGGTCACTTCTAATAGCTATGACTGAAGTATCTCTAGCATTTGTTACTTTCTTATGAAATTTCTTAAAAACTGAAAATGCTTGATCTTTATGAGCTAAGAACATGACCCAAGTATATCTAGAAAAGTCATCTACAATAACTAGACCATATTTATTTTCTTCTAGACTTGTGGTTCTAGTTGGTCCGAATAGATCCATGTGTAGTAGTTCTAGAGGTCTAGAGGTAGAGACACAATTTATGGATTTAAAAGAGTTCCTTGATTGTTTGCCATATTGACAAGCTTCACATATTTTATTCTTTTCAAACTTTAGTTTTGGCAAACCTATCACGGAATCTCTTTTAACTAGTTTTGATATTGTGTCCATACTTACATGACCTAACTTACGGTGCCATAACCAACTAGCATCATTATCCTTAGTTTCATTAACAACTAAACATGGGTTATGTTTGGCAAGATCCTCAAGGTCTACTACATACACATTCCCACGTCTTATTCCTTTAAAAACTAAACTATTGTCATTTGAGTTGGTTATGATGCATAAGGATGGTTTGAACAAAACATCAAAACCTCTATCACACAATTGACTAATGCTAAGTAGATTATGCTTAAGATCATCAACATATCGAACATTATCAATAAAGGTTGAAGGGGTGATTTGTACTTTACCTATACCAATGATGTGACCTTGGTTATTGTCTCCAAAAGTCACAGCACCTCCCTTCTTAGCCTCAAGGGTGAAGAATTGGTCTTTGTCACCCGTCATGTGTCTTGAGCAGCCACTATCCAAGTACCAACAATTTTTGTCGACCTTGGCTGCAAGACACTCCTACACAAGCAAATCATACAATTTTAGGTACCCAAGTTTTCTTGGGTCCTTCATGGTTAGTAATGTTGGTTCCTTTTGGAACCCAAATCCTTTTAATTTTTTTTTTAGTTTTTTCTTTTCTATAATCACACACATTTGCTTTATGTCCTAATGTTCCACAGCAAAAACATGTTATTTTCTTAGATTTACTTTTCCCTGCTTTAACAAAAAAAATACTAAGGAGTTTTTGCTTATTTTTAGGTTTATACCCTAAACCAGCTCTATTGAATACAGCATTTCTAATTTTTCTGAGCTATATATAAATTTTTCTACAAAAGGCTTGTACTTTTCAAGTTCTAGTGTCAATTTTTGTTTTTCTGTTTTTAGTCCATTTAGGTCTTTTGTGAGACTCTCTTTTAAGATTTGTTTATTGTTTTTAAGTTCTAATATTTCTTTGGTCAGCCTTTCGTTATCTTTAATTAAGGTATTAGTCTTTTGAATTAAGATTTGGTTGCTTGTCTTAAGTTCTGAATTTTCTTTAATAATAATATCTTTATCCTTAACTAATGTATCATACTTACGGAGGTGAGTTTGGTTAGTTAGTTTCAATTCTTTGTTTTTAAGGTTTATTGTCTTATACTCGTCCATTAATTCATTGAAGGCATCATATAATTCATCGAAAGTAAAGTCTAAATGTGTGCCGGATGTTACCTCATTGTCCTTAGCCATAAAACATAGGTTGGCCTTTTCTTCTTGTTCCTCATCCGATGATGATGATGATGTGTCGGAGTTCGATAGGGTGGAGACGAGGACTTTCTTTTTCTTGTACTTGCTCTCCTTCTTCAGCAAAGGACACTCAGCTCTGAAGTGCCCCGGCTTCTTACACTCATAACATCCGATCCCCTCATTTTTCCTTTCCTTTTCACTGCTACTGCTGCAAGACAAATCTTTGTTAGTAGAAACAGATTTAAGTGCTATTACCTTTTTCTTGTGAGAGGACTCTTCTTCATTGTGTTGTTTCATCGTTAGCTCATGCGTCATGAGGGATCCAAGTAGCTCCTCTAGTGGCAGCTTGTTTAAATTCTTGGCTTCTTGGATTGCCGTCACCTTGGCTTCCCATGACCTTGGTAGACAACGAAGAATCTTCCTGACAAGCTCACTATTAGTATAATTTTTGCCAAGGCTTTTTAGGCCATTGACAATGTCAGTAAATCTAGTGAACATGCAAGTGATTGTTTCATTAGAATCCATCTTAAATAATTCATACTTATGAACTAATATATTTATTTTGGATTCTTTTACTTGATTTGTGCCCTCGTGGGTCACTTCAAGTCTATTCCAAATCTCTTTTGCAGAAATGCAAGTAGAGACTCTATTAAATTCATTTCTATCTAATGCAAAATAAAGCACATTCATTGCTTTGGCATTTAGTTGTGCCTTCCTTATGTCATTGTCATCCCAATCCTTTTCAAGCTTGGGTACAGTGACACCCTCTACATAAATGGATGGGATGTATGGTCCATTTAGAATGGAGGTCCACATCTCATAGTCTTGGGCTTGGATAAATATTCTCATCCTAGCCTTCCAATATGAGTAGTCGGATCCATTAAAAAATGGAGGTCTATGGGTGGACTGGCCCTCAATGTGAGAAGATCCAAATGGGGTTGTCATTTTGATCTTTTACTCTTTGGGTAATAGAGTTCCGGCTCTGATACCACTTGTTGCCCAGATAGACAACCCAAGAGGGGGGGTGAATTGGGTTTTAAAATAATTATTGCAATTAAATGGTTTGTGAATAACTAATTAATACTTTTTGCAAGTTGATTAATTAGATGCTATGTGCAGTGAATGAAATGAAAGTAAGAGACAACAAAGCAATCACAAACACAATGATTTTATAGTGGTTCGGAACTAACCCTTGCTCCTACGTCCACTCTCCAAGCCTCACTTGGGAATTCACTATAACCCCTCGGATTACAGCCGGTTGTTTTACAAGCTCACAACCTAACTTGTTGTTTTACGAGATCACAACGAACTCGGTCGGTTTTTCCAGGCTCACCGACTAGAACCACCCGATTGTTTTTCCGGGATCACAATCAAACCCTTACACGTTGGTTTCAACCTAGGCTCACCAACAAACCTTTACACCCTTGATTCAATCCCCTGATTGAATCAAGTAAGGACCAAATGGATTGAAAAACAAACAGAAAAATACAGCTTCTAAACAAGCAGATATTCAGCGATATAAATAAGAGAGAAGTTAAGAGCCCTCAAACAAATTTATGAAGATGTAGAGGAGGGCTTCTCGAACTCTGGGTCTCCTCTTGAATGTCTTTAAGACTTGAAGGCTGAAGGAGACTTCTTTAATGCTGGGAAGAGTTGGTTGAATGGAGTTAATGGCCCTCTTCCTTCTTTTCCTTTGAAATCCTTTGGTTGATGAAGATTTCTTGTTTTCTTTGAATGGAATGTCGCTTCACTTCCTTGCTACAGTTCTCTGTGGCTATTTAAGCCATTTCCCACGAAAACTAGCCGTTAGACACAATCTTCTAGCCGTTCTGCACATTCTGCACATCCTGACAATGTTTCCGTTGGGATCGGAGTCGACTCGCGCGATCTGGAGTCGATTCGGCTGCAGCAGGAGTCGACTCATACTTTTCTGGAGTCGGCTCGGCAACTGTTCCGGATTTGAATTAAAGTGCTCTTCTCGACTGGGAGTCGACTCGACTTAACCCGGAGTCGACTCCCCAAAGTCTGGAGTTGACCTGGCACTTTAGGAGTCGACTCATTCCAAGGAATCCATAGATGTATTCTTCAACTTTGCTCACTCGAGTCGACTCGAAAATTCTGGGAGTCGACTCGGCGCTCTGAGTCCGAACTCCCGATCTTCTGTCTTTTGACTCGTGCCGTCCTGGAGTCGACTCGAACTGTTTGGAGTCGACTCAGCTCTCAGTATCCGAAAAACAGTCTTCTGTCTTTTTGGGGTAGCGCTGCCTTGGAGTCGACTCGAACTATCTTGGAGTCGACTCGCCTCTCAGAGACGAAAATACTGTCTTCTGTCTTTTTGGGGTCGCGCTGTCTTGGAGTCGACTCGAACTATCTTGGAGTCGACTCGCCTCTCAGAGACAAAAATACTGTCTTCTGTCTTTTTGGGGTCGCGCTGTCTTGGAGTCGACTCGGACTTTGCGGGAGTTGACTCGGCTCTCAGTGTCCGAAAGTTGCTCTCTGACTTTTGCCTTGTATCACACTGGGAGTCGACTCTCGCTTCCTTTGGAGTCGACCTGCCAACCATCGGAGTCGACTCGAGTTCCTCAGGAGTCGACTCGGCTCTCAGGGTCCAAAATAACTTCTCTGTCTTTCTGTCTGTAACTCCCTGGAGTCGACTCGTACTACCCTGGAGTCGACTCGGCAGTATCGGAGTCGACTCGCGCTCTTCAGGAGTCGACTCGTTGACAGGTTCAGAGATGGATCTTTCTGTCTGTCTGTCTGTTCTCAGTCGGAGTCGACTCGTAATGTATAGGAGTCGACTCGAGCCTGTGCCAGTGCTTCTGATACGCTTGGAGTCGACTCGTAATCTCCCGGAGTCGACTCGAGTCTCAGACTTTGGTTCAAATTGACTTCTTAACTTATCCAAAATGTCTTGAACCAAATCTAGAGACACTTAACCATAAATTTACAAGAATTTCACTGAAACACTAGATTGAATTCATTAGTAAACATAAGATATACTCAAATGCTTTGAGCTCATCAAAATCAAATAGGGTTATAATCAATTACTCCACAACTTCTGGCCCACTCTTCAAAAGGACACGATGGACTTTGTCCGAAGGTGCGACCGATGCCAGCGGAATGCCAATATCCAGCGCCGACCCTCAACCCCGCTGACCTCGATCATCGCCCCCTGGCCATTCGCCCAATGGGGGATTGATATCCTGGGACCCTTTTCCCTAGCTACCGGGCAAAGAAAGTTTCTGGTCGTCTCCATCGACTATTTCACCAAATGGATTGAAGCTGAGCCTATAGCCCGGATCACCGAGCAGAAAATGCGGAACTTTATTTGGAAGTCAATAATCTGCAGATTCGGACTCCCCCGCATCCTTATATCTGACAACGGCCGCCAGTTTGACAACATCCGCTTCAGAGAATTCTGCTCTGAGCTCGGCATCGACCACCGCTTTACCTCGATCGCCCATCCTCAAACAAATGGAGAAACTGAGGTAACAAATCGCACCATTTTGCAGAGGCTCAAGGCCAGGTTCGATCGGTCCAAAGGATAGTGGGTCGAGGACTTGTACAATGTTCTCTGGGCCTACCGGACTACGTTCCGACTACCCACAGGCGAGATCCCCTTTCAATCTGGCATATGGGACGGAAGCTGTTATCCCCTTGGAAATTGGCCTCCCCTCTCCGAGGGTGGAGCATTACGACGCCGACTCCAATTTTTCTCAGCTCAGAAACAATGTGGACCTCATTGAAGAAACAAGAGATGTCGCCCGAGTCCGCATGGCAAGATACCAGTAGAAAACAGCCCGATACTACAACTCCAAAGTCAAGCCCAAGCTTTTCAAAGTGGGGGACCTCGTCCTGAGAAGAGCTGAAGCCTCTCAGCCAACCGAGCAGGGGAAGCTAGCCCCGAACTGGGAGGGACCCTACCGGATCGCATGAGTCCAGCGGCCCGGAGCATACAAGTTGGAGTCTCTCGAAGGGACCCTCATTCCACGGAGCTAGAACTTCGAGAACCTTCGGATGTATTACCAATAGAACCCCTAGGGGTCTTCAACACCTGGAAACGCGACTCTCGCCCTCCTCCTCTCTGAAATCCGACTAAGTTCGGATGCCCAACCAAGCTCGGATAACCGACCAAGCTCGGATACCCCAGTTAAAGGATTAACACCATGCTACATCAACGTCGAGCTCGGCCTCGATCTTTCTCAAAAGCTTCGACTAAGATCGGGATGCCCCGTGTGTCGACCGTAGAGTCCTAAACTTCCTCGACCTCGGAAAGCATCACCAGGTCGACAGCGAGCCCAAGCTCCCTTGACCTCGTGCTCGATACCTCGACTAAGGTCGGGATGCCCCGTGTGTCGACCGTAGAGTCCCAAACTTCCTCGACCTCGGGAAGCGTCACCAGGTCGACAGCGAGCCCAAGCTCCCTCGACCTCGTGCTCGATACCTCGATTAAGGTCGGGATGCCCCGTGTGTTGACCGTAGAGTCCCAAACTCTCTCGACCTCGGAAAGCGTCACCAGGTCGACAGCGAGCCCAAGCTCCCTCGACCTTGTGCTCGATACCTCGATTTGGGTCGGGATGCTCCGTGTGTCGACCGTAGAGTCCCAAACTCTCTCGACCTCGGAAAGTACCACCAGTTCGACAGCAAGCTCGAGCTCCCTCGACCTCGAAAGATCGGGGATAGTGCCTTCGCAGCCCTCCCGGGATACTTGACAGCGACAACGAAACAACATCCGCTAAAATCTTCGACAATGGCAGCATCTCCCAGTTCGCCGGTGTTCCCGAAATGGACCCCAAGCCGAAGGACGCCTCCGAAAGCTGACCAAGAAACAAAGCGGCCCGCTTTAACACGGAGCGCTTGCTCTCGAAGGTGCAAGAGGTACATCCCACTCGGCACCTACTCCATTTCATTTGTTTACTCACGTGCCGTCGGCAAGATCCTGAGTAAACTCGGGATTTCCCCCGACCAAAGTCGGGATCCTTCTCTGGGTAAATCTAAGGCCGAGGTCCCACCGACCTCGTGCACGCTCTCTTTGTTGATCTCCATGTTGATCTATATAGGCCCCTCCGAGTGGGGACCCGGCTAAGCCCAAATACCGAAAGGTCGGTGCCGGCCCACAGCGACAGCCTCGACCTTTAATACTCTAGTTGAGTTTAGAAGTGCCAAGGCACCCATCATAAATCTTTGCCCCATTTGTTGGTACCTCAACTAAGAGACTGACCCAACAACAACGCTGTTTCGATCTACAGTCTCCTCGAAGACTGACCCCAAAACCTTTCGTAAGCCCGCGACCGGATAGCCGAATTCAAAAGCTTAGCCGAGTTTCTCGAAAGGCAAACCAGAGGACCTGACGAAACCCCTTCGGGGTCCAAAAGCCGAACTTAAGGGCTTGGTAAGATTCGCATCCGAGCTCGAAGACTCGAAGAATCTTTCTAAAAATCTAAGCTTGGGGCTTTCCCTAGCGAAACCTAGCCCCACGGGGCTAAGTCAGAACCTAGCCCCACGGGACTAAGGTTTGCGAACCTGGCCGAGCTCAAGGACTTAACGAATACCCTCAAGGTCTGAGCTCGGCGCCTAAAATGCTATCCTTATCGGGGCTAAGTCTAATAGCTTAGTGAAAATGTCTCGAACCTAAGTCTACGGAGTTCGAGCCTGAGAGCTTAGCCGAATTCGGAAACTTAAAAGAAATTATTGCGCGGAAGAAAGAAAGAAGGGCGAATACAAATTGGCAAAAGATACTCTTTCATTAATAAGAAACCCGAAGGCTGAAGTACAAAATTGAGGGTTGGCCGAACAATAAGTTTGAAGGCCGACCTCGTTTAAAACAAAAAAAAAAGAGCTAAGTCCTAGGGAGCGGCGGTTGCACCAGCGTCACCCTCAGGGTCATCTATGGTAATAACCTGAGAGCCTTCAGCGGGCGCTGGCTTGGAACCCTCCGTAGTGGCCTCAACTAGGGCCTCAACAGAAGCCTCGGGAGCACCCTCGGCAACTTCCCTGGGAGGAACCTCCGACACCGCTTGATTGACCATATCAGCCTCGGCCTCGGCCTCGACGAACTCCTCCTCAGGCGTGAGAATCGCAGGGACATCGTCCTCGGACTCAGCGCCTGTCCCCATCCTCGGACGGATCTCCGAAAGGTCGAGCTGGGGGCAGTACCGAGCCATCTGCCTCCGAAAATTCTCGAAGCTCCGGAGGAACCCGTCCACGGTCTCCTCCTCCAACATGCGCGAAACTCTTCCGACTCCTTGAAGAGCTCCACGACATTCTCAGCTTGCTCGAGCGCCCTTTTCTCCCAGACCTCGAGCTGCTCGACCTTTAGGCGGAGGACCCCGCCCTCATACTTGTGGCTGGCGGCTTCGGAGCGGGCCTCGGCAAGACGCGCCTCGGAGGCGCGCAGTGCTGATCTCGTCAAGGAGTGTGCGGCCCTCTCCTCTTCTAGTTCGTCGACGATGGCTTGCTGACCGGCCTCGGTAGCCTCTCTCTGTGCCACTGCCTCCGCCAGCGCGGCCTCCAGCTCGGCGATCCTTTTCTTGGCCGGCTCCAGTTGCCTGCAGAGCCGCCGAGACCCTCCTGGCATTTCGAGGCGATGAATACCAGGGTATCAACTTCGTGGATATACTGTAGAGAAAGCAACTATAAGTAAAAATAAAGAAAATATTAATGACTAAGGGCAAGATGAGAGGGTGACTTACCCGAGCAGTGTTGCAGTAGGTTTGGTCGACGATCTCCTCGAGCGTGAAGGTCCGGAATTCGGTCTGATCGGCTGGAAGCATGGCGCGGCGGAACACTTCACGCGCGACGTCGCCGTCTTGGAAGGCCGAGCTCCCCTCGGGTATCGGAGACTCCAGCTCGGCCGACTCCCTCCCTTCGGCCTCTGAAGAGCTCGGCCCAGCTGAGCTCGTGACAACGGTGCGAGGTGCACTCGGGACCCCAGGGCCCCTGCTCGGCTCGGGCCCCGAGCGTCGCAGGCGGATGACCGGCCGACCCGCCCGCTGAGAAACGGGGGCGGGACAGGTTGGAGACCCCGAACCAGACGCCCCTGCAGAACCTGAGCTCGCACACTCGGCAGCTGGAACTCGCCCCCGAGCAATCACCGAGGCTTCGGCCTCAGAACCCCCCACCTCGGCAGGGTAGAAGTGGCGGCCGACTTGGACTTGTTCTGGGGCTGAGGAATAGCCCCACCGGCCTTGGCCGCCCGCCTCTTCAGTCGAGAAAAGAGGGATGTGTTGCTGGTCGGCATGTGAGGAATGTCTGAAATAAAGAAATTCTTCTAAGTGTCAGACCAACATCAGAAGAACAAAGGAAAGAAACAAATAAGGTAAAAACTAAAGAATGAAGGAGCAGCACAACTGCCCTTACCCTCGGGGCGCGCCGAGCTCAGGCCAACCTCCACCAGAGCTTCCTCGGTCAGAAACTCGGTCAGGAGGATGTCCCTCTCGAGACTTCGCAGGGCATCGAAGGCCCTCTGCTCGTCCACCGAAAGATTGTTGAGCCTATTCAAGGCCTTCAGCCCGGGACGCCCCCATCTTAGATTGAACCCCCACGAGAGCTCGGAAGAAAGAAAGAAAAATCTCCCCTTCCACTCATGAATTGAGGAAGGGGCACCTCAGAAGAGCGACATACCGCTCCTCCAGGCAAAGTACAACCATTCTACGTCCGCCAGGTTCGTCTTTAACATGAAACACCGGCGGAAGACATTCACCGAGGTCGGGATACCATGCGCCAGGCAGAGGGACACGAACCCAATGATAGTCCTCCATGAGTTTGGAGTGAGCTGCGCTAGGACAAGCTGGTACTCTACCAGTAGGTCATTCACAAACTCATGAAGGGGGAACCGCAGGCCGGACCAGAGTGTATCAACGTACACCCCGATCCGACCTGGAGGAGGCCTAGTCATCCGGTCTTCCGACCCTGCGAGCTCGAGACGAAACCCGAGTCGGAAGAAGAACCGAGAATGGACTAGCTCAGTTCCTCCTCGGTTAGGGTAGACCCGACTTCACCGGGACCAAGACCCATCTCAAAAGAAAGGAGGAAGGAAGGGGCAAAAAACGAAAACAAAGAAGAAGAAAGAGGCGAGAATTCAAAGAAAAAGAGAAAAAAGAAAACTTCCGAGCTAATGTGGGAAGACGACCTACTATGGGGCCACCAGGAGTTGTCTCTGGTCACCGTTGGAAATCGCCCCTGAATGTCGCCGGGAAGGATCAGTCGCAACCGGGAGAGAAAATGGCAGCAATAACAAACAAGCAGGACCTTCCTAGGGCTAAGTCGGAGGGTTTATATAGACCTCCCCAACGGCCCAGATCGGCGGGGCTGAATCCCGCCTTCCGTCCGGATGGCGCCGCGTGTCGACTCCAAAAGCTGAAGCAGCGCATTTATTCCGAACGGGCGCCTCGGGTACGGAATCGAGGCGCCGTTCCCGTCAGATCTTGGAGCCTCATCATGAGCCCGCTACACAAAAAGGCCTCGAAGGACGCTAGGGCGTCACCTCCTTTCCCCCCATTAAAAGCACCCCGAAGTGCGTGGAGCGCCGACATAATTTAAGTCTCCCTGGCCCCCATCACCGTAATAAAAGCAAACTACTTCCCACGTCCGAGCTCGCAAGCAACCCGAACTCGGAAGTCGGGGGGCAGTGTTGGGGAAAATACAAGTCCCCTCAAGTACATGGGCGCGTCGCTAGCACGTGATCGGAAGTGCCCTAATCTGGACAACCGACCTCGCGCCCGACCTCGGACCACCTGACGCCCTACCAGGCGCCCAACCCTAAACTCTCAACCTCGGAACGCCCGACCTAGAAAGCGCCCGATCTCGGAAGGCATCTGATCCCTAGAAGTCAGACCTCACCAACTGCCCGCTACTGTCACATCCTCCTACGGCCCAGTTCGGAACCACGCCTTGGGCGGCTTACGCAACAATTAATGCGCATGGTCTCTACAGACCTCCAGCTTACTCAACAATTAATGCGCATGGTCTCTGCAGACCTCCAGTTTACTCAACAATTAATGCGCATGGTCTCTGCAGACCTCCAGCTTACTCAACAATTAATGCGTATGGTCTCTGCAGACCTCTGGCTTACTCAACAATTAATGCGCATGGCTCCCGCTATCTGCGGATCTCCAATCCTCCATGGTAAGTCAGCTCGGCCGCGTTTAGTCAGCCGCGACAACTCTCTGACCCCGACCTCATCCTCTATAGCAAGGCATTAATTCACATGATCGTGTGCTAATTCATGCGACGTGCTCAGCCATACGGCAGCCTGGTCCCGTCGCATCACAGGTAACCCAACATCCCACTATAAAAGGGGAACCCCTCTACCATAAAGGAGGGGGCGGAAACTCTAGACAGATTATTGCTTCTACTTATATTTCCTCCCTTCTGACTTAAGCATCGGAGGGCCAGCGCCGGATATCCAGGCCACCGGTTTCTTGCAGGTCCCCCGGAGGACGCCGCCCGCCGACGGACCGCCGCCACCCGAAGCCCGCTGATTCTCACCGGAGCCCCACCTTCTTGGCCCAATGGTCGTCCCCGGGTCCATATTCCAGTAACATGATGTTTATTTTATTGATTGCAAGGGCATTGCTTAAAGTAGTGGTTGGAATCTTTTTCTTTTAACTTGGTCGTACGAAAAATTAGTTTATAGAAAGTGGGTTGGTTGCAGAATTTTAGCTTTTCATTTTTTTTGGTAGATTCTTCTTTTCACTATTTCTTTTGCAATAAAATGCTTTGCCAAATACCATGAAAATAGTATTTTTGAGGGCTTTTGATTTCAACTTTGTCCAGAGTTGGTTGTTTATATTCTGTCCATCTTTTTCTCTGAAAATGCACAATCTCTCTCCCCCTCCTCCTCCTCCTCCTCCTTTATCTTCTTTGTGTTCTTCTTCCATGTGAAAGGGGGTTGTTTCTGGGTTTGAAATGGCTGGTAAGGAAAATCTCTCCTTAAATAGTAATATAGTTGTTTCTGAATCAGGTTCAAGATTCGAATTTGAATATGAATGTCTATCTTTAGTGTTCTCTATCATGTTCTATGGGTTTCGGTCTTTGTTCTTCAATTTTACAAAATAATTTGTGGTTAAAACAGGCTTTGGGGAATATGACTTTAGTCATAAAATATAGCCAAGATTTAGTACTGTTTTTGACTTGTGGATTTGTCAATTAAGAGGGCAGGTGTTTACCGAAAAATATTACTAGAAAAGGTAATATAGTAAGTAGGAAGATTTAGATTCTGTCATCTTTTCCTGGAGTTCTCAACAATTAATGAATTTTCAGAATTTCTTTTGTTTATTCTTCTTTTCTGCCCTAGTTTCTAGTTATATGGCTTGATGGATTTCCACAAAAAGTTGTTTAAACTTGGATGTTTTACTCATATTTCTTTCTTTTATCATGCAGAGGCTAAATATTATGGTTTGGATTTCTCTGAATTGACAAAGATCATCTCCAGTAGAATTCAAAAGCTCGAGCCAGACAATGCTGTTAAGATCATGGGATGCATCCTCCTGAAGGAACCTGGGGAGCAAGAAATGGTGCAGTTAGCAATTGTCCATGAGAACATATTGCTATCCAAAATAAATGATGCCAGGGCCATGCTCAGAATGCTATTCCCCAAGAACTCTGCCTCGGCTCAAATCCAATCCATACAAACCATTTCCCACCAGCTCGGTTCGTACCCTCCTTCTGGGACATGCCCCATCTCTTCCCCTCCCAGCTTTCATGTTCCTGCTCCCTGTTGGGATCCTCAGCTTGCTTCCGATCAGCAATCTCCAATGCACAGCTTAAATTTTGGCCTGCAACCATATATGGATTCAGTCGGGGATTTGCACTCTCTTCGTAACGAACCTCAGTTCTTGGGCATGGATGAGCAATTGGATACTGTGAACCCCATGGGCAATTACTACTACAAAGATGCTGCCTTGGGTGGTGGGATAACTGGTAGGACCAGCAGGAGATCACAGAGCCTCTCGGAGTTACCTATCAAGGCTTGCCATTACTACATCAAGGGGTTCTGCAAGCATGGGGTGAACTGCAGGAACACTCACAGCCTGTCCTACCCGGATGGATGTACGCAGTTATTTGGCCCCGGCATGAATGAATTGCCAAATGAAGATGATGGATTCACACCTGGGTCACCTGAGAGGCTTGAAATGGAGATCATAGAGCTCTTGAGGTCAAAGAGAGGGAGTCCTGTTTCTATTGCCTCATTGCCTATGCTGTATTATGAGAAATATGGAAGAAATCTTCAGGCTGAGGGGTACCTCACTGAGAGCCAGCGGCATGGGAAGGCTGGTTTCAGCTTGACAAAGTTGCTTGCCTGCTTGAAGAACAGCATCCGGTTCATAGACAGGTATCTATCTATGTACTTCCATGGAAGTTCCTCCATGTTTCCGTGTTTAAGATACTTATCGAATTCTTCGTAATAAAGGCTGCATTAAGTTAGTTTAATTCTGTAAACTGAGTGCTAGTTGTAAAAGATGTGATACAATTTGGAACTTGTTTGCAAAATTAGTAGCATGGTGGCAGTAATTGTTGCTTTCTCTGATTGCTATCCACTTCAATTTACAAAATGAACTGGGAGAGTAGTTATAGGCTCAGCATTGCTATCCACTTCTATTTATGTTTTTCCTTTACATGCATTTTTGAATAACAGACCACATGGGCAACATTCGGTAGTACTAGCAGAAGATGCCCACAGATATATGGAATGCAGGAATGAGAGAAGTGATCTAGGTGCAACAGTTGCAAGTTCTCATCAGATATATCTTACATTCCCAGCAGAGAGCACATTCACTGAGGAAGATGTTGCCAACTATTTTAGGTTACTAAACATCAGCCAAATTATACCTAAAAAGACTTGTCAATGCATTTTCCTTGATATTGATGCCTTTGTTCGTTGTTATTTACCAGAATTTATGGCCCAGTTCATGATGTGAGGATTCCAAGCCAAGAAAAGCGAATGTTTGGGTTTGTCAGCTTCCATTATGCACAGACTGTTAATGATATTTTGATGAAGCGGAATCCCCATTTTATCTGTAATTCTCGTGTCCTGGTAAAGCCATATAAGGAAAAATCGAGGATTATTGATAGGTAAGTTACCTCTCTTTAGCATGTCTATTGTTTGTCTGATAGCCTCTTTTAGTTGGTAACTGAATGTTAGAAGGATTGGCTTTATTTAATATGTGCTCTGATCTCTCCACTACTGTCATTCTGAGTTAGAATTTTTTGTTCTCCTTTATTATAATCTGCTTTTGAATAATTTGAGTACCATTGGTGATGTTATTCGAATGCACATATGATTAAACAGCTGATTTCAACTATCAGATTTTGCACTGAAATGTATCTTAACTGACCTCTAGCTGGGGCTTTTTTCAATATTTCTGTGAGGATCTCATATATGGAAGATTTTTTTTTCAAGAAGCTTTTTCTTTATCTCTATTAGGAATCCCTATTTTGTTTGTTATTCTTGTGTTCTAGTTAAGTTATATATGGAAAAATTGAGGATATTGACACCTTAAGTTCTGTTTAGGATGTCTGTCAATTGTCTCATAATCTATTGTAGTTGGCAACTAAACTTTTGCAGGATTGTTATTATTCATATGTGGCTTGATCTCTCCACCACTGTCATTCTGAATTAAAACTTGTTGTCATTTATTATAATCTGCTTCTGAATAATTTGAGTAGCATTGCCCATGTTATGAATCTGAAAGTATATATGATTAACCAGCCAATTTCAACTATCAGATTCTTTGCTGAAATGTATCTCAACCGGCCTCTAGGAGCATATTTTTTTCAATATTTTTACTAGGATCTCATATGCACAATTTTTTTTCCCTTATATACAGAAGTTGATTATTGTATATACTTTTTACATGCAAACTTATATGCCAGATCCTGAATGATGTAAATGCCAAGAATATGCGTTGAGAAAATGGGAAAGTGTTGTTTCCAAGTCCTCGAAACATCTACTCTGCATAATTGTTACCATTTTTCCCTTGAAGCGTAATTTTCTGCTGTATATGAGAATTCAGGATCATTTTGAAAGTGCAACTGAAATGATATTTTGCAAAAGATTGAAATTAAAATATATAAATTAGAAGCACTGAGAGAAAGTATCTAAAACATATAAATAAGAAAAAGAATTCTCTTGTGTATGATTGATTAAAATTTGTGCATACTTACCATAAAACATGAGAGACATCTGAATTCTGAAAGGCTAATGTATAACATGCTTTGTCCTCATTTTCATGACTAAACTCATAATTTAGCTAAAAAATTCAGGAGCAGTTTTGGAATGGTCCAAAATTGGACGATTATGGCGCTGTTGTAGATTTGAAAACATTTATTCATTCTTATTCAACATTACTCCAATGTCTAAATTATGGTTCACCATTGAAGGCTACATATTTTGGTGCTTACAACTCACGTTCACTAGGATGGAATCAGATACTAATAACTAGAAATTTACAGTACTAATCACATAAAAAATCAGCATTAAGAACAAATATATTGTACAGGTTTTGTGCAGGAAATTTTTATTTGAGAATAAAACACAGAGGAAAACTTTGGGTGGAAATTCCTTTCTAGTGTTTTGTTTCATTGATATCAAATTTGCTGGCCAAAAATGTTCTGACCTGCAATCTAGCTTGCTAGAAATTGGAGAAAAGGACCATAATTAAATAACAATATCCACGACACTATACATGTTTATGTTATGAGCATGATTTTTTTTTTTGTTTCTCATGCTTAATTGTCAGTGCTTCTTCATTATGGTTATAGTCGATGTTGCGTTAAGGTTTCTTTCGTCCTTCAGAGGCATTATAATTGACTTTGCTAATTTACCCCAACTTAAGACTTTATAAATCAACATGCAGTTTGACTAATGTTTGGCTCATCTACCCATACTGGTTTTACAAAGTTGATGCTCGGTTTTATTTCTTCTGATTGTAGTTTTTCATAATCATGACATGAAACATTTCTTACATTGCAGAACCTATATGGAGAAAATAAAACCTGCAATGTATTATTCTTCTCAATATCTTGAAATGGATCCTAAGCTTCATGCAGGTAAGTAGGCATTTTCAACTAAAGTCATGATTCATATTACTTTTTTCTGTAAAAGATTGATGTTTATCTTTGTATATTACTCCATTCTAACTTCTTTGTAATTTTATATGATGCATCTTGCCTTCAGTTCCAAGAGAATCTGATAGCCCCAGGATGCTTAAAAGCAAGTTAATTGAGCAGGAAATGATATTTGAACTTGAGAGAAAGCGTCTCTCTGAGTTGAACTTAGCATCTAAGCCACTATCTTAGCAACCATATTTCTGTTATGACATGGAAGGATTTAAAGTTACAGAAGGTTTGACAATTTAATCTTGAGAAAATTCCTTATCCTGGTTCATATGTCCTGCACTAATTTCTAGAATTTTTCTTTGCGGTTGTTGTTCAGATCCCTATGAGTTCCCATTGATAGATCATTTTAGCTATACCCTTGCTGCTCTTAATAATGTTTCGACAAGTGATGACAAAGCTAGGCAAAGAAACGACAGTTACAGTGACCCGGAGAGGTAAGCCATATGCAAAATATAACTATATAGCTAAATAATATGTGAACATTATTTTCCATAAAAGATTATTATCATTGGTTATATGCTTTACTATTAACCATTGTTTTCATTCAATTTGTGTTTTTTCCCTTCCAAGGCTAAATGGGTAGAATGAGTAACACTTCCTGGTTAATGCTTACCCTGAATTACTCTCTTTATTTATCACTAAAGGTATTTCTTGATGCATTTTTTGATACTTATTTTTTTTTACATATATTGTAATTTGAAATTGCACCATATTCGTGTTCATAGTCTAAGGATTGGGGGAAGAATCCTTGGAACACTGAATTGTATCTTTGTTGAGATCATTTTGAAAACTTACAATCACTCTTGTGCCCTTGCAACTTCTGAGGTTTCCTGTAACAGCACAGCATCTGCTCAAATTTTAATGAAATATTAATTATATCAAATTTATGTGAAAAGAATTGTTTCAGTTTTCAAGGTTCCAGTAATTGACTTGCTTTCATGCATACAAGTACCTTCTACCTCTAACTAGGTTTTTCTCTGGTGTGCAGTGGCCAAATTGAGCTCCCAGAGAGTCCTTTTGCATCTCCACCAGCAGGAAGCAGCATTTCTGCAGTCATATAGATATCCAGAGAAGAAAATAGAAGAATATAGAGAGATTGCTCCATTTCATACTTCAGTTCAACACATCAGTTTTCAAACCCTAATCTCCCCAGATCAGCGAGATGTTAATGAACTTTATACCGATAACCAAAAGATCAGTTGCTTCTCCATTTTAATTTCATGGGAGAAGGTTACAAAAGTGATACAAGTACATCGAAAGGGAAAAGGTGTACACTTATTGTAGATACTGGAGCATGACTCCATTGATGGTCGTAGAAGAGAAAGGTGATGTATGACAGATGCAATTGCTAATTGCATTTTTGAATTCAAGGTGTTCGGTTCATTGTTCAGAGGCAGTTCTAGTTGACACTTTGAGCAGAAGGTGATGTATGACAGATGCAATTGCTAATTGCAGCGGGTATCTTAAGGAAGTTTGCAAAAAATCAACATATTGAAATAGATCATATAGTATCGGTGATGTTTTTAGTGGCAACGGGTTTTTATTTGATACTAGTTTAATCATGGCTTATAACAAAACAAAGGACCCATTATTGTGAATATATTTCTTTTTAGTTATTGCTCTGTAGCTCGATATGGATGGAACATTGCATGGATCCTTGTTGAGTACAATCTACACTAATGGACTAAAATCATTTAGTCTGATCTGTTACAGATCTTTGTCCCAATTTTTCTCTTTTCTTTGGTTCCTGTTTATATTCCTGATAAAGACTATTTGCAATTTAGGCTGAGGATGGAGACGAGGAAAGTGAAAGAAAATAAAACTGATCTCATCCATCTTGCTGTAACTATGGACTACGCTATATTAAGTAATGAAGCTCATATGCTTTTTTGTGAACCAACATTATTATCTATCTTCTACCCAAAAAAAAATGTTCTATAATTATTTGAAAAAAAATGTGAGGTGCAAGTATCAAACCTTATCAACATCTTACAGTATCGAGCATCTTAAAAATCACATGACCTAAGGATGGTCATAGGGATGATTTTGATGATGAAGTTGTAGATCAGTTGTAAGTGCTTGTAGAATGGAGCATGCTTAGCATCTCAAGCATTTTCCAGTTTTAGAAAGCAACAACGTATCTCCCAAAAAGTTCATTCTTCTGCAAAACCAATTAAACCTACATGCAATTACATGGAAAGAAGCATCAGTTAGTTTGATGAACTCAGGCTTGCCTTGGTAGCTATACCCCTCTGCTTAGCAATCAGAGGTTGTAGATTCTAAAATCTAAATAGATGGTGCATTTCCAACTAGGATCAAGGCTTGTTTTAGGGTTTTTCTTTCATCTCTCCCTTTTGTTTTGCATGGAACTTTTATCTCTCTTATGTTTCTTTAGGACCGCTATTAATTGGTTCCAACAAGCTGGTGCTTTTGTCTATGTTTGTTAAGCAAGGAGGCATCAAGGGCCCAATGTCAAGCTGAATCCTTCCATTTGGTTGCTAATAATGCAGTTTATTGAATTCCCAATCATGAGCTTCTTAAATCCTATAATCCTCTGTATGCTAGACTGGTTTTATCTTTTGCAAGCTGATTAGTAGAGAAAACATGATTTTCCCGGGACCACACCATAGACTGATTTATTTAGATTGGTTACTGTTTTTTTTTGTTGATGTTTTCATTGTTGGTCAAAATTATTATGAAAAACCTTTTTTGTCGGTCTTTGATAGAAAAAAAATAAAAACACTCTGTTCCTTTTAAAATTTACTTTTGCGGCATAGGTTTGTGAATTGTGACGCTCAATGCTACTGTGCTTTATTTTAGGCTTTTATTGCACCTACACTTCACATGGGCCATGGCAAATATGATGAAAAATTTCAGCATATAAGGAGGACATAAGCGAATAAGATTACTATTCTATTATGTTTTTAAGCGAATAAGAATAAGATGTAATATAATGATCAAGCTATAGCATTTCTATAACCTAAAAGTGTTTGTCTAGTTAGAAATTTCAAAATTCCTGCAATGCAGGTGTTTGTGATTGCATGTTTAGGTTAAACCTTTCTACATGCTGCTTATTGTTGTTGTTGTTGTTGATTTTAAGCTGCAAGCAAATCATTGTTTAGACTTCTAAGGAAGCAATCCCAGTTTTTGAATTCTGTAAGATAGTAAGTTGCCATGAAAAATCAAAATTAATGTGTCTCTAAAGCAAGTATTGCTAAATTTCTTTAGCATGATTATTTTCCTTCTTTTAGCTAATCATTTTTTTCCTAAATTGGTATTCTGATATAATTTTAAATTATATGATATAGATGGATAAACAGTTCGTGAATATAGAGTTAGAGAGTGATGGTGATAGGGCAAATTGAATCAACGCCCTTAGGTTGTAATATATTTCTACAAATGTAAAAGAAAGTTAACTTTTTCTGTTTATCAATATTTTCATATAAATGAAGTAACTAAAAATGTAAGTTTATAAAGTGTGGTGCAGAATATTCATTTGGTGGTAAGGTTGGGACCGAAAATCTGAAATGTTATTTAGAGAATTACAAAAAGAACCGTGACATAGGACAGATGATCTTATCAGAAGCTCAAGGGTCCATATCAATGTGTTCTACTAAGTTTAATTCTAACAAATTCCGTGAATTGCTAACACTTGCAATTATTAAGCATGATCTACCATTTCAATTTGTTGAGTATGAAGGCATTAGATCTTTATTTGCTTATGTTCATGAGGAGGCCAAATTAGTATCAAGGAATACTCTAAAGACTGATTTGTTGAAATTATGTAAAAAAGAGAAGGAAAAATTAGTATTATGGCTACATTCAATTCCTTCTAGGATAAGTTTAACTTCGAATTTGTGGACCTCCATTACTACTGATGGGTGTTTATATTTAACTGCCCATTTTATTGATGAAGAATGGGTGTTACAAAAGAAAGTTCTTAACTTTTGCTTCATGCCTCCTCCACATAATGGCATATCTTTATGTGAAATAATTTGTGGTTTGTTGATTGATTGGGGATTGAAAAGAAATTGTATTGCATAACATTGGATAATGCATCGGTAAATGATGTTTTTGTTGATATGCTAAAGATCCAACTTAATTTGAATAATGCACTTTACTCAGATGGTGAGTTCTTTCATGTCCGATGTTGTGCTCATACTCTTAACTTAATTATACAAGAGGGATTAAAGGAGATAGATGAACCAATCTCTAAAGTTCGTGAATGTATTAAATATGTGAGAGGTTCACAAGTTCGGAAACAAAAATTTTTGGAATATGTTAGACAAGTTTCTTTGGAAAAAAAAAAAAAGAGATTAAGGCAAGATGTTCCTATAAGATGGAATTCAACTTTTTTGATGCTAGATAGTGCTCTCTTTTACCGTCGTGCCTTTCTTCATTTGAAATTAAGTGACTCTGATTACAAGCATTGTCCATCTGAAGATGAGTGGGGTAAAGTTGAGAAGATTAGCATATTGTTGAGTGTATTCTATGATGCTACTTTAGTATTCTCCGGAGCTAAATATCCTACATCAAACTTATATTTTTCTCAAGTTTTCTTGATTGAGCTTACTTTAAGGCAAGAGATGTAGAGTGCAGATACTTTCATACAAAGAATGACACGACAGATGTATGAAAAATTTGACAAGTATTGGTCGGATCATAGCTTAATCTTGGCCATGGTAGTTATTTTGGATCCACGGTACAAATTTCAGTTTGTAGAGTATTGTTATAAGAAGTTGAATGGGTATGGTTCTACTGAGAGCATGCGCATCTGTGATTGTATGTTTTCTCTCTTTAATCAGTATATGCTTGCTTCTTCTAAAACTTCAACTGCTAGCACGTCAACTCATGGAGATATGGAGACTGGTACTTCTTCTGAAACTTCTGAGGCATTTAGAAAAGCAAATGCTTTAAAGGTAATATAAAACTTTTTTTTATCTAAAATAAATGTAATGTGCTTGTATATGGTATTGTTTCTTATAAATAACTCATTCCATTTTTTCAATAATGTAGGATTTTGATACATTTGAAAGCTTTGATTTTGTGACTACTGCACAGAAGTCTCAATTGGAATTATATTTGGATGAGCCTAAAGTTGATAGGGAGTCCAATTTGGATACCCTTGATTTTTGGAAAACCAAGTAGTTTCATTATCCTTAACTTTCTCTTATGGCACGTGATATTCTAACTATTCCAATCTCTACGGTCGCCTCTGAATCTGTTTTTAGTATCGGTGGGCGAGTACTTGATAACTATCGTAGTGTACTTAAACCGAATATTACTGAGGCCTTGATTTGTACTCGAGATTGGGTATTTGAAAAGAAAGGTGTATGTTTTATTAATTATATTTCTATTATTTTTTGAATAAATTTATTATTAATTATTGCAATATTTCAATGTAGATGTTGAGAAGGCCGAGTTATATGAGATTGTAGAAGATGTTATAAACTCAAGTTCCTACAATGAAACTCAATCAATTCAATGCTCAGCAATGTTGAATCCAATTCATAGTGAGATGAATCATGATCATGGACTTGGACAATCCACTTTGTTATCTTTAGCTGTTGTAGAGTCACCGATATCCATAGTGTTTAGTTTGAACTGATGACGTTGAATGATTTGTTACTTTGCTCCTCTGCAGGGTCATCGATTGACCAAGGAATTGCCTACGTGCTGATGCTAGCGGCCTTAGTCCTCACCTATCTCATCCACCCCTTGGATGCTTCGTCCCCCTACAAGCTCTTCTAAGCCCATTCATGGCCTGAATTGATGGATTTGTTAGGGAAGGGAGCGGGCATGGCTGGACTAGTTGTTCATTTTGTTTGAATCTGTTGAGGTTTGGGATTTGAACCTCTGGTTGTATTGTTTTTACTGGCCTTGGTTTTGATGAGATTCCTTTTCATGCATGTCTCCATCCAGATTCCTTCATTCTCCCCTATATCAACCAACAGACTCTGTAAATGCAGTAGAAATCATGCGTTTTCGCATCTTTAGTTGCTGATGCCTCATGGTTTGGTAATATGGTTGCTGCTTGTGGGTTGAAACTTGCGTGCTGCATCTTTAATTGCTAGATGTCTATACATTTACTGCTTGTAGGTTGCTGTCTGTATGTGTATTGACATGGAGAAACATGAAATGTGCTGTGTTTTAAAACTCTAGAAGAGCTGTCATTCAATGCCTGTGTTTGATATTTGATCGTCTTGAAATCCAGTGATTTTTATTCATTATGTCTGGCCGAGGTAAGAACTTATGCTGGCAGCATTAATGGATGATTATTCGATTTAGAAAACAGGTTAAACGGGTTAAACGGGTTGGGTTGGGCAAATAGGTTACCTGTTTATTAAATAGGTTAAACGGGTCGGGTCGGGTTACCTGTTTAATAAACGGGTCAGAAATTTCAATCTAAACCCGACTTGTTTATTAAACAAGTAACCCGACTCGACCCGTTTAACCTGTTTAATAAATAGGTCAAGTTTAGATTTATAATTTTCTGATCCGACCTGCATCTGACCCGACCGTTTATGTCCGATCCGACCCAATTACTACCCCTACTCAAGCTACAAGTATAATAGAATAAGGAATACATGGAGGCCTACTATCTTCAGACTCCTATACAAATGTTAGGTTGCATTTACTAATTGTAGGATTCATCCAGAATATCTATGTGCTTGCATTTAAGTGCAAATTCACATGTTTCTCTCGCTTCAAACAGCAACCTGCTGCGGCTGAACTTTAGGACAACATGACTAGAGCATAAGATGCATCAAGTTAGCAACTATGTATTGCACATTATTTTTCAATTCAACTACCATAGCTGGAGTTTTTTTTCTCTATGAACTCCACAAAATTCTGTTCCCTCTGCATCTCTGGATACTGATAATCGAACAAATCACGATACGTATTTTCCGCATATGCTAAATTGTCTCTCTGTCTCAAAAAAGTAACAGCTTTCTCAGCTATGCTCGAGAGACAATCCCCTTGAGTGGACCTAAGATTTCATTTCTGTACTTCAAAATCTGGTCATGACTTTAACATTGGAAGCCAAGGTCTGGTAATGCTTCCACATTCCCCCTTCTTCATTATCTCTTTCAACAGACATTGGATCTTCATATGTGTAACCTAAAAATCCTACCCATATTTATCAATCCTTTCATGCAGCAATCCTACTAAGTTCTCCATTCAACCTTTAGCTACTGATACTAAGAAGGAAACAACTTAGTAGACTGTTGAGATATTTGAAATATATTATGAGTTATGATTTGATTTTAATTGTAATTTGCCATTTTAAAATATGACACTGGTGCCAATTGTTCAGCTGGTAGAACTAATTCTAAGTTTATTGGTGGTTGGTTATATACTTTTGGTGGTATTGCTGTTGCTTAACCTTCGGAAAAACAAACTTGTGTTGCTTTATCTAGTATGGAATCTGAATATGTTATGTCTGAAGCTAATAGATGGATAAGAAGATTTATGCATTTTGTTCCTTTTATTAATTCTACTATAAGTTCTGTTACTTTATATTCTGATAACATGGCTTCTGTTGCTTTCATATCGCTCTCTCTTTTTGTGCTTATAAAATTCCTAAAGATTCTTACTAACCCTTTCATTTTTTCTCTCATAATTTTTCAGGGTGGTTTTTCTGGTTCTTCAGCATAGTGCAGAGCCGAAGTAGGTCTATTATTTGGGCATTGTATCCTGGGGACAGGATTTCTAGTAGTACACCTACATCTATAGTGGGAGAAAATCCCGTCTTTAAGACAACACTTCAATTATCATGCCTTGCCCATATTTCATTTAATTCCCTTCATTCCTCTTCCATATTTCTTTTCTATTCTTTCTATTTCTTCCCCCATTTCAAATAGGTGAATCTTAAGCACAAGCTATCATGCATTAACCACCCTTCTGTTTGGTTTTAAAGATATAGGTGGTTACTTTGATTCTGAAAGCAAAATGGTGGAACATCTCTTTGGCATCATGCAAAATATGTAGGCATAGAGGTATTTCGCACTTGCTGTATGTACATTGCTTTCTCTTTTTTGTGTCAGTATCACAAAGCTTTGCATCAATTTTTTAGTTTAGATGTACTAGTTTCATGCTATAGCTTGCATTTCTCTTGTGATAATGTGATGGAAAATATGATTTTCATACTTAAAAGAGTCCACCTGTTCAGCTGCATATATTATTTTACTGATTTTATGTTATGCATTGATGATATGCAGGAAGACACGGCTTCGATGAGGGAAAAAATACAAGATCTGAGGACTAACACAAGAATCTTTTAGCTTAGCAAATGCATGGCCTGCACCTTCAAAGTTGTTCTTCCTGCAGCACATTGTATGTGCATACACTCATTTCACCTATGTTACGTTGGCGGCAATGAAGAAAGAACACCAAGATTGTGCACTAGAATACGGATACATTGTAGAAACTATAAAAAGTCTTGGAGATCAAGAACGGTTTCTCGAGCAGGTAAATAATTCGAAGGAAGGATTTTGGTAATGCAGACTGCTCTGGCGGAGGTTAGTGAGCAAAATTAGAGTTGCTCCACCCCCGATCAGGCGGCAAGTACTTTAGGCATAGAAAATGTAACATGCTGGCTGTAATTGTTTCTGTCATCATCAATTCCTATATCAAAAGAGAACTCCTGAACAGAAAAGATAGGAGGAAGGTGATATATCAAGAAGGAGAACTTCTGAATAGGAGAAGGAAGATGATGAGAGGAAGAACACTACTTTTATTCCTCCAAAAGTTACACCTTACATGCATCGGATCTCTATTTATAAACAGGACTTAGTTACTGTACACAGTTGATACAACTTCACTAATTGAATTCAGTTATCCCAACTAACTGAATCCAGTTGTTAGTTAGCTTCCTCCTTATCCACATCAGCTCAGCTCGGCTCCAGCTCCTTGTAGCAATCCACATCAGCATATATGGTGGCGTGTGGCGTATCAGGCGTATTAGCCGTATCAGAAATAGAACAATGAACAGAGCACTGAAAACAATGGAAGTTTAGATGATATACATAAGCTATTTTGGTTCAATGTACCCCTCATAACCATTGGATTTCAATACTCCCCCTCATAAGGAGCAATGAATATTGTGAATGCTCATCTTGGATAGGAGGGAATGAAACTGAGCAGAGCTGAGTGACTTGGTGAGAATGTTTGCCAACTGATATTGGGAATGAACATGCAAAGTGTGAATGAGTCCAGATTAAATTTTCTCTCGAATCATATGGCAATCTAGTTCAATATGCTTTGTTCTTTCATGATAAACAGGCTTCAGGTTGATAATAGCTTGAGCAGGAGAACTAGATGTCGTGCCAAAGGTTCGGCATGCCAACTGACCTCTTCGGGTCGAGAATAGCTTGAGCAGGAGAATCAACCACCACGATGAAGGCTTGGCGTACTAGCTGACCAAGAGAACCGGCCGCTACGTCGAAAGCTTGGCATGTCAACCAACCTCTTTAGGTTAAGAATGGCTCGAGCAGGAGAACCAGCCACCGCATCGAAGGCTTGGCGTGCCAGCCGACCTTTTCAGGTTGATAATGGCTCGAGCAGGAGAACCGGCCACTGCATCGCAAGATTAACATGCCAATCGACCTCTTAGGTCGAGAATGGCCTGAGCAGAAGAATCGGCCACTGTGCCAAAAGCTTGGCATGCCAACCAAGCTCTTTGGGACTAGGAACGACCCAAGCAGAAGACTGAGCCCAGGCATAATTTCTTGGGAGCTAAAATTAGAAAATTAGCCAAAGAGCCCAAGATAAGCTAAAGCTCCACAAGCAGAAGGGTTCAGTGAGACGACCTGAACTTGGATAAAAACATAAACAACAACAAGTAAAAATCAAAGCCATGAACTTCAAAAAGTTCTTTATTCATGTTATTTTTTGGTATGTGCATTAATCTTGGTAGAAACCAGCAAAAAGAGCTACAGTGAAAGGCCGAGGCCTGTCGCAAACTCAAACAAAGAGCAAACAACAACACGATGCAAATCAAGGCTGAAGTCAGGTACTTGGAAAACTCTTTATTTTCAATATAGTTTTGAAATTTTTTACACTGACCTCAGTAGAGGCCAAACAAAAAGAAGAGTACATTAAACTTGGCTCACCTGAGCGAAAAGAAAGAGCAAAAGCGACGAGGTAAAGGGCTTCATTTCTCACTTTCGCCATCCATGCCACTGCGAGGTACCCAATTTTCTTCAATTGAAAAGATGCGGTCTTCGTGGAGAGAACCACTGGCCAGGCTACTACTTGAGGGGTCGGGTCCTTGGACGTGATCCATGACATCAAGGCCAAGATCTAGGGTAAGGAGAGCATCTTTTGAATCAGCTCTACTGCCCCTCTGCCTCGGTGCCTCCACCGTTGCCGCCATCACCGTCGGCCTCAACATCTCTGTGGACTTTGGGGTCGTGGCCTCCATTGTTGTTTTCACCGACATCACCATCGTCATCATCAAGGATGGAAAAGTCCTTCTCTAGGAAAAGCCGCTGAGCTTGAGCTCGGCATGTCTTGAAGTCCTTCCTAAAGGCATCATCCGTAGTCTCCAAGGCCTCCTCTTGAAACTTCTCTGAAGTGCGGTAGTCTTCGATTACTTATACGACACTCGCCTCAGCATGAAAGGCCCGCTTGCTGGCCTTGTCAACGCGTCGGTCCATTGTTCAGCCTCTCAGGCCCTCGACTCAGCTTGGGCTAGCTTCGCAGAAAGATCTGCCGCTCTCTGATCGGTAGCTTTGAGGGCCTTCCTGGTCACGAATAGCTAGGCCTCATTCACCTCTGCTTGGGTCCACGCGGCTGAGGCATGAGCTTCCGCCGACCTGGACTCATCCTTGGCCGACTTGGTCTTCACCTCAGTCGCCATAGTCTTTGCCTCGGCCACCATAATCTTCACCTCGGTAGCTCGGCCCGCTCTACGACTGCTTGTCATTGCCCTTGAGCTTCCAAATATGCTTCAAGAACTTCTCAGCCAGTTGCTGCGTCTTGCTGACCATATGGGCATGATGGAAAGGAATATGAGAATCAGTAACCCAAGTGAAGGACCACACAAAAGTTTGTGGGTCAAAGACCTACCTGAATGACCATGGCATAGGCATCGTTGAGGAACCCATCAAGGCCAGCAAAGCATATGGTCTTTGTGTCGGCCGGGAGCCATACGGCCTCGACCAACTCCATTGCCACCCTGGAGCTCGCTAGAGCCAAGTCTGACTCCCGGATAGACCACGACAGAGAGTAAACCCAAGAGTGCGGCCCAAGAGAAGAGGGCGCTCCTAGCAGGCAGATGAGCTCGTCCCAGACCGAGCCGGGCTGTGGACTTTGGGAATTAGATCCTTGGGGGGAACCTCGATAGTGGCTTCTGCAGCGGCAGCCGAGGAAGATTCAGGATCTTTTTTTTTGAAGGGCCTGACCTCCGTAGCAGCTTCGACAGTAGCAACTGAAGAAGACTCCCCCATTTTTCTTTCTGGTGCGGACACCAGTGCCAGGTCACCCATCACTTGGGTCTATGATCGCTGCAGAAGGATGGTCCAGCCAGCTTGATTTTATTCTGAAAGTGATTTTATTTTATTTGGAGCTTATTAGGATGTTTTGTTATTTGACAGCCTTTAGAGCTTATTTTGGTATTTCGTTACTTACTTTGGTATTTCGCTATTTGACAGTCTTTAGGGCTTATTTTGGTATTTCATTATTTGACAACCTTTAGGGCTTGTTTTGGTATGCCATTATTTTGAGGGTCTTTTGCATTTTCTGGGTCCTATAAATATATTGGACCGTACATCGTTTAGAGTTATGCTATAAATGAAATAAAAATCTGATTCTCTTTCTTTAGCTCTGGCGTGTGAAACCTTGAGCGGGGCTAGGTGTGAAGCCTAATTCTTCTTCCTCTTCCTCCCTCCTCTCTCCAGGTGAGAAGTCGGATTCCCTCCCTCCCCTCTTCTTCTCTTCTTCCTCCTTCTCCCCTCTGTTCCCTGCAGTTATCCTACATCAACTTTGGTATCATAGCCAAGAGCTTTGCCTCCGTCGCAAAAGCTCTGAGATCTTCACTCACACCCGTGCAAGGAGCCAGCCACCACAGCAAGCATCGTGGGCTGCTCTGGACCGTGGGCTCAAACTTCACGCGATTTGGAGACCTCTTCTTCCCCATCCGAGAAAGGGTCCTGATCCTTCCCTCTGCCAAAGCCAAACTTTTAAATTCCTTCTCTGATTTGGCCGTCTCGGGATCATGCCTCATAGGGGAAGCAACAACAAAAAAAAGTGAAAGAAAGTCCTTGTTCCCTATTTCTCCCTTCCGTCCCTTCGTCCGACATCCCCAATGCTGCCACGAGGTCTGCTGCACCCCTCGTTCCACCCATTGCAATAGCACCGCCACTACCGCCACCTTCCTCCGCAATGCCGCCTCGGCTGCGTCCCTGTTGCCGCCATCTGTAGCCGGAGCCGAAGGAGGAATGCCATCGCCTCTATCACTGCAAAAGTCGGCCGCTGCCATGGGGCAGCTAACCCTCCCTTCAAAACCCTAGGCAGAACTCGAACTCAGTTGGGTTGAGAGAAAAAAAAGAAGGAAAAAAAGAAAAAAAAAGAAAGAAGAAGCGCCCGTGATCTGCACGTGATGGATCCATCACAGATTATCGGAGCAGGTCACGCCTGATAACCCGAAGAATCCTATCGGATCCACAAAAAAAAAAAAAACCTCTTACCTGTTCATCTCCCTCCCTTGATCGCCCTAACACCGCCGCTGTCACCTTCGTGCACGACGCTCAGCCTTGCCACGACCACCCTCGCCACCAGCACTGCTCTGCTGTTGCCACAGCCCTCTGCACTGCCCAGTCGCTCCACCCCCAATCCCCCAGTGCCGCACCCCCTTCCTTCCTCCTTCATCTTCTCCGAGCCCTAGGGGGGACACACACCCCCCACCCTTTTGGAGCTCCACTGCCATCGCCGCTTTGCTCTCCCCTTTTGGTGCTGCCGAGCTCCACCATTCCACTGCCCACCGCTGCCCTATCCGTCCTCTCATCCGGGCCATGTTGCCCCTCTGCCCCCATAGAACCCCTTTCCCCTCTCTTCGACATCAAGGGTTCTCGGCATTCAACCTTCTTCCCCCTTCATTCACTCAAGGGTTTCGGCAACGAAACCCCTCTCCACTCCTGTCTCCCTTCCCCCCTAGGGCTCGCCCGCCCTTCTCATCTAAAGGCCCAACAAGCCCGACAACCACAAGAGAATGCCCACCCCACCCTTTCTTCCACGGGCTTGCCATTAGTTGGGCCTTTTCAGGCTCACATACCGTCCCGCCCTTTCTCTTTTAGCAGGCCCACCCCTTTCCCTCTTATTGAAGCCCATCAGGCCCCTTCCCCCTCCTCATCAGGCCTCCACTAGCAGCCTTCAGCCCAGTCGGCCCAATTTCCATCAAGCCCACAGCCTGAAGGTCCCTCTATTCTATAAAAACGAGCCCACTATCGTCAGGCCTGCCACATCTTGATGAAGCTGCCGAATTGCGTTCGTCGAGGTCGACTTCTTTTCCATTCGAAGAGAGTTAGTGCAGACACTAGTGCCAGATTAACCTGTCACTCGGGTCTACGGTCATTGTAGGAGGATGGTCCAGCCAACTTGATTTTATTTTGGGAGTGATTTTATGTTATTTGGGTTTTATTAGGGTGTTTTGTTATTTGACAACTTTTAGAGCTTATTTAGTATTTCGTTGCTTACTTTGGCATTTCGTTATTTAACAATCTTTAGGGCTTATTGTGGTATTTTGTTATTTGGCAGCCTTTAGGGCTTGTTTTGGTATGTCATTATTTTGAGGGGTCTTTTGCATTTTTTAGGTCCTATAAATATGTTGGACCGTACATTATTTAGGGTTATGCTATGAATGAAATAAAAATCTGATTCTCTTTCTTTAGCTCTGGCGTGTGAAACCCTGAGCGAGGCTAGGTGCGAAGCCTAGTTCTTCTTCCTCTTCCTCCCTCCTTTCTCTAGGTGAGAAGCCTGGTTCTCCTCCCTCCCCTCTTCTTCTCTTCTTCCTCCTTCTCCCCTCTCTTCCCCGCAGTCATCTTGCATCACTTTCCTTCAAAGGAACCTCATCCCCTTTGGTTGCAAACCGACCTCTTCTTCACCCTCCTCTTGCGAATCTGTGAGGGATCGAACTTTATGGCAGCAAAACCTGTGAAACCAAGGGCGAAGTCAAGAACGAATATGACAAGGTGATAAGGGAGAGTTCAACAAGAGCTTACCTAGGTGGACGGCCAGGCTTAGACCAACGTTAATTAAAGTCTCCTCAGATAGAAGCTCCTACAAGGTAGGTATCTTGGATCAAGATTCCAGAAGCCTATCCAAGGCCCTTTGATTGTTACCAAAAAATCTTGAGGGACAACTTAGGTCGGTTTGGGGCACCCTCCATGCAGTCTCAAACCCCCACAGCTACTCTGAGTGGACAAAGAAGAACTTCCTTTCCACCCGTGGATGGAAAAGAAAACATCTCGGATCAGCAGATGATCTTTTCGAGGATAAAAGTACCACCAACCACAATCCTGAGGGTGCTTCTTCAGAGTAAAGTACCTCTAAAATAGAAAAATCGTGGCTTGTAAGCCCTAGAGGAAACAAAGAGATAGAAAATTGACAAGAACCTGCCAGGAGTTCAGCTCCAATTGGATCGGGACAAGGCTATAGGTCCTCATCAGCTGAACAAAGAGAGGATGAAGAGGTAATCTCAGTCTGGCCCTCAAGTCTCCTCATGTAGGTCGAGCTGATTGGGAGGAGGTTGGGTAACCCAGTCATTTGGACTGGCAAGCTCGAAGAAGAACTCAAGGGGACAAAGTGGCTGGGCTCAGGCAAGGTTCATCTCCTCTTGCATGACGACAGACACCTTGCGCACGGTCTGGGCCTGATTGACTCGAGCTCGGCTGGAGGTAATGACTGTCGAGCCGAAGAAAAGTGGCCCGATGACTGACTCCATCCAAAGATGTCAACCTTTGCGGCTGTTCATAGTCAAGAAGATGAAGAAGGGCGAAACCGATGAAGAACGAGAAAAAGATAAAGGACCAAGAAGCAAAGAAGAAAGCAAGAGGAGGGCCCATCAGCCAAGGCATGGGAACCCACCGGGAACAGAGATGCACAGAGAATGCTGAAGCTGGGAAATGAAAGACTTTGCTGGATGACCACCCGAGAGCTTAGACACCTCAAGCACTTAGGCAAAGGAAGCAAATGGAGGAAAATGTAGAGCATGAAGTTTAGAAACAATGCTTATAAAGGAATGCAGCGATCCCAATTGAAGCACTAGTCCAACTGCCGAGCGGATTTAGCGATATGTCGCTCGGGGTGCGTTGGTGTTGAATTCACTGGATCAGCACATTAATAGCATCTTGGAGTCCCCTCGCAATGATGACGTTTCAGAATGGCCCAATTCGGCAACGCTTTGGGAAAATCGAGGCGACGTGCATAACGCCCTAACAAAGGTCTCACCCTCAATTGAGGTAACTGCTCGATCTTCCATCGCTTGAATTAGAATCTAGTTCAACATCAGAAGTGGAGGGCAAGTAATGGAAGAATATGGAACACCTCGGACCTCAGGCCAGACTGACCCTCCTAACCTCGAACATAAACCGAGGTAAACGACTTTAGCTCAAACCAAGGAGTCGCCAGCCGTGGAGAACCATTAGCATGCATCGACTACGGCTGACATCCCTAACAACCGAAGTCCTGGCAGTCTGCAGTCGTGGCAACCCCACATCTCGTGTTAGACCTACTGTTGGAATTGTATCCTAAATGTCAATCGTCAGCATGTTGATGATTGAATTTTATAAATAAATTGATAAATTAATAAAATGTTATTTGGCATTATTCATCATTTTACATCTTCAAATGAACTCTTATATATGATGAAGTCTATAGGATTCTTTTATGATAAAGGAGGATTTATTTGTGAGTCCTTAAACTAGTTCACGACCAAATGATATGTTGTCAATAGGATGACAACATTATCGAGTTTAGGTCGTTGTGGGACATATATGTTGGTTGTCCTCTTAACCAAGGAGTGTGGAGACATTAATATGTCACACAAGTGAAGTGTAGGAGTACATTTCACTGAACGTGACCAATTTCGGAATGCTCTGCTGTTGAAAGATGTTCCGAGTAGATATGGGTATAAGTATTCCTCAGACCAGAGATCACCACAGTGATTAACAAGCAACTTACTCTACTTTGGTACCGAACTAGCAGAATTTCTAATTCTGGGATGGAAGGTTACTGGGTGCAGTCAAGTACTTGCAAAATCGGTGCGTGAGTCAAGATGGAATTGACCCCTCCTGAAAAAAAAGATAATGCTTTGTATTAAATTTAGCAAAACCTTGACCAAGGTAATCCTTGTGATGAGTCACAGAGAATTTTTAAAGTTGTCACATAGTGGATATACTGATTAAGAGAGTTGACAGAACTCTAAGGTCATCCTAGCATTTGGAGTCAAAGGGATGAATTATACAGTAACCATGATCCAGGATTTCAGAATATTTGCTTCACATATATTCGGCCTATCCGGACGTCGGGTACCATTACTAGATTGTCACATCGATTAGTGCAGGAAGTCGTTCCTATGCTACCGGCTTAATTCGAACCTATGGGGTCACACGCATAAAAAGTTTTCTAGGTTGATCATAAAGGCTAATGGACGATTAAGAATCATCCAAGGATAATTTGGTCAATTTGATTGACAAATTATCATAAGTAAAGGTTGCTGAAAAATAATTAAAGAATTATTGGAGGATTAATTAATAATTAGATTGCTAATTGACTCAATATGATTGAGTGATTGAGCTTGGGATGAGCCAAATTAAATGAGATTCAATTTGGATTTCATCAGGGTTTGACCTAATTGGATTAGGCTCAACTTAAATCAATTTAGGCTTCAATCATGGTTTGACCTAATTAGATTAGGTTCAACCTAAGTTAATTTGGGCTTATGATTGGTTCATACCCTAATTAGATCAAGGAATTAACTTAGAGAATATTCTTTAAGTTGTGATCACATTATGTGAATCACAAAGACCACATATCACCACTTTGTCTTGGCGCCATAATAATTCTGATTTGATCAAAATTAATCCCTGATTAATTCGAAATTAATTGGGAAGTTTTCTGATGTGATTAGGAGAAAAAGGAAGCATGTGATGCATCCTTTCATGCGCCATAAGAAGGGCTTTAATCAGATTAGAGTGGATCCTTTGAATCAAGGATTGGATGACACATGTCATTTTCTCCTTGCAATGTGCCATGGATTGATTTGATCCTAATTTAGTTAGGATTTAAAATTCAAATGCTGATGGCACATGGTGACACATGGCAAGCATCAGAGATGGGGCGCCATATGAAGGAATTATTCAAAAGTTATTGTGAGCAAAATTTACTAAATTGTGAACTAACCAAATGAAGAAAATTTGGTAGATTGAGATTTGATCAAAAGATATGATCAATCTTTTGGGATTTGATCTCATCACTTTGCTTCATCCTCTCATACGCCCAAGCATAAAAGGACATCAGAATATGGCATGAATAAATAGGGGTATCTTGATGAGATTTCAATGAGATTGAAATCAGCCCACACGCCTCTCTTCATTCCTTTTTATTCTCATGCCTAGGGTTTAATAGTTATTCCTTTAGGGCATCCAAAAAAAAATTGAGATTTTTGTAAAAATCTGAAAGCTCTTCTCCTCCTCTTTATCCTCCATTCACCTCTTGTCTTGGTCCGATCAAAGGTTGATCAATCCAAGAAAGAAAAAAAAAGCCACAGTAGGGTTCTACGCAAGCAAGCACTTCCGCGGAATCAGATCAACCCGGAGCTTCATGTGGACGATCCATAGAGATCGGACACGTGTGCGGCTGCGAGACACAGATCCATAGAGTCTTCACATTTGAAAGGTAAGAGATCCGATCTCTTCTTCATTCTTAGTTAGGTTTAGAACTTAACTAGGACAGAATTTTCAGATCATGTAAATAATTATGCACAAGTTGTTTTACATAATGTCGTTTAAAGTTTCTGAACTTGTTCATTTCGAGATATGATCTCTTGCATGCTTAGAATTAAATAGTTTAATTTTATCTTTCCGCTGCAATTATTAAAAAAAAATTACATGCATGCAAAAATTAGCTCAAACTTTCACCTACGTCACAATCTGCCTATGCGGACTGACTCCTACACCATGATTGTATCTCTGGCCACTGTCTGGCATTATTGCACATCACGTCAGCCCAAGTAACGACAAGACTGGCTCCACCATATAAAGGGGCAACTTGGGAGACTTAAGGTATGCATATAATAAGCACTCACTATCACTCACAGAGACCACCCTCTGCTGAGATCTCTCACTTTCATACTATTGTCTTGTTATTTTGTCTTAGGCATCGGAGGGTCCCATTAAAAATTATCCGGCAAGTGAACTTCTTGCAGGCCACTTAACGGAAGAGACTAGTGTCTAATGCCTCAACCAGCCTGCTCAGCTCGCCTCTAGCTGACTATAGAGTCGTCCTAGCTGCACTCCCATCTCTATTCGGATTTGGCGGCAACAGGTAGTATGCTATTGCGATGCTGTTGCTGCTGCTCGTGGTCGCTTGCATGGGCTACAGGTTCTTCGGCTGCTTCATGGTGGATTCTTCCCCTTGGGTGTCGCTCATGGAGGAGGTGGTAGTCTTGGCCGATGAGTGGCCTTGGTTGGGATTTTGAGGGTGCCAAGAAAGTTGAAGGTGGTGGTGATGGTGGGGATGTTGTTGGTCCCATTGGCGGTGATGATGGCAGGCTCCGCTTGTTGGAGGAGCCAAGGTAATGGTCTCGTCATCCGACTTGTGCCCAAGCTCTCTTGTGAGCTAAAAGATTCTTGCAGTGCAAGCGGTGGACATGTGGATCCTCCGCCCGTGGCCCTCCACCTTGGTATGCCGATCCTTCGTCCACCCAACCAGCTGTTGGAGGAGTAGCAGTGCCCCCATAAACTCCATTAGCTCCAGCTTGGGAATGGTCAATTGGCGGCCATGCCACCTTTGCCTTTGCCTCCGCTGCTGCTTGGCCATTCAAAGATCGGTCCTCTGACAATCCTCCTCCTCCTCCTCCTACTTCTGTGAATTACCATTTACCAATATTTGGAGTGTGGTGGGGGGTGGGTGGTGAGCAGTTGCCCACCGCGGAGAGAGGGTGGAGCAGGGAAGGAGAGAGAGGGGGATGGAGGAGGGAGTAGGGAGAGAGATTGGTAGACGATTTGGGCCACATGGGGATTAGAGTTGTAGGAGATTTAGCATCGTCCGGGTTACGGTTGGAAATTGATTAAGCTTAGTTTCCTTCTATGTCCGTTACCAACCAACGGATAGAATGAGTCCCTATTTTTAATAAAAAATATAAAAGCACCGGGGCAATCTCTTCTAAGCCTCAAAGCTTCACTGGATGGGCTTCACCGTCTGATCCAGGGCTCTTTTAGTTCTGTACATGAATGCGATGGGAGAGAATGTGCAATTGCAGTTGATATTTCATCAATTTAGCATAGGGCCGCAACAGAATGAGATATGAGGGATAGATGCAGAGATTTAATTGCTAAGTTCTAATCTTATTAAAATTTTTATTTAGTTGGTCATTAGTTTTAATAACTTTTAACGAGAGAGAGTGGCATGTGTGGTTGGAAGAATTTTTTTTTCACATAAGATGTTTTTGTAGGAGAAAACCAAACTCATTAATTTGATTTTTATTTTCTTTAAATAAATTTATGTTTCTTCTTCAATTTTTTCTTCGACAATCATTGCTTGATATAATATATTGTTTTGGATCCTAGGATAGCTTAATTGATGTACACCAGAAATCATACAATTGTACATGGTATTAGAGCGAGGTTGTGCTTTGGTTAGATTTATTCAAACTTTAAAGCGATGTTTAGAGTGGAAATCTAATTGCTGATGATTTTGAAGGTAATTGTTCAATATAGATATAGAGATTCTAGTAAATCATTGTCCATGTGTGCAACTGTGTGAATTCTATTGTGGTTTAATATTCGGATTGTGATAACCAGTTTCTCCAATATCAACATAACTACTTTTGCTACCAGTTATCTCCCTAAGTTGAATAGCGCTAATTATCCAATTTGAAAGTTTATGCTGAAATCATATTTGAAGGGACAAGATTTGTGGGATATCTTAGAAAAGTTAGAGATAATGCCGACATATACTCTTAATAATGAGACTATGGGAAGAAAATGGAATATAAAATGTAAAAAGGTGATGTGGATTATCCAAGCTACAGTTGCTAGAGAGAATTATCGATATAGAGGAGCTCAAGAAAGCATGAAATATTCTTGGAGCTGCCTACTCAAGATCTAGTAAGGTGAAATATCAAAATGTTCTCAAACAAAAGTTGCCTAAAGAGTGGGTTTTGGTTTTAGGTTTCCCCAAAAATCTGGATAAAAATTAAAATAAGTTTAAAGAAAAGATTTGAAACAGAAAGAGCTTGATCAGCTAGAGACTGAGTCAAGTTCAAAATACTTAGAGCATGACATGGTTGATCAACTCGAGTCAAGTCAGAAAGAAAATCTATAGCAAGAGGAGCTTGATCAGATCAATAGATATTGTATCACATTTAGAAGAGATTGTGATTGAATAACTAACTGATTCTGAAATTGCTCAGGAGGAACCAAAAGATGCCATATTTGATCTGATCATAGAGATCCATATTGAGAAGTCAAATCATATAGAAGAATCTTATGTTGAAGCTATCCATGTTTCTTTTGGAGATTTCATCAGCTATGAGAAGAAGAGCTAACTAAGTTTGAAAAAGTTTCAGAGATCAAGTAATAAAAAGATATGTTTGGTATGGATTACTCAAATTGTAGCTTAGTGTTCGATAAGATTTTTGGTATATCAATTAATTTTGAAGCTACTTTAGAGTTCCAACAGTTAGAAGAGTCTATATTGTTAGAAGTATGCCCTAGAAGCCAACGTGGCTGACGTATATTTGTAATCTGGGGCATAAATTTGTAATTTGACACTTATTTATAAATAGAATTGGGCAATTTATTTTTCATTCATGTTTGTATGCCTCCACGAATTATCCAAAAAATTAATAGATGATGATACATATTTTCAAGAAGTTGAGAATTTGAGGCATATGTGATAGTCAACTTTAAAGACCACGCAATAGCACGTATCTGGTAGGATAGTGGTTACGGTTATCGATCCACAGGGATTGGGGTACAGTTGTTTTTCTTTTAAAAAAAATAAAATATTTAAAAAAGAAGAGTTGGTGAAGAAAATTAAACTAAGGAATTTTAATAAAGCAAAATGCAATTAAAAAGATATCAGTTTGGGGGAAACCTAGGGCAAGAAATTCACCACTAACATCGGAACAAGGATTAATTAATTTTTAATTTATTCTTGGATAAACATGCAAATTGGCTACAAGCCTAATAAGCATTTGAATAAAATTTTACAAAAGTAATTTGGGCATAATCCATCTTCAGTTGGCATGAAATGTCTACCCTAATCTAAGGTGGCAGCACATTGCATCTTTCCTAAGCATGGACTATCTTATATTTACCTAGTGATCATGAAGAACAGTTGTATAAACTTCACATTTAAAATCACAGAAATTAAATATGAGATGAAATAAAATATTCATTAGAAGCAAAATAAGGTTTATACAACTCCAAGAATAGAAATCAAAAATATAAAACCCTTGGCCCTTTGTTAGGGTTGCATCCAGCCCTAGTGAGGAGATCAGCCTTTCATGGAGTGGTGGACGACAGCAGCAGCACAGCAACGGGCTTCCATCACAATCGGCATCCTTTTTCCTCCCTCCTTCCTTCCTGTGTCTTCTCCCTGCACTGGATTCGGTGGGAACTTCCTTAGCATTTCATCTCTTTTCTTCCCATAATGTCCCAAACTATTCTCTCACTCTTTATTTCAATGGGAACTCCCTGAGAAGAGTGATGGGATCAGCCGGCTCATCCCCCCCGAATGCCTTCATGGGGTCCATCTCCTTCCCCTCTTATAGCCTTCCGAATGAAGAGATAAGGGTAGATGAACGGCTGACGTGTGCGTAGATGATTTGGACGACGCGGGATAAAGATTGAGCCGATCCGGAAGTTGGTATGCTGTTGGGATTTGGTTCTGAAGCAGAGGAAGGTGAGCTGCAGCCATTTCGTCGTGGAGAAGACATGGGCGTTAGAACTCTGTTCCGAGCGGGATGTGCGGAAGATTTGAGCTGATCTTGAAGTAGGGAAGCAGCGTGAACGTTTGAAGATTCCATGGGATCAAGCGGGAAGAGGATGGGATTGTGGATCATGCGGAGGATCTTGGTTCTGTTTCGAAACAGAGTTCTGTTTGTTGGACGCGGAAGGAACGGGATGATGTGGAAGCCGATCTTGGACGGAGGAATTTGAATGAAGATGGATCACGACGGGAAGAAGGCTTGGTTCGCATATGCATGGGCTGGCAAGGACGTTGAGAAGATCCTACAGGCGAAGAGGAGGGGAGATGAGTTGGGGCTTAATCCAGATGAGGTTGAAGAAGCTGGGAGGTTAGTTGAGATGAAGACGTGATGAAGATGATAGATTCGGTTGGGAGCAGGAGAGGTGATCCGGAACGCGTGAGTTGGTTTGGGAGGAGATGACGCTGGATCCGTGTTGTGAAGTGATCTGGATGAAGTTCGGCCTGATTCGGAAGAGGATAAGGATGATCCTCTGTTCCGAAGAAGGGGAGTTGGGGCGTTTATCTGTGGAGGGGATCATGAACGGGATACTCGGGAGGAGATGAGAAGATAAGGATGATAGTTTTGAAGCAGGGAGAATGCATTTGGACATTGGGATGCTTGACGGCATTTTGTTCTTCACGGCTGAAACAGGGGATTCAGTTTGGATGAAGAAGAGAGAGCCGTACGCGTGGAGTGGGTGATAATCCATTGGGAAACAGATGGAGTTCGAAGTTGTTAATCCATGAAACTCGGGATGAAGCTGATGGCTTGGTTCGGAAGGGAAGACACGCGGATGGGAGGAATCCGGAAGAGGAGGAAGTTTGTTCTGGGATGAAGTTGATCACGGGAAAGATGGGATCCGGGGTCAAACGTGGACGTGGAACAGGGGAGAAGAACTGGTTCGGAAGAGGAATGAGGATGCTGGGATAAGGTGGTTCGGATTTGGGTGTGTGCCGGCTTGGTTCTGTTCGTGGACGTTGGAGATGATGAAGCGTGGATGCAATGGGTGAGACGTTGGATTCCTGGCTTTATCCCGTGGAGGGGATCTAGCGGAGGAATAAAGGAGTGTGAGACGTTGGGATCATGCGGAGGAGGGGGTCTTGGCTTATTTTGAAGATGGGAATTAATCCTATTCGGCTGGAAAGAGCCAATGACTAGATTCCTCTGAGATCTGTGCAATTATAGATGAATAGATGATTTACTTTGAGATCCGAGAAATAAATGATTGAAAAGTGTGGGAAGAGAATTAGGTGAAGATGGGAATTAATGGAATCGCTGGGTTTTGGAAGAAAGTTCTTGGAGTCGACTCCGGAGCATGTGAAATTATGAAATGATGCAGTGTAGGTTTAGGTTTTATCTTATTGAGCTTGACTCGACCTGCATATATTAGATTGATCCAATAAAAGAAAATCAATCAAACTTGAATAATTTATTCTAAAATGAAATGAGGAAGAAAATACATTTTTTTTAGTTAAATTTATAAAATATGTGAATTAAAATAATGATAAGTGCTATGAATAAGATATTAATTTGTACATTATTTAGCACTTATCACACCCTCCAACCTACATTTTGCTAGTCCTCAAGCAAAATAAAAACTAACTCACTTTCGCAGGAATCGCGATTGCATTTACCGTATGCAATAAGGCTTTAAACCCCTAGGTGGCCCTAGTGGACGAGTTTTGTCTCGTGAGGGTTTCCGGCTCAGATACCCACAAACTGCTGTTGAAAGAATTTATTTTATTATTTTATAAAATCTAATTTCAAATGCATAGGTGCTAAAAATTTCAAAAGCACACAAAGTTTTAATCACTAAGTCAGCCCAAATCCTAGGTCAGTATGCAACTTAAGTTTAAGTTATTAAGTTTCTGTTAGAGAGTTGTAAGGCTAATTTATACTTAGGTGCTCGGTGATATCTGGACCATACACAAGCTAAGGCTTTAGATTCTCCAAAATACTGCTAAAACTAGTAGTTTCCAAGAATTGGTCAGATAATACCTATTCACTGATTCAAAATCATCCTATCTTGCAGGATTTCGAGAGTTGTGGATGTTTACTTTAATACCTCATGGGCTTTATCTGTAATATTCCAGTTAACTCGAATTTTTACAACGACGGCTTTCACACTATCGTTTTTTTCAAGGTCAATATTATTTTCTCTTTTTTTTTTTTAGATTTATAAATTACGCACTTTTACTCTTGTAATGATTCCTCCGTGTAGCGAGCATTCAGTCAACACTCCCACACCAGATGGCATAAGGTGTTGGGCATCAAGACTCCCCTACGGACCTATGCTCGGGTTCATCATCACAAGCCCGCTGACCTTTGACAATAGGTAGCCCTTTTCGATGTACCTGACTAAATTCATTTTTTTTTTTAACAATAAATACGGGATAATAGTGAATTAGATAGGAATGATTCATCAGGACTCAAGGTTGCTACTAGACTTAGTAACATAATTTTGAACCTAATCCTTAGAAGTGCAGGCCATGTGTGTTGTGAAATTCCAAAGTAAAAATTATCTTACAACTCGCTAAAAGAATTTTTAATAAAAAGAACTCAAATTGACTTACTCCTGACTAGTTATTGGGCTTTTTTAGATTTTATATACTTTGTGTGTTTATCATTTCAGCACTAAAGCATAGAAATTAGGTTTTTTTTTTTTTTTTGAAATTCATTTTTTTTTTGAAATTCACTTAAAATTGTGAAAATGCGAAAAATTTCTTCAAAAATTCGAATCCTATACCCCCCAACCTAGATCAGACATTGTCCTCAATGTTTTTTTTTTTGAATATTATATTATTATTTTTATTGTTTTATATATTTTTTATTTTGAACGAAAATATGATGCATATGGAGGATAGAAGCATTTTACCGTAGTTGCATCAGTAATATGAGGGATCCTGTTAAGAAAATAAAAAAAATGCGACAAGAAAATATGCAAAATTAACCTACGAGAATTGGGTTGCCTCCCAACAAGCGCTAAGTTTAATGTCTTCAGCCAGACACAGTGCATCCTTAATCATATCATACCAGGTTCATGCCGAGTTCTCCAAGGAAGAAAATTTGTGGAAAACTGATTGTCGGGCACAAAGTTAACTGCTTCTATGGCCTTGTCTATATCAAAGTCAGAATGGGCCAAGCATGTTTTCAGTGGGTCATCTGCTAAAATATAAGGAAAGGCTTCTTCTGCAAGATCGTCCATTTTATCTATTAGGAAACACTCAACTTCCTTTGCGGGTTGATCAGAGGCACGAAATATATTTAACTTGACCTTCATATTCCCAAAGGATATATTCATCACCCCAGTTCTACAATTTATACTCGCATTGGCTGTAGCTAAAAAGGGACGCCCAAGGATCACGGGGATTTGTTTCTTAGGATTAGGCTCATGTTCCATATCAAGAACGATAAAATCTACTGAAAAATAGAATTTGTCTACCTTGACAAGAACATCTTCAATTATCCCACGTGGTGTTTTCACAGATCGATCAGCCAATTGAAGGGATACCGAGGTTGGTTTTAACTCACCTAACCCAAGTTTCTTGTAAACTGAGTAAGGTAAAAGGTTGACACTTGCCCCTAGATCTAAGAGTGCTCGATCAATGAAATTATTTCCTAAGACACAGGAGATGGTGGGAGCACCAGGATCTTTGAATTTCGGAGGGGTGTTGTGTTGGAGAATAGAACTCACTTGCTCAGTTAGGAAGACCTTTTTAGGCACATGTGTCCTAGATTTTCGCTTTTGGGTACAAAGGTCTTTGAGAAATTTGGCATAGGAGGGAACTTGTCTAATAGCATCAAGAAGCGGGAGGTTGATTTTGACTTGTTTGAAAACCTTCATCATCTCCTCTAGTGAAGTTCCCTTTTTGCCAAAGGAAGAGGGTGAATTAAGAGCTTCAGGAAATGGGGCCTTTGGGATATGAGTTTTGGCAGAAGGTGGACTAGATGAAGAAGAAGAAGAAGGTTTTAGATTTTTATTTGACACATTTCTATCCTCTTCTTTACCTTCCTTATTGTTATCCTCTCCAATCTTATTGTCTACTACACGTCCACTCCTTAGGGTAGTCAAAGCATTGGCTTGTTCATGATGAATTGTATTTAGTTGATTTTCTTGAGCCATGTATTGTCCCCTAGGATTACTCACTGGTTGGCTTGGAAGCTTTCCTTCCTCTCGCTTGTTCAGTGCATTAGCTAGTTGCCCCATTTGGGATTCTAGCTTGGCGATAGATTGCGTGTGAGAGTGCACCAATTGTGTAATGGTTTCCAAACCTTGAAGGGAGGTCAACACTTTCTTCTCAAAAGCTGTGTTTTTTGGGGGTGCTGGAGGAGGGACATGTTGAAATTGTGAATATTGAGTAGGAGGACGGTTCGGATGAACATTCTGGAATGGTTGAAAGTTTTGGAAATAAGGTTGGGAAGTATTGGAAGTCTGCTGCTTCCAAGAGAAGTTTGGATGGTTGCGCCACCCCGGGTTATAAGTGTTAGAATACGGATCATTACCCGGTCGGGACTGTGCTTGGGCAGCATTAATTTGTTCTTGCACAAATTCAGGGAATTGTGCTGCCGAAGGGCACTCAAAGACAGTGTGAGATGGACTAGAACAGAGAGTACATACTTGTGCTTGATGAAAGTTTGGAAGCTGTTCTCTAGACATTAGCTGGTCCAATTTGTGGGATAATGCATCCACTTTCTCAGATAGACCTATGGACTGGCTAACTTCAAATATGGTTCCTTTTTTTTGAGAACTCGGGGGTGCTTGACGAGCGGAGGAGGCATGGTGGAGGGAATTTTCATTAAGGTTCTCAAATAATTGCCATGCCTCATGTTCACTTTTAAGCATGAAAGTACCCCCACAAGAGGCATCAACCATTTGACGGTTTCGTTCAGACAATCCGTCATAAAAATATTGCACTAATTGCCATTTGGGTATTTGATGATGCGGGCATTTTCGGAGTAAATCTCTAAATTTTTTCCAAGTTTCATGAAATTCTTCCCCATCAGATTGGGAGAAGCTCGTATAGCACGCCTAAATTGGTTTGTTCTTCCTATGGGAAAATATTTTTTTAGAAATTCATGTTGCATTTGAGCCCATGAAAGAATGGAATTGGCTTCTAATGAATGTAGCCACTGCTTAGCTCTATCCTTAAGGGAAAAAGGAAACAGCCTAAGTTTCAGAGCATCATCAGTGAAGTTCTGAATTTTAACAGTAGTGCAGATCTCAAGGAACTCATCTAAATGTTTGTTTGGGTCTTCATTGTTGAGTCCATAAAAAGAGGGAAGCATTTGGATGACACTAGACTTAATCTCAAACTGTACAGCAGCAGTGGTATCAGGTAGTCGGATACAAGATGGAGAGGTATAAATGGAAGGAGTGAAGTACTCCTTTAACAGTTTGGGTTGCTCTTCAGCCATCTCGACAAGTGGTGTAGATCCTATGGTTCTATAGGTCCGAATTTCGGCTCGAAGGGTCCTAATAGAACGCTCTATTTCAGGGTCAAAAGGTACTAATTCGGGAGATTTGGAGCGACACCCTAGCATACACTAAGACTCCTCTGATCAGTACAGTCAAGCATGCACTAAAAAGAAAAACACAATTCCTTAAGTTCACCCTAAAATCACTAGACAGCTGCTCCTAACTGGTTTGAAGAGGGCACCTAAGCCTCCAATCCGGTCCAATGACTGAGCTGACCAGGTAAGCTCCCAGGTAAGTGGGGGGGTCACGATGCGTTGCAAAGGTCCCACTTAAAAACCACTTGCCTCGAACAGATGAACTGTCTCCCTTAAAGGGATAAAGCTTGCCTAGACATCAACTAAGCCACAGAGCGAAATTGGTGCAAGTTTCGGTGATCTTCGTCCTATTGAGCTCGAATGTCCCTAGAGGCCAACGTCTAATTGATTTTAATTAATGTGATAGCTATGTGAGAATTGATTCACCTAATTTGGGCAAGAATCTGGTGATGAAATCCAGTTCTTATCTTGTTGGGGTGATTGCCCTTACTATGTGCAGATTAATTGGTGTATGTGTATCAAGCATGCATTCACACTTTTTGCTGAATTTAAAATCAAACAATCACCACAAAAGAAAATTTAAATAAGAAAGGTTTAGATGTTACCAAAGGAAATTTCCCCAGCAATTTTTTTTATTTTTAAAGCAAACCTCTACAGCATTCTTTTTCCAGAAGTTCCCTTTTGATCGTCCCAAATTTTCTCTTCGATTTCTGATCAAATAAAAATCAAGAAAAATCAAAAATTAGTAAGAGAGGAGAAGGAGATAAGGAAAGTAAAAATAGAAACTATTTTTATTTTATATTTTTTTTTTATTTTCGAAATTTTTTTTTTGAAAAATTTTTTTAATAAAAAGAAAAACAACTATGCTACCAATCCCCGGCAACGGCGCCAAAAATTGATAGTCAACTTTAAAGACCACGCAATAGCATATCTGGTAGGATAGTGATTACGGGTATCGATCCACAGAGATTGGGGTACAGTTGTTTTTCTTTAAATAAAATATTTAAAAAGGAAGAGTTGGTGAAGAAAATTAAACTAAGGAATTTTAATAAAGCAAAATGCAATTAAAAAGATATCAGTTTGGGGGAAACCTAGGGCAAGGAATTCACCACTAACATCGGAACAAGGATTAATTATATTTTTAATTTATTCTTGGATAAACATGCAAATTGGCTACAAGCCTAATAAGCATTCGAATAAAATTTCACAAAAGTAATTTGGGCATAATCCATCTTCAGTTGGCATGAAATATCTACCCTAATCTAAGGTGGCAGCACATCGCATCTTCCCTAAGCATGGATTATCTTATATTTACCTAGTGATCATGAAGAACAGTTGTACGAACATCATACTTAAAATCACAGAAATTAAATATGATTCAAAAGAAGATATCCATTAAAAACATTAAGTTCATACAACCCCAAGAATATAGAATCAAATATAAAACCCTTATTCCTTTGTTAGGGCTGCATCCAGCCCTGGAGAAGAAATCAGCCTTTCATAGAGTGGTGGACGGCAGCAGCAGCACAGCAGCGGGCTCCCATCACGGCTATCTCCTTCCTTTCTGTGTCTTCTCCCTGCACTGGATTCGGTGGGAACTTCCTTAGCATTTCATCTCTTTTCTTCCCATATTGTCCCAAACTATTCTCTCACTCTTTATTCAATGGGAACTCCCTGAGAAGAGTGATTGGGATCAGCCGGCTCACTCCCCCCAAATGCCTTCATGGGGTCCATCTCCTTCCCCTCTTATAGCCTTCCCAAATGAAGAGATAAGGGTAGATGAACGGCTGACGTGTGCATAGATGATTTGGACGACGCGGGATAAAGATTGGAGCCGATCCGGAAGTTGGTATGCTGTTGGGATTTGGTTCTGAAGTAGAGGAAGGTGAGCTGCAGCCATTTCGTCGTGGAGAAGACATGGGCGTTAGAACTCTGTTCCGAGCGGGATGTGCGGAAGATTTGAGCTGATCTTGAAGTAGGGAAGCAGCGTGAACGTTTGAAGATTCCATGGGATCAAGCGGGAAGAGGATGGGATTGTGGATCATGCGGAGGATCTTGGTTCTGTTTCGAAACAGAGTTCTGTTTGTTGGACGCGGAAGGAACGGGATGATGTGGAAGCCGATCTTGGACGGGAGGAATTTGAATGAAGATGGATCACGACGGGAAGAAGGCTTGGTTCGCATATGCATGGGCTGGCAAGGACGTTGAGAAGATCCTACGGGCGAAGAGGAGGGGAGATGAGCTGGGGCTTAATCCGGATGAGGTTGAAGAAGCTGGGAGGTTAGTTGAGATGAAGACGTGATGAAGATGATAGATTCGGTTGGGAGCAGGAGAGGTGATCCGGAACGCGTGAGTTGGTTTGGGAGGAGATGACGCTGGATCCGTGGTTGTGAAGTGATCTGGATGAAGT